>NW_026057577.1:9400188-9721828 GCF_023721935.1 Panthera uncia | reverse complement strand
GCGCGCGCGCGCACACACACACACACACACACACACACACACAGCCTTTTTCTGTTTTTTGGAAGCCTAAGTCAGGCTCAACCATCTCCTTAAGATGGAGATGCCAGCTAGAGCAGCTCAAGCTCTCTTTCTGATGAAGTCAGATTTTCTCCTTGCCTGGCTGTCATTTTAGAAAAGACTGATGAATGCAAGAGGTTTAGTACAGTGTCAGTAACTAAAAACTGACAATGAAAGCCTGGGAAAACATAAGGGTGATTCTAAGGCTGTGCTTCCTTGCAAAATATACCCAAAAAAATGCATTTTAAACCTTTTTTTAATGTTTTATTTATTTTTGAAAGAGAGAGTGTGCGCGTGCATGCCTGAGCGGGGAGGGGCAGAGAGAGAGGGGACAAGATCCAAAGTGGGCTCTGTGCTGACAGCAGAGAGCTCCATGCAGGGCTCAAACTCATGACCGTGAGAGCATGACCTGAACTGAAGTCGGAAGTTCACTACACTGAGCCACCCAGGTGCCCAAAAATGCATTTTCATTTGAATGAAAGTGGGCAAATTGCAAACACATCCTTTTAAAATCTAATGTAACTTAACAAGGCTTAACCCACATGTTGGCTTTCTTTGTCTTCTTTTTTACAGTTTCACCTATATATGTTAGATCACTAGTTTAACCATAAGTCAGAATTTCTTCCTTTCCAGCAAAGACAATCTATAAAAAGGAAATGTAATATATGCTTAAATCAAGACCATCCAAGGCCATGTGCAAAATAGATGGGAAGGTGGTTAAGGCTGTCCTGGAAAGGTACAGAAATCTTTGGCATTCAAAAAATAAACTTGTTTTGGGAAAGAAGCGCATTGCAATTTTTAGTCACATCCCACCTGTCTTAAATATGAAAAATGTGTCCATCTAAAACAGTGGGGAAGGAAAGGGGAACATCATTTTTACCTAGCTTGAGAAGCGCAATGAAATGACAGTCCTCTGGGGCCAGAACAGGCTCAGCAGAAAGGAGATGAATCTATAGCCAGTCTGAAGGATAATGGAATGAGGAAGGGAGGAGGGATGTGTGGTGATGTGACAATATGAAATTCTTATCAGGCAAAAATGCCACTGAAGTTCTGGATAGCCTATGAACCATGCTGTGTGGGATGATTTCTTAATATAAAATGTTACCACAACCACGATATTGTCCCAGATACCTGGTATCTTTGCCAAATTATAGCTTCTGCTCTTGTGAAGAATGAGCATTATGTCGATGGAAAAGGCAGTAATGCTTAAGAGACATATAAAGCAAAGCTCATGAAAGGGCCGAGCAGAGATTCATATAAGAAAATCAAATGGGAATTATTTTAATGTCTCGCTGGCCAATTCCTCCCATGTTAACAACATAAACTGACTTGATAGAAACAGTACCAAATTTGGAAGCAGTGACCACGGGACCAAGACATTCGTGGTATTTTATGATGATACTCCATTATGTAACAGATATAAAGGCTGTTTCACCTTGAAAATGCCAACCATAAGCAGCATGGAGCCATTGCTTTACCCGCAGTTCAGCCTCCATGTTGGGGACAATAACACTGCAAGAGGACTTTAGATTATTTTCCTAGTCAAAGGAAAGTCATTCTGCCAATGTTCGATGACAACATTTTGGGAGCTTCCATTTTAAATCCATCCCAAGATCTGCTCCCCCACAACCTCTATATTAGATTTCTTAATGACTTGGTGATCCTACTGATGTTGCCCAAAGTCAGTGAGGTCAGAGCCCAGGATCGTCCAATAGATCAGAGCCCTTCTTTCATATCTTGCTGCATTCACTTTAGGTGGGCAGAGGAAGTAGTTCTTGTTTAGCATGTATAAAAAAAAATGAATTCTACTGGGTTCTAGCTAGAACTACTCAGTATGGCTTAGGGTAGTGAGTAACATCCCTATGACACTCATACCTATCACTTGAGCCAATGTCAATGTTTCCTCCTTGGTCACCCAAGTCCTTTATATATTTAGCCTTTAAATATGTCACAATGGCTATTAAAAAAACTCATTTAAGCTGCAACAAATATACATTTACTGTCTGAACCTCAAAGTAAAATTAGAATTCTTTGTAATTTATACTATCACATTTTGCTTAAAACAAATCTGACAATAATGACACTTTTAAGATTGGGGTCAACAAACTTGTTCCAGAAAAGGCTGGATAGTAAATATTTTAGGCTTTGCAGACTGCATATGGTCTTGTCACATATTCTACCCTTCTGTGAAATTATTTAAAAAGGTAAAAACTGTTCTTAACACATGGGATGTCCAAAAACAAGAAGTGGGTCAAATTTGGCTTATGGGCCATCCATAGTTTGTGAATCCTTGATTTAAATAGCTTAGTACACTGGAAAGAATAATTTTGTTTCCTCAGTGCTTCCCGATATTTGTCCCTACAAAAAAAATGATCAAGAAAAAACACATAGTAAGACAAAGACCAAGCCAGATAAATTGTTTAATAAAAAGTAAAACTGGAGAAAATGCCATGAAAAACTTCTTATGTTATCTTTCAAAGAGCCTGCTTGGATCGCTACAGTGCTGTGGTTACTTGAAGATATGACTGTATGGTGTGAAACCCATGTTGTTCTTTTTCGGAAGGCCATGTTCAGAATTCTCAGAAGTTCTTTGGACCATGATGTTACCCAAAGTCAGTGAGGTCAGAGCCCAGGATCATCCAATAGATCAGAGCCTTTCTTTCATATCTTGCTGCATTCACTTTAGGTGGACAGAGGAAGTAGTTCCTGTTTAGCATTAGTTCAAGTTTAGCACACTTGCTGTGTGCATTAAGGAGTGATGTTAAGTTGCACATTACTGTTAATGAGACTTTCGGGAAGCACCCATGACATTAAACACACTGTGGGACCCAAGCTGAGTGCCAGGGGGGACAACAGCAGTGATCTTCGAACAGTAGATTTTGAGAAAGAAAAGATGGAATGATGCTTTTGGGGGCACTCATATCATCTGCATGTTTCTCTGCACTGTGGAGCTCTATCCGAGTGTTGCCTCAGGATGGGGTTCCCTCTGCCTTCCCTTTGCAAATCCCAGTAGGTGGCTGTAACCACACAGATGCTGAAAGCCCATAAAGCAAGACAGATACTCCATCAGAAGTCTGTGTGCTCCAATGGAGTAAATGAAAACATTACCAGGCTGAACACTGAAAAGCATTTGAAGCAATGCTATACCATGTCTGTCAATTTCTGTGAGGCCTTCTGCCTGTCCGTCTACCACATTATGAAGGTTTCAAATTCCCAAGACCAATGTGCCTGCAGTCTTCAAAAATTGAGCAAGTAGTCAAAGCAGTAAAGCAAGAAAAGGAGATAAAAGGCATCTACATTGGAAAGGAAGAAGTGAAACTGCTACTACGTGCAGATGACAGGATATTATATATAGAAACCCTGAAGTCTCCATCAGAAAAATGTTAGAAGAAATGAATTCAGTAAAGTTGCAGGGCATAAAATCATTAAACAGAAATCTGTGGCATTTCTGTACACTAATATATATATGTTTATATGTATTTATATGTTTATAGTTTATATATGAACTATCAGAAAGTAAAAATTAAGAAAGCAATTCTATTTATAACTGAATCAAAGAGAATAAAATACCAGGAATGAATTTAAGCACAGAGGTGAAAGATTTGTACACTGAAAACTAAGACACTGATGAAAGAAATTGAAGACACAAATAATTGGAAAGCTATACCATGCTCATGAACTACAAGAATCAATATTGTTAAATGTTCATACTACCCAAAGCAATCTACAGAGCCAATGCAATCCATATTAAAATCCAATGACATTTTTCACAGAACTAAAACAATTCTAAAATTTAATGAAACCTCAAAAGATCCCAAATAGCCAAAGCAATCTTGAGAAAGAAGAATAAAGCCAGAGGTATTAACAAGTAATTTATGACAAAGGAGCCAAGAACATAAAATACAGAAGGGACAATCTCTTCAACAAATGGTTCTGGGAAAACCTTACAGCCACATGGAAAAGAATGAAACTGGACCACTACCTTACACCATACACAAAAATTAACTCAAAATGGTTAAAGACTTAAAGGTAAGACCCAATAACAATAAATTCCTAGAAGAAAACATAGGCAGTAAGCCGCTTGACATCTGTCTTTGTGATGTGTTTGTGGATCTAACTCCAAAACGAAGGAGACAAAAGTGATAATCAACAAATGGGACTACTTCAAACTAAAAAAGTGTGTGTACAGTGAAGGAAACCATTATCAAAATGAAAAGTCAACCTACTGAATGAGAGAAGATACTTGCAAATCATACATCCAAGAAAAGGTTAATATATAAAATGTATAAGAAACTCATAAAACTCAATAATTTTAAAAAGAGATTAAAAAGGTGGGCACAGGGGTACCCATCTGGCTTAGTCGGTTAAGCCTCCAACTCTTGATTTTGGCTCAGGTGATGATTTCATGGTTTGTGAGATTGAGCTCTGCACTGATAAAGTGATGCCTGCTTGGGATTCTCTCTCTCCCTCTCGCTCCGCCCTTCCCCTACTCTCACTCTCTCTCTCTCTCTCTCTCTCTCTCTCTCTCTCAAATTAAAGAAACTTTAAAAAACAAAAGTGGTCAGAGGATCTGAATAGACATTTTTCCAAATAAGACATAGAGATGCCCAACAGGGATATGAAAAGATGTTCAACCTCACTATTAGGGGAATGCAAATCAAAACCACAAGGAGATGTCACTTCCCACCTGTTAGAATGGCTAGGATCAAAAAGACAAGAAATAAGTATTGAGAGCATATGGAGAAAAGGGAACCCTCATACACTGTTTGTGGGAATTTCAACAGGTGCAGCCATTCTGGAAAACAATATGGAGGATCTTCAAAAAGTTAAGAACAGATCTACCATATGCTGCAGCTATCCCACTTCAGGGTAGTTATTTGAAGAATATTAAAGCACTAATTTGAAAAGATGTATGCACCCCTATATTCACTGCAGCATTATTTACAAAGTGTCCATGATCCGGAAAGTAAGTGTCCATCAACAGATGGAAGTGTCCATCAACAGATGAAAGGATAAAGAAGGTGGTATATGGAGTAGTCCACAGCCATAAACAAGAAGGAAATATTGACATTTGTAACAACATGGAGGGGCCTTAAGGATACTATGCTAAGTAAAATAAAACAGATGGAGAAAGACAAATACCATATAACTTCACTAATATGTGGAATCTAAAAAGGACCCAAAAAAATGAACAGACAAAACAATATAAAAACCAACTCATAAATACAGAGAACAGGTTGACGGTTACCAGAGGGGAAGGGGGATGTGGGGTGTATGAAATGGGTGAAGGGGGTCAATTGTATGGTAATGAATGCTAACTAGACTTTTCACGGTGATCACTTTGTAGTAGATACAATTGTCTAATTTTAATGTTGCATACCTAAAACTTATATGTTACATACCAATGTTAAAAAAAAACAAAAAAACTCAACAAATGCTATTTTTGCCCCTGCTTCAAAGACTGACCCGGGTGGCTCAGTCAATTGAGCATCCAACTCTTGATTTCCGCTCCGGTCCTTATCCCAGGGTCATGGAATGAATAGAGCCCTGTGTTGGGCTCCACATTGAGCATGGAGCTTAAGATTCTCTCTGTCTCCCTCTGCCCCTCTCCCCTGCTCATGCTCTCTCTCTAAAAAAAAAAATATTTTCTTAATTAACACAGAGCTCCTCACTAACTTTTGTTAACTTACTAAATAGTAAAACTCTAACTGCTTACAAATGAACCAGTTTCTAGAAGATAATAAAATAAAGACATAAGGGTTTTTTTCTATATTTAACATACCTTATTCCTATTAGAAGTATTCTCTATGTTTCTTGGAGGTTTAAACTTACTACGTGAAGTCACTCATGGAGTGTTACTCATCAGCCCTCTATCGTTCTGACTGATGGGCACACATTTGTGCAGAAACATTTCCCTCACAAGTCCTCATGGAGTGATGATAGTTGTTGTTGGTCTTGATCTAGATAACTAGAGAACTAGAAAACTCATAAGGTCTTACAAGACCAAGGTGCTAAAGGGCTCTGCGCTCTTGGGATCAAGATGTTACTAGATATGGTTTTTATCCTTGAAGAGTTTGGTTTGAGTGGGACTTTAATACCTTCATTTACACAGGGTGGAAAATACCATAGATGCTCAAAGAATACCTTGACACTGGAGAGAGAATGCATCTCCTTACCTAACCAGCAACAGATGAAGGTTTTGAGCATATTATATTATATTAGTGACCAAAGACTTCAATAGTCTTTTCTGGTTCTTCTCAAAGACCACATCAAACCTGCCTATGATGGTACCTTCATCCCCCTTACTATATCCATCATCACACCCCTACACAAAACACCTGTCACATCACTCTAAGTGCCAATGGCCTTGGTAGGGCTCAAAGAACAGGAATTAGGAAGATACAGTGGGTGAATGGTGGATGAGAAGAGAATCAAAAGCTATTGGTATTATAAAAAATGAAGAATCCTTAATCAGGAATGCAAAACCCGACAGAGTGGCCTCTCACTTTAAAGTGACACCCCTGAGCTTCGTAGAACCTATATAAAGATACAAAACAAAAACACCTTAGTAACCACTAGAAAGCACAGTAGGTAGATGAGAAAAATAACAGTAGGAAATCTAAGAATACTCACTCCTTTTCAGACACACAGTGAGCCAGAAATTCTAAGAGCTGGCCACCACTAAGCCAGATTAAAATTACTGACCAAAGCTGATCTTTCTGTATTAGATGCTTCATTTTATAATGCCTTCTGGGTGGGGCAGGGGCGCCTGGGTGGCTCAGTTGGTTGAGTGTCAGTCTTCGGCTCAGGTCATGATCTCACGGTTCGTGGGTTACAGCCCCATGTCCAGGGGCTCAGGGCCTGGAACCTGCTTCAAATTCTGTGTGTCCCTCTCTCTCTGCCCCTCCCCCACTCATGCTCTGTCTCTCTCTGCTCTCAAAAATAAAGAAACATAATAAAAAAAAATTTTATAATGACTTCTGGGAAAAAAGCATACAATTACCCCAAAGTAATAATAAGTGGAGATCCAGGATGCTTCTCCATAGATGTCTAACACAGGTTTGGTTTTGTTCAAAACAGAGAGCTTATAACCACTAAAATGCCCACTCGCATGAAATATTGGGAACCATTTACTTAAATCAGGAAAGTTATTATATTTAACTTTTCACTCTGACCACTGGCAAAAGATATTTTCTTCAATCCAGCTTGATCTGAATATGTCTTTAATATAAGGTGTTTTTTTTTTCTAATGTTTGTTTTTGAAAGGGAGAGTGTGAGCAGGAGAGGGGAAGAGAGAGGGGGACAGAGGATCCAAGGCAGGCTCCTCGCTGACAGCATGAGCCTGATACAGAGCATAAACTCACGAACCGTGGGATTATGACCTGAGCCAAAGTTGGAAGTCCAGGCAGCCCGATCTGAATACTTTTTGCCTCACTTTGTGGCTTTCACATTTACAGACCATGATCCTTACATGGACGTTGCATAAGTAGTTCTAAAGCCCCACACTAGATATCACAACGCCTGCAAAATTTTATTTATGTAAGTATTTTTTATTTATTTTGAGAGAGCAAATGGGGGAGGGGCAGAGGAGAGAAGGAGAGACAGAATCCCAAGCAGGGGGTTGCCGTCAGTGCAGAGCCCAATGAAGGCTTGAACTCACGAACCTGAGCCGAGATCAAGACTCAGATGCTCAACCAACTGAGCCACCCAGGTGCCCCTGCAAAGAATTTATTTTAAAATGGCATCTTCTTCTGTTAGACTATTCAATGCAATTCAGTAAACTAAAACAGTCTTCCTTATGTAACACAGAAAGCTTTTAGAATATTAAATCTATGACAAGCAATAGATATTAGGAGTGGCTACTCAAAAATCCCTTGCCTCTGAGCCACTGTGGAATACTGAATGTCAGATACCAGGTGCACTTTCCTGTGAGTCGTACTACGATACCCTGTCACTGTGGTACCAAGCATACTATGAAGGATAATCAAGCAATGGGATCTGGCCAGGCAGCCCATGGCTAGAGCATCACTCTTCCAAAGCCATGACACTGGACTGTCATAAAGTCCAGTGAGGTCACACAAACTAGGGGAGGGGGGTTTGGTTTCTAACAATCTTTAGCTACATCCCTAAAACAGGGTCCCGCCTGTTACAACCGTTTACCCTTAGTCCCAAAGATACCTATAGATCGTTTAAAGCAAATTATTGCCTTAACTGGGACAAAAAAAAAGGAATTTTAAATATCCCCAATAGATGCAAGTCAGGAACATCTTCCCCTAAATATTAAAGGGACGGACACTCTCTAGACTTCCCCTTTCCTAGTTATTACAATCATCAAAGCAATGCAACAACAGGAAAGATATTTTTTTAACTTGGGTTAAATAAACAATCTCCCTTGCTCCTTCCTGGCTTTCTGTTACTAGAAAATAGTGGTTACTAGAAACGCAAGACTTCAGGGTAGCAAAAAGCAGCAAGAAGCAGCATACAAAGCAGAAAAACTTAACAAGGGAGTCAAGTCTCTTCAAAGAGTTCATCACAGCCCCCTGGGTACACGTAGCTGGCTTTTTTTGCAGTCTTTGGGAGGCCATGTGAGAGTGGTTTAGAGCAAGAAAAGACGGTCGCTGCAGAAAATATGGTGTTCAAAAAACACACGAATGAACAAGCCGAAGAAAATATGCGCAAATCATATATCTGAGAAAGGACTGGTAATCAGAATATAGAGAAAACAATCTTTAAAGATCTTTTACTGTTTTTTTTTTAATTTATTTTTGAGAGAGAGAAAAAGAGCATGAGTAGGGGAGGGGCAGAGAGAGGGATAGAGAGAATCCCAAGCAGGCTCTGTGCTGACGTGGGGCTCGATCTCACAAACCACGAGAATATGACATGAGCCGAAATCAAGAATCAAACGCTTAACTGACTGAGTCACCTAGGCGCCCTGGAATATAGCAAAAACTCTTATACCATAGTAAGATAAACGATCCAATGTGAAAATGGGCAAACAATTTAAAAAGACATTTCCCCAAGAAGATACATACATGTCTGATGATTATACGAAAGGTGTTCGTCATCATTGGTCAGTGGAGAACTGCCAATTACCACAGTAAGACACTACTTTGCACTTGCTAGAATGGTTATAAGATTATATAAATAGGGGCGCCTGGGTGGCTCAGTTGGTTGAGTGTCAGTCTTCGCCTCAGGTCACGATCTCGTGGTTCAAGAGTTTGAGCCCTGCGTCGGGCTCTGTGCTGACAGCTCAGAGCCTGGAGCCTGCTTTGGATTCTGTGTCTCCCTCTCTCTCTGCCCCTCCCCCATTAACCCCTCACAGATGGTTGATTTTTGGTGGGAAGGTAAGATGGTACAGGCCACTCCTAGATGCCTAGGAGTGCATCTAGTGCATCTTGCATCTAGTGCCTAGTGCATTGTTTTTCTTGGGACCAAGAAAAACAAAACCCATTTTGCGCAGAGATCTCTGGGCAAAGAGTTCACAGCGATTCTATTTGCAACAGCCCCCAAACAGGAAGCCTTCTAATGTGTACCAACTGGTGAGTGGGTGAATGCAGTGTGACATGTCCTTACCACCAGAACACTATAGGTCAATAAAAAGGAACAAACTGTAATACATGCTACAGCGGGAAGGAACATCAAAAAACCTTTAAGTGAGGCAAAAGAAAAAACTATGCATTATCTGACTCTGTCTCGGTGAGAGGCTCAGCAAAGCCAATCTATGGAGACAATATTCTGGTGATGGTCTGGGTCTGAACAGAGCAGACACTTCAAGCAAATGGGAACAATGGATCTTTTGGGGGGTGAGGCAACTTTTCAGTTTTAAATTTTTTTTGTCTTTATTTCTTATTCTGGGAGAGGGATAGAGTGCCAGCAGGGGAGGGGCAGAAAGAGGGAGAACAGAATCTGAAGCAGGCTCCAGGCTCTGAGCTGTCAGCACAGAGCCTGATGTGGGGCTCAAACTCACAGAGTGTGAGATCATGAACTGAGCTGAAGCAGGGAGTTTAACTGACTGAGCCACCCAGGTGCCCCCGGGGTGAGGAAACTTATAAAACTCAACAGAGGTGATGATTGCATAGCTCTCAACATTTACTAAAAGATGACTGAAATATACAGTTAAAATAGGTAGAGAAGCTATACCTCAATAACGTTGTAAAACAAACAAAAACCGGAAGAATGACCCAAATCCTCTTTTCTTCTTACACGTTAGCCAAAAATTATGGTGAAACTCAGCATGAGGGTGTTTTGTTTTGTTTTGTTTTGTTTTATTCCTTCATGTATTCACCAAGCATGTACTAAACGATGGCCATGTTCTCAAAACGGCTTTGACTTCACCACCAGGCCACATTAAGGCTTCTGAAGATTGGGCCTTTTCCAATATCCCTAGGAATTTGGCAGTGATCAGACTATTTATGAATCCATGGGCTTTTGAATCAGGGACAGGACAGGGCTGGATGTGGCATAGTGGGAGAGTTCGAGAACTGGCATTCCCCTTCGTGGGACCTCAGGAACCACTGCTAAGATTGCATACTGCTCTACCCAGCCAGTAAGCACCAGAGAAACAGCACATCCGGGACTTCCTGGGGTGTCCAGCCAAGCAGTCTTCTTGGGGGCTCTACACCCCCAAGACCAACTCTGGGATACACTTCTAAAACTCATCTCATTCCTTAAATGAATAACCATAACATTAAGCAAGTCCTTTAATATGTACTAAGGCTATGAAAGTTTGTTAGGATAGAAGGCAGATTTGTCCAAGCTCTGGAAATTCGCAAAATTTGTATATTTTATTACATGCAAAGGTGCTTTTCTTTTCTCCAATTTCTTTTGCTATTTTAAAGCTATTTTGTAATAAGATAACATTAAAAATAAAAATTATAAATTTATTTATTATTTAAAGAGAGAAAGAGAGAGAGCATGAGTAGGGAAGGAGCAGAGAGGGAGGGAGAAAGAGAATCTCAAGCAGGCTCTGAGCCCAACGCAGGTCTCGATCTCACGACTGTGAGATTATGACCTGAGCCGAAATCAAGAGTTGGATGTTTAACCGAATGAGCCACCTGGGCACCCCAGAGGATATTAAAAGAAAAAATAACATACATATTCCTTCAGGCAACTGGGGAAAAGTTGAGTTTTCTCCAATAGAGCCTCACTGTAATATCTAAGAAATATATTAATTTTCTTAAAGACAAAATAGCTTGAATGTTAGGGCATCTACATTTAGACTTTATGGTCTTTCTTTTTATCTGGCACAGTGGTTCTGAAGTTCAAGGGCATGAGAAAGCTGCACAGGACTGCATACATACACCCTAATACACTGTATGGATTTTCCAAAGTCAGATGACACTCAGGACCCATAGACCATTAAATGTGTACATCAGCATGAATGTCAGGATGGTGGGGGGAGGGACTATAATAAAATCATTATAAGATCAGTGAGTTTGGATTCCTGAGCTGTTTTTGGCTTCTTGTTTTTTGCTTGTTTCTTTTGTTTTTCTTGCTTGAATATAACCACTGCTGGTATTTTCAAACCATACTGTTCAAACCAGGATCTCCAAGCATCTTGTCAATAAATATTAATTTCTCATTGTTCTCTCAGAAGGCAGGTCGAAAACAAAAACAAACACAGACAAAAAGATGACAAAAAACAAAACAAAACAAAAGAAACCCAAAAAACAAAAACCCTATCTATGGAGGAATGAAAAAAATTGAACTTGACAAAGTATTGGCTTTTCTTTCCATAAGACTTTAATGACCAATTTATTTGGCAAACATTATACCGAGCACTGATGCTTTGCAAGTCACAGATGGATGATGAATGCTTTCAAACCGCTGACTTTTATAACTTGAAAAGGCCCGTTTTAAAGTTGTGACTCATTTATGAGTCTGAAAAGGCTATATCCGTATGTATGAATCAGACTCTGGAAGGCTAAGTTTACAAAGTATTACATTACCATCAACCACAAATTACAAATCCATTGATGAAATGCTTAGAGTTTACTTAGCAGCGGCCGAAGCTTTAAGTGGTAAGAAATAATCTAATTATCTAATACACTGTGATCAATCAAGATGCCCGATGGATGCTTCCGCAGCACTGCAATGGATCTTTTATGATCACTTTGACAACTACTGAAGAAACCTGATCACAAGTAACATGCTTCAAAGTTAAGGAAATCAACAGGAAATGAGCCATCGCTGATGGTCAGGGCTTAGAAAAGAGTAGACCTTTCTGAGAATCTCCTAAAGAATATGAAATAAAATCACGGATGGCCCATCGAGCAAGCGAGCAAGTGTTCAAAGATGTAGCTCCTCATGTCACATTCTCTTGCATTGGATCCTAGGTAAATAATTAAAAATAGTAATAATAAATAGAACAAATGAGACTCTCAGATGCCATCAATCTCTTCCTTCTTGAAAATCTGGCTTATAGCATATAAAAAACAAAGCAAACTAAAAACTCTTTTGAAATGAGAAACTTGAAAATTAGAATCCAGACCATTTAAGCATTCTGAATAGTTCATCATCTATTGAAACCTGAAGCTGTTTTATTTAAAAAGCATGCTCTAGAGGGAGGAAGTTGGCAATGTATGATCTTAGAATAACAGATTCACACCTGGTCACAAAAAACTAACCACCACAAGGCTGATTAATTTCCTAGATGTAAACAGCTACCATGCAGGAATAAGGCTGTATCCGTTTTACCTCCCTATGTACAAAAATGACATGGAATTCAGGCAAACATTCAATGAAAGGGGAACCCCAGATCATAGATCCTCTATGAATTGCTGCTAAAAGTCTGGAAACCTGTGTAGTTACAAAATAAGATATTCTCATCATGCAAAGGGACTTTTCTTTTTTTTTTTTTTTAATTTTTTTTTAACGTTTATTTTTGAGACAGAGAGAGACAAAGCATGAACAGGGGAGGGTCAGAGAGAGGGAGACACAGAATCTGAAACAGGCTCCAGGCTCCGAGCTGTCAGCACAGAGCCCGACGCGGGGCTCGAACTCACGGACCGCGAGATCATGACCTGGGCCGAAGTCGCCCACTTAACCAACTGAGCCACCCAGGCGCAAAGGGACTTTTCTTATCGACTCCTTCATTGATGCTGATATCAGAAGACATAAACAATCCTTGTGTTCAAAGCAGCTATTTTATATGAAGTTTTATGTTGGATCAAGTTTTACCGTGGGACACAACTTGTCTGTAATAT
This sequence comes from Panthera uncia, assembly GCF_023721935.1. NCBI lineage: Eukaryota > Metazoa > Chordata > Mammalia > Carnivora > Felidae > Panthera > Panthera uncia. The sequence continues at coordinate 9,708,566 of NW_026057577.1, read as the reverse complement.
TCCCCAATATACTGTCATAATAAAAAGAGGTTTCAGCTGCATTTCAGAAATCATCTTCCAGGCAATTAGAAAAAATGCAATGTAGCAGACTATTAGTGACAGCTTTTTTTTTTTTTTTTTTAAAGAGACAAGTCTAACTTGATTAATAAAAGAAATAAAACAAGCTTTTAAGATCCCGAATAATCGATTCTCAACACAACTGAAACTCCGCTCCTCAGGCTGTCTTTGATCATTTGAAAATTAAATGCCCAACCTGTTTTCACTTAACAGTTTTTAGTGGTGAAAGGAATGTCTTAATCCATCTAAAGTGCACTTTAGCTCACAAGAAGCTATACAAAACAAGTTCCCTTGTTTGCCCGTCCAATTTTCCCACTTTGAAAAAGAGCAAACCATTCTCAAGTCATTTTTAGAAAACTTTCCCTCTTAAGTAATGCATACTAGTTAATGCATTCTTGAACACTCTTGGAGACAGAGCAATCAGATCAATAGAAACAGTGTATTTATTGGGTCACTGGTGTCCTTCTTAACCGAACAAATCGTTTCCAGTGACAAACAGCACCTACCATCTCTACGTTATTACAGATTGTTCGTGTCTGCTTCTCTGCCTGGTAACACTGCCACCAGAGTTCTTAGCTCCACATTCTTTACCCTTCCTTTCTCTCTGTCCCAAACTCAACCCCCTCCCCCACATTTATAAAACCTGTAAAAAAAAAAGAAAAAAAAAAAAGGACAAGAATATTGTGCGGAAAGTAAAAACCCCTTTCATTCTCTGACACTTCAGTTATTGACATGTCAACTCGGGCTCCCAGAAGATGTGGCCAAGCAAATGCCCCCTTTTCCCCCTGGACTGTCCTGGTGCACCTGTACATCTTATGCACTCTGAGAACTCTTGCAGGAAAAAAAGAAAACACAAAACAGGGGCGCCTGGGTGGCTCAGTCAGTTAGGTGTCTGACTACAGCTCAGGTCATCTTACCTGATTTTACCGCTTTGTGAGTTCAAGCCCCGTGTCAGGCTCTGTGCTGACAGCTCAGAGCCTGGAGCCTGCTTTAGATTCTGCATCTCCCTCTCTCTCTGCCCCTCCCCTACTCTCTCTCTCTCTCTCTCTCTCAAAAATAAATAATAAACAAAAAAATTAAAAACAAAACAAACAAGAAACACAGCAAGACACTTTCCTTTGTGTAATATAGCCCCGGACCACAGTATCTGGTCTCACTCCTCAAAAACAGTGTCCAGTAAAGCACACTTTGGATTGAACACTCACCTATGCTCTTCATAAAAACAGTGAACCCTTAAAAAGTACATGACGGGATAATTCCCAGTTTCGGGGGCCCCAAGCGATGGGGTTTAGACTTCCTGTAAGACATAAATGTTCCTGAAGGTTCTCTTGATATATTTGATTAAATGCCTTAGCCTAAGTCTGCACGAACAAGAAATCACTTAACAGCACGAGGCCACACTTTCCAGGTTGTTTTAGCAGAAAGTGTTCTGGGGTTGGTTTTAGCTCAAGTGGTGACTTCGTGGTTGGTCATTAGAAGAAAAATGTTCTTTCCAGGTTTGATATCTGCCCCAACATAAGGGCAAAGCAAAAACGAGAGGGAGAAAAGATATGGGTCTAGGGAAGCCTCCTCCTAACAAATGTGGACTACAGAAATGATGCCAAATGGTTGTCACTCGGTTTCTTCCTACCTTTCTGAAAAGAGGGGGGTAGGGAGAAGAAGAGTGAGAGGGAGGGAGGGTGGGAGATAAGTCAAAGAAAAAAGGAGTTTTTATTCCTTACAGGTAAATCAGAGGAACATGATCTGCCAGGAAAAGTAATACCACCAGGAAGAGATGCCTCCTACAGGATGCCCTCATTAGTACAGAACATTTTCCAGAAATCTCTAGATGTGCTGTGCTCAGTGGCAGGAGAGGGATAGATCTGCAAAGCAAACTTCTCTAGAGAGCCATTTCTCTCTCTCTCTCTCTCTCTCTCTCTCTCTCTCTCTCTCTCTCCCTATCTATCTATCTATCTCAAAAGCTCTCTCCTTTTAAAAAAATATTCTTGGGGTGCCTGGGTGGCTCAGTCGGTTGAGCGCCTGACTTCAGCTTAGGTCATGATCTCACAGTCCATGAGTTCAAGCCCTGCGTCAGGCTCTGTGCTGACAGCTCAGAGGCTGGAGCCTGCTTTGGCTTCTGTGTCTCCCTCTCTCTCTGCCCCTCCCCTGCTCATGAGCTGTCTCTCTCGGTCTCAAAAATAAATTTAAAAAAAATTAAAAAAAATTTTTTTTAATATTCCTGGACTGGTTCAAATTAACTAAGAAGAGAATTTCTATTTGGTGTGAATCTTTCTTTAATATGGAGAGAATACTCAGGCCTGGTGGAGTTCATTCAAATCCAAATTTCAAACCAAGGATACTGGAGAGCTGTGTGTTGTATGAGGTATTGCAAACTTCACAAAAGGAGGGAGGGAAGGAGGGAGGGAGGGAGGAAGGAAAAATTTAAGAAGTGTAAGATGTGGGTGACATTGTATCAAAATCAACTTTGTAAAAAAATAAGGCAAATTTATTTTTTTTCCTCTGTAATCTTACCAGTCACAATCTGGAGATTTTTGTGCAGCAGAATGGGAAATCAAATGAAAAAAAAAGTGGGGAAAATCTACCATCACAAAGCTGGTTAATGATTTTCTTCTCCTTTGCATATTCACACAATTAGGAAATGTTATCTTGGGAAGAGGAAAGCTTATTGGGACTCCTGGGTGGCTTGGTCAGTGAAGCATGTGTGGTGAAGCATCCGACGTGGGCTCAGGTCATGATCTCACAGTTTGTGAGTTTGAGCCCCACATCGGGCTCTGTGCCGACAGCTTGGAGCCTGGAGCCTGCTTTGGATTCTCTGTCTCCCTCTCTCTCTGTCCCTCCCCCACTCATACTCTGTCTCTCTTTCTCTCTCTCTCTTTCTCAAAAATAAATAAATCTTAAAAAAAATTTTTTTAAAGGAAGAGGAAAGCTTACCAATCCATTTTGTTTACAGAAAAGAAATGAAGACAGGAAGAAGTGAGCTGGTTGGTCTGAGGCCGCACCACCCCTCCATGGAACAACTGGAATGATATCCCAGCATCCCAGGTCGAGTCTGGTCTCTCTCCCTTCCCTGACATACTACTTTTGTGTCCTTTATGTAACTGCAGGCCACAGGCTCTCATTTTTTTTTAAATGTTTATTTATTTTTGAGAGACAGAGAGAGACAGAGCTTGAGTGGGGATGGGCAGAGAGAGAGAGAGAGACACAGAATCCGAATCAGGCTCCAGGCTCTGAGCTCTCAGCACAGAGGCCAATGCGGGGCTCGAACTCACGAGTCGTAAGATCATGACCTGAGCCGAAGTCAGATGCTTAGCCGACTGCACCAACCAGGTGTCCCAACAGACTCTCATTCTTGATAGGAAATGGGCAACTTTCACTTTCTAGTGATATGACCATAGGACTGGTCTGTCACCGAGTGACCTCAGCATGTTAAAAACCATGCACACTGTGGACTGCGAAGAAGATGTGACTCAGTTCGCATCAGGCCTTCTGAATTTAGTAAAGGAACAGCTAACAACAGTTAAGATGGACCACTTTTGAAAAGAACACGTATGGCACATGCACAATTTTGAGGCTATTTTATTTCACTGGCCCTTTGCAGAGTAGATGCACTGAACCACTCGTACAGATGTATATCCTGTTAAACTATGAAAAAAAAAAAAGCTTTAAAAAAAAGGGGGTGCCTGGGTGGCTCAGTCAGTTAAGTTTCAGCTCAGGTCATGATCTCACAATTTGTCAGTTCGAGCCCCACATTGGGCTCTGCGCTGACAGCGTGGAGCTTGCTTGGTGTTCTCTCTCTCTCTCTCTCTCTCTCTCTCTCTCTCTGCCCCTCCCACCTTCTCTCTCTCTCTCCAAATAAATAAAACTTTAAAAAAGCTTTAAATTATGCTTTTACCCACATTATTATGCTGTTATGTGTCATTTCTAACTAAGGGCAATCTTCATAAACTAAATGGGTTTATCAGCCAATGTTTTCCATACTTATTCTTCAAACTTTACAGGCACATCTGCTCCAGAAAATATCACAAGCCTCTAAATACCTTGATTCTGAGCTAACAAAGCATTACCATAAAAGAGTCTACTTTTCTTTAAAAAGAAAACTTTAGGGGCACCTGGGTGGCTCAGTCGGTTAAGTGTCTGACTTTGGCTCAGGTCACGATCTCACCACTTGTGAGTTCAAGCCCGGCGTCAGGCTCCATATTGACAGCTCAGAGCCTGGAGTCCGATTTGGATTCTGTCCCTCTCTCTCTGCCCCTCCCCCACTTGCACTCTCTCTCTGTCTCTTTGAAAAATAAAAATTAAAAATAAATGAATAAATAAATAAATAACTTCAATCCTTCAAATGCCATCCTTAGGAAGACAAGTTCTAAAACAGATTCAGATACTTGATGTTAAAGCCTAGTCACTACAGAATTTCTCGTAAAAGCAGGTGGAGTCAACAAACGTGCTGGCCTAGGCTCTTTCCCTGGATCCCATTAAAACGACTGTAGATAATTTCAAGAGAAACAAACAAACAAAAAAGCTTAAACTCAGAAGGACAGCAAGGAGTGACAAGACAATATTAAGGGAGCTGAAAAGCCAACTGCCACATGAGAACTGACCTGCCTGACTTGAGGAAGGAGAACGCTAGACCAGGAGTGGTGAAACATGAAGCAGCAGCCATATTGGCTCTGAGAATCAACCACTCACCCCCACCCCAAATACTCAGGAATCCTTGGCACCAGTACCTCTGCAAGTGGAGATCAGGACGGAGTTTTAAATGCAAGGACAGGTTCAAATTCTGTGTAAACACGGGTAGACACCTACATTCCCTTCTCCAGTCTGTGCAACTGGTAGTGCCTTTTCGCCACCCTGGCGGAAGCTGGGAGGTTTACTGTCAGGAGAGGTAAAGCACAAGATCTGTGGGCTGACTGCAGAGCATCAAGCACCATAGGGAGAAGGTTCACAGATGAACAGGTGAGCCCTCTTCTCTGCCCTGTCTTTCAGTTCCCACGATGCTATCACCTAGGTTGGCACCTTCATGGTAGGATAGGAGAACTAACTTCCCATGAGCCTGTCAGATTGCTCAGGAAAGAGAAAATACATAAAGATACTGAAAATGGTGTTCTGTGCCCCACCCCACCCCCACCCAAACGTCCATGCAGTGAAGCCCACAGTCAAGAGTTCTGGATTTACACAAACACTTCCATCACTCAGATCCTGAGTGCCTCACTGGCAAGTACAAGCAACAGCTGAGGCTACCTAACTACTTAAGGAAACCTCCTAAAAAGAAGCCAAGGGGTGCCTGGGTGGCTCAGTCGGCTAAGAGTCGGCTTCAGCTCAGGTCATGATCTCACAGCTCATGAGTTCAAGCCCCACATTGGGCTCTGTGCTAACAGCTCAGAGACTGGAGCCTGCTTCAGATTCTGTGTCTCCCTCTCTCTCTGCCCTTTCCCCACTCATGCTCTGTCTCTCACTCAAAAATAAATAAACATTAAAAAAAAAAAACAGAAGCCAAAATCAACACAAAAGTGAATCTTTGGGGAAACAATGCATATACAAAGAGAAAAAATTTCAAAAGCTATCATTAACATCTCTGGACAAATAAGACAATGTCTCTAACAATAAAAGAATGATGCTAATTTTTTTTAATGGGCAGTTAGGGATCAAAAATGAGACACTGGAAATCAATATATATTAAAAAGAAATTAATTTCCAATAGAAAGTTTGGAAGATAAAAATGAGGTTATCCACAAAACAAAACACAGGAACAAAAATCATGAAATAACTCAAGAAAATTTACAGGAACTGAAGGACACTAATTCCAAGAGTGAACAGGAATTAAATTCTCAGTACTCTAGCCCAAAATAGATTCACTCCAAGATATACTCTGATGCAATTGTAGAACAATGATCCTAAAAGCTTCCAGAAAAAAAAGGGGGGGGGCATGAAAATGAAAAAGTGAGAATACTATCAGACTGTTGGATCCTGGATGCTACAAGAAAATAAAGACTTCAATATTCTGAGGAAAGTGATTTCCAATCTAGAGTTTCATACCCAGCCCAGTTATCAAAGAAGCACTAGACAAGATAGGCCATATATACACATGTAGGCTCTGGAAAAAATCTCCCTCTCCCCCACATTTTCTTAAAAGCTACTGGAGGAAGAATTCCACCAAAATGAAGGAATAAGTAAAGACAAAGGGAGAAATGAGGTTCCAGAAAAAGAGTAGGGGCGCCTGGGTGGCTCAGTTGGTTAAACGTCTGACTCTTGACTTCGGCTCAGGTCATGATCTCATAGTACGTGAGTTCGAGCATGGAGCCTACTTGGGATACTCTCTCTCTCTCTCTCTCTCTCTCCCTCCCTCCCTCCCTCCCTCCCTCCCCCACCTCTTTCTGCCCCTCCCATGCTCTCTTTCTCTTAAAATAAGTAAAATAAACTTTAAGAAAAAGTTTATTTTGTGACTTACATATACAGCATATAAAGCATATGCCGCATATAAAGAAGCCAAAGGACATCCCTAACATGATGGACAAGGAAGTTAGAAGCAAGAATTGTTTTTCAAGCTGAAATTGATAGATTGCTTAATATACACGACTCTAGCAGAAGAGCATTTATATAACGGAGGTGATTTCTGGAAAATAAGAATCAAAATGCTAACAACATACTATACTGTTCAACTACAAATGCAGATCATATACTCAATAATGTTAGTGTGGAATGTAGATCATTGGCATTTACAGCATGTATAGGGAAGATGGGAATTACCCTTTTGGGGGTAGAGTCATGAAAGGGGTGTGCATGTGTGAAAAAACCCCTCAAACCCCAACTTTCATAAAAATCTAGATTAAAAAATCTAGTGGTAGCAAAATAAGCAATATCATTTAGAAATATGAAAAGCAGTTACCAAAAACCTGGCTCAATAAACTTTAAGTGATTGCTTCTGTAAAATCGAAATGGGGAAGGGGCATTATAGATTTGCTATTTAGGCAACAATTCTCACACAGATATTTTTCTTCTTTATCTATCTATCTATAATAATATATGTAATGTATAATATTATAATATATAATATAATATATATAATACACCTTAGACTTTCAAAAGCTAAATTAAAAAAAAATCTGGTTACTACAAAGAACATCCAAATATGTAACAGTTCTATAAACCATGAAATTGCTCCTATCTGTCTATTGCTAATTTCAAGTTGGATTTTCCCAACCAAGATCACATGAGATCTCTCCCGTCATTATGATAGAGTTCCTTCTATTTATGTAACAAATCTATTTTTGTTTGTTTGTTATATGACAAGGTTAATATCACTGACACCATTTACTAATGAATTCAGTCAGCCTCACTGGGAAACTCCTGAATTCTGAGAATGTGTGTCTAGCTTTAAACCACCAGAGCACCTCATATAGTAAAACAAATACTTCCCCGTCTCACTAACTGTTGAGTTCAATAAAAACCAAATATTATATCTATAAGCTCCTTATCAACAATCCCATGAACACCATTATAAATAAGGACTACAAGTGACAAACCACACTGAGATATTCCTTGAAGTTCAGACAGCTTGAATCCAATGTTTCCACTGGATTTCTGTCTCAAGAATAATCTATGCTATAACCAATATGGCACCAACATGATTCGGTATTACGATTGAACACACATTTCAGGCAGAAATCTCCTATAAGATTTGTAGGTTTCCAAATTTTGCCACAGGTTATAAAGACAGCCCTCTACTGAAAACTGATCAAATCAGAAAGAAAAATACATAATCATCAAGGCATTACTGTAAGCAAAACTGTTAAGCAACGTTTTGTCAGGCTCATTTAAAAGAAGCCCAGTGGAGAATCCAAAGTTTTCAAGAGTGAGTCTCTATGTGTGCCTCTGGTCTAAATAAAACATGTTCCTTCTCCCACTTCCAAGGACACCATATGGCAAATTACGTTCTCAGGAAAAGAAACAAACTTACCTTTCACAAGCTCGGACAGTCCATGCGGCAATTATCCATAAGGAGATACTAAAAACCAAGAGTACAGTTCCTGGACATATAGTCATTAAAGTCTTCATAACAAAACGTGTATTGAAGTTTATCTTATTAAGTGCTCCAATGCTTCTAGAGGAGGCATCAGTGAAAAGTTTGCTATGTAAAAGCATGACTCTGGCAATCAGATAGAGTCTTAAGAACATTGGTATAGATAAAATAATGTCCACATCAGCGGTGGTTGTGGATGGGGCATAGGAGAAGGCAAGCCGGGCCGTCCATGTGAACGTATAATTCCCAGGTATGGGATGAATAGCACACACCAGTATTTCCAAGCAGATGAAGAAAATACGCTCATAAGTCATGGCTATTCTCCAGTCATCTGCTCCATTGTCCACCATGAACAACTGAAAAAATAAAGTAGAAAATCAGCTTCAGTATGGCATGAACGGTCTACAACGTGTTAGTGCAGATTTTAAAAATACATAACAGGTGACTTTTTAGCAATCATGGCAAGGTAAAGATTCTAACTTTTAAATGCTAGCCAGGTACGCTATTTTTAGAAAATGGTATTGGCGCAAAAGGAGAAATTGGTTTTGCAAAAATTAAAATGAGAAACTTGCTACACAGGAGCTGAAGTTATTCCGGGGTCAGTGCTCCTGGACGATCGTGTAAGTCACATCATTTTAAAAGAAAGGGTTGTGCCTATCAGCAAGGCACCCCACCCCATCCTTGATGAAGCTGGAATGGACTTGCCTTAGGAACAGTCTGTTCTCCTCATCAAGGGTCTGGATCTAATCCCTTCCTCAATTCTAACCACGTTCTCAGTGAAATCTATTTACGGTGCCTCTGCGGTCGCTTATGGCCTATAACGCAACTGTACATGAGCGTCCTTATAGGAAATCTTAATTGGCTTTGGGGAGAAAACCACAAGGGACCACAGACAAGTGTGGCAGAAACATTCCTTCTGGCTTCTCCACCTACTGATCTACCTTCTCTTTTCTTCTGTTCTCCCTTAGCCTTTGCTTGGATTATTAATTTGTTCCCAATCTTTCCTTCTTCTTCTTTTTTTTTAATATTGTAAGGATTCTTTTTTTTTTTTAATGTTTATTTATTTTTGAGAGAAAGAGACAGTGTGAGTGGGGAAGAAGCAGATAGAGGGAGACACAGAATCCGAAGCAGGCTCCAGGCTCTGAGCTGTCAGCACAGAGCCCGATGTGGACTCGAACTTACGAATCATGAGATCATGACCTGAGCTGAAGTCGGACACTTAACTGACTGAACCACCCAGGCGCCCTTCCAATCTTTCTTTAATAAAAGTTCTTTTAAAAAAATGTCTGTCATTTCTGGGGCGCCTGGGTGGCTCAATAGGTTAGGCATCAGACTCTTGATTTTAGCACAGGTCATGATCTTGTGGTTTATGGGACTAAGCCCTGCATCTGGCTCTGCACCAATGGTACAGAGCTTGCTTGGGATTCTCTCTCTCCCTCTCTCTCTCCTCCTCCTCCTCTGCTCGTACTATCTCTCAAAATAAATAAACTCAAAGAAAAAAAATTAAAAAACAACTTCTGTCATTCCTCATGACACAATGAAAAAAAATAACAAAGAAAAAGGAGAGAGATAGATATGTAAGTAGATAGACACACATTCAGGCAGACAGTGGAAGAGACAGAAAAGAATGTTTCCTGCATCTTCCCTGGCTTCTCGGTAAATGACTCCACCAGGCTCTAGGAGTCTGTAAATCAGAGGCATCATCTGGAAATGTGCGGGGACATTTCTGACTGCACAGCGACTTGTGGGGGCTCCTGGCATTTAGAGCCAGGAAGCCAGGGGTGCCACACATGCTGTAATTCTGGGAGTCCCACGCGCAAGAAAGACCCGTCTGCCAGAATGCCAGTGGAGCTCCCCCACTAAGAGATGACATATTCTTTGCCTTTTGGTAAGTAGCCAACTTAAGCAGAAAGCATGAGAGGAATGCCACCCAAAATGAGAACAGTGCATTCTCAGGTAATTGACTCGCAATGGAGGCAGGCAGGGCTCGTCTGCTCTACAGTTGGAGCCCAGCTACTCTGCTCTTGTAGAGTCAGGAAAGCGATTTTCCCATGTTGGCTACAAACCCCCCTTCTAGTTTAATTATTCTGTAGGCATAGCTTTTCCCCATGTTATTATCCCAATAATGCTATCAGTGTTACTCTGCAAGGACCGGAGTCTGACAGCAAAATGTACCACACTTCTTTCTGGGACCTCGAGGAGATGGACAGCCAGCAGAATCTCTCATACACATACCAAATTTTAACAAATTAAGTTACATTTGGCAACATAACAGCTTGAGTGTTGCCTTTATCCTAAGTTTTCAGCTTGGGGACTTTCAAAGTTTGAACAAATGCTAGTAGACAATGAAGACATTTTTTTCCAGTTTCCAGGAAAGAAACAGGTCGCAAATACAGAGCAGGACAAGTTACTACAGAAATATTCTTGTTCAGGGATGCCTCAGTGGTTCAGTCGGTTAAGCGTCTAACTCTTGGTTTCAGCTCAGGTCACGATCTCACGGTTATGCGATCAAGCCCTACATCAGGCTCTGTGCTGACAGCACTGAGCCTGCTTGGGATTCTCTCTCTCTGCCCCTCCCCCGCTGGTGAACGTGTTTGCGTTCTCTCTCTCTCTCTCTCTCTCTCTCTCTCTCAAAATAAATAATTTTTTTTAAAAAAGAAATATTTTTGTTGAGTCTCACCCCTTCCAATACCATATTAACATAAAGGATTTCAATCTAACAGATACAAAAAGATTATATGGATATAATGGTAGAAGCCTGCTCAACTTCGTATCAGCGAGTGTCGGAATCCCCAAATCTCTTGAGATGTTTACATCCAAAAGAATGCACCCTCAAACTAGTCACTCTGGGAAGCTATATACATTCCAAAGATGCTGTCACTGTCCTCTTTAGGAACTGCTGTCAGGGCGTGGCACAAGTCACATAAGAAAAATAATCCTATTATTTAAATCCACATTTCCATTTCTACTGAAAATGATATTACCCAGCTTGATTGTCTATTTTCTTCACCCAACTTAGCTCCGGATGACTTGGCAAAATGTCAAATCCATCCCCAAAAGGGCTCAGGGTCACCAAGCCTCCAGGTAGTCCTAAGCTGTGCCACAGATTCAGAGAGCAATTCCAAGACAGGCTTTCCACACTCTGTTCTGGGCAACAGCGGCATAAATGCGGCACAGGTACCTTCCCAGGTAACTGGTGAAGAAATGCCAAGCTAGATGGGAGAATTCTGACATTGCTCCCAAAGAGCCTCCTATCTTTCCAGGACTGGCCCTCCCTCCATCACTCACAATGCACCTGCTCCTCAGACCTCCCAGCTACTCCCCTCCTGAACCAGGCTGGTTCCTGCCATTCGTGCCCATTACTTCAACTGTGACCTCACCACATTCACAGCTGCCCTCCCTGCTGTTACATGCAGGTGGGCCCACCCCGGTAACCTCCAAGCTTCGACCTGCTGTCCAGGGTGTTGCAGATGGACTGGGGCCACCTGCGCCTTCGGGCTCAGCTGAACCCGCAGCCTCACACAGGACTATTCCCCCATCCTCCCTAGCACCCACTCTGAATAATCACCTTTCCCCTTGAAGGCCATGCTTTCTCCCCAATATCAGAAATGCCCTCGACTTCCTACTTCGGCCACCATCACACCACATCTCACCCTTCTCCCCTTATTTTCCGGTAAGGAAAAATCCAAAGCAATGCTATATCCCAAACCAGTTCTGCATGGAAAATCTGGTTTCTGTGCTTCCTCTCTCAGCTAGTGCAAATCTCGATGGTTCACTATAAACAAAGGAAAAGAAACAAAGAAGAACCCCTCCTGAAATCCCTCCTACCACCCCCACTCCCAGCTCTGTGTGCCACAGGTGATATTTTCTGTTCTCCTTCATCCCCCAGCATGCCCACATGGCTTTTGCCGCCATCAGCCCGCTAACAGGACTCTTGGGAAGGTCAGTAAACACACCTTAATTATGAAATCCAGTCCTTCCATCTTAATTCTTACTTGACCTGTCTGACATTAATCATTCCTTCCTTCCTAAAAAAGATCTCTTGGGGCACTTGGGTGGCTCGGTCTGTTGAGTGTCCAACTTTGGCTCAGGTCATGATCTCGCGGTTCATGAGTTCGAGCCCCGCATAGGGTTCTGTGGCTCAGAGCCTGGAGCCTGCTTCAGATTCTGTGTCTCCCTCTCTCTCTGCCTCTCCCCTACTTGTGCTCTGTCTCCCTTTCTCTCAAAAATAAATAAGCATTAAAAAAAATTTTTTTAAAAGATCTCTTGGCTTGTGTGACATACGGCTTCCCCCCAACCCCCATCTGCTGCCACTCCAAAGGATCCATCTCTCTTTCCTTAAATATCCACCTTCCTTTAAGTGTCCAACTCTTGATATTAGCTCAGGTCATGCTCTCATGGTTGTGAGACTGAGCCCCGCGTTGGGCTCAGTACTGAGCAGAGAGCCTGCTTGGGATTTTCTTTCTCCCTCTTTCTCTGCTCCTCCCCCACTCATGCTCATGCTCTCTCTCTCTCTCTCTCTCTCAAAATAAATAAACAAACTTAAAAAAAAATCCACCTTTCCCCTCCCTCCCCAGCTAAGTGCCGTTACTCTCCTGAGGACCATCTCTGACGCTTCTCTCACTCTGTACCTTCCTGGACGGTCTCCTCTATGCCTTCTATCTCCACTACCAGAGCCTTCTACCAAAAACTATCCTCCACCTTTTAATAACCTTGGTCAAAATATCAATTATATCAGCCCCCTGCTGTCAAGATGGAAGCCATTCAAAGGCCCCCATTCTGCAATCTGGTTTTGCCTATCTCTTCAACTTCAGCGCCTATTCGAATCCCTTACCTTTATCTCCCTCTGGGTGCAGAAATTCCAGAACACAGTACCTTAACAGCGCCTCCATGTGTTTGTGCATTCTGCTCCATGGACTGCAAAGTCTTCCCATCTAGCAGATTCTTACTCCTTTAACACCAAGACTCCACGCTCACTTCTTTCTAGGACATCGTGCGTGCCCTAGCCAAATCTAAAAACTCCCTCCTTTATTCCGTGATTTCTGTATATGCCTCTTATTGATACCACAGAGGAACAGTAAGGATTTCCTTGCAAGATTATCACCCTCACTTGTCTGTGAGGCTCCTTGAGGACAGGAGCCACGTCTACCTAGCAGAGAATAATAAAGCTATTACGATTCATTTAATACTGACTATCCTAATCACTGCATAGGTCCTAATGTTAATTAAATATGTTCATGGAAGTTGGGCATATAAAAGCGTAATACAAGTGAATTAAATCTATGCCATGTTTCAAATGTGTACAGAACACATCCTACTAAATGCCAAGGCATTACAGCAACATCATTTTGCATGTTGCAGAAGAAGAGAACATTCTTCTTTAGTAACTTCCCCAGAGAAACTTTCTATCACGTAGTTGCTTTTTACTACAAGTGGTTTCATCCACACCTCAAATGAGTTTTATTTTGGCTTCATTTGATCACGCTACATATTTCAAAGCCAGGGTTAAGGAAACAAACAAACAAACAAACAAACATAATTTATTCTACTCTGCAGATAATCCCCAGCCTAACCTGCTGCTTATTAATCCATTTGCTAAATATCCAGGGTGCTCAACACTCAGTGTGCACCAAGCACTGTGCTACGTGCTAGCCGTACAACAGCATTTACAGCAGACAGAGGGTCTGCTCTGAGAAGCTAACTTTCACCAGGAAAGAAAGACAAAGTCAAGAGAGCAGACTTGAAGCAATTTGATAAAGTAATTATGTCTGTGGACACTGCTCTGAAAAACCAACAAGTGATGAAACAGGGAAGAATAAACTGGAGTTGACAGCAGATGTGGGCACCGGGGAAAACGTGTGCCTAAGTTCCTGAGAAGGGGGGCCAGTCCCATCAACAGCCAGGAGAAGAACCTTCTAGGCAGGGGAAATGGCACAGGGAAAGGGCATGAGCTTTATAAAGCTTAGCGTGCTTGGGGCGCCTGGGTGGCTTAGTCAGCTGAGTGTCCGACTTCAGCTCAGGTCATGATCTCATGGTTCGTGAGTTTGAGCCCTGCCTCGGGCTCTGTGCTGACAGCTCAGAGCCTGGAGCCTGCTTCGGATTCTGTGTCTCCCTCTCTCTCTGCCCCTCCCCTGCTCACGCTCTGTCTCTCCCTCTCTCTCACAAATAAACTTTAAAAAAAAAATGTAAAGCTTAGTGTGCTTAAGGAAATAAAAGAATACCAGGGTGTTTGAAACTAAATGATCATGGGGCTGAGTGGAAGGAGATGAACTGAAAGAGACAAATAGGGATCAGACGTGCAGGACGTTGTTGGCTGCGGTATCCAGACTGGATTTCATTTCAGGCTCTGCAGGAATCCACTGAAGGGTATTAGGCAGAGGAATGGCATGATCTGGTTTACAGCTTGAAGGGTTCATCCTCACTTTAAGGGATACCAAGGACACAGGGGAGGAAGGACTACTGCATCTGATTGGCTGCAGTTAGTATCCCCATGACCTGGACTGGGGGGGTGGGGTTGCCATGGAAATGGAGATAGTGGGCGCGCTAGAGATATAGTTTGCAGATCTTGCTAGAACTTGCAGAGGGGCTGAATGTGGGAGTGATAAAAGAAAGAAAAGAATCCTAGGTGGCTGAGTTTCTACTCTGGAAAACACAGTGGCTGGCCATGCCATTTCCTGAGTACAGTGGGCTGGTGGGGGGAGGAGGGAAGCAAAGATTCTACGTTGGCCACTGTCATCTGAGCATAGACGCCACGCAGGTAGCAGTATATGCAAGTCACTGAGAGAAATCCAGACCGGGGGAATGAACTTGGAAGGTATCACTAGTTAGGTCGTTTTCTGAGATGAGTGGGAAAATTGGAGGAAGTGGAGAGAAAAGGACAGGACACAAGGCCAAGTCCTGAAGGACCCCTCAATGCAGAGGGCAGATGGAAGGTCGAGCCAATCTGTCAAGTAGGAAGACAGGAAAGTGCAGTAAGGAATCAAGGGTGAGGGCTGTCATTCCAAACTGCAAAATAATATTTCCATAGAGAAAATGGAAAACATTCTTAACATCCTAGCCATTCAACACCGGATTCCATGTCGTGTATTAAAATCCACCTGTAAAAATATTCCCATTATATTGCATATGATCAAAATATATGATGGGTTTCAAGCTCGCTTGTGGGGGAGTTAGAGTAATCAGAATGACGGATGCCAAGACATCTTTATACTCATTTTTCACGTTGATGCTAATGAGAAAGATTTTAGGGGCAACGCATGACGACGGTTCAATCTGCTTGCATTCTAGAGCTATGGTTAATGGTCTTTGCCAGAGGTTTCAAGTAACGTTATGTGCAGGCATAACACAGAATCTGTTCCCAGAAAATACCCTCCCCCACCACAAGCTTGAGCTTCCCAATGTAACTGTTTTCTTTCTGCTCTGATACCCAAAATATCCTATCCTTGAAGTCCACTCTCCAAGATGAACTTGGAGTGGAGGTCATTCGGAGGAAGAGGGTCTGGAGCTTAGTGACAGAGACCTTCCTCACAATCAAGTCACCTGCTGGCGTGGGGACCTCTGCTCACCCAGCCCTCCAGAGTGAGGGGCTCACACGCAGAAGCCCCAGCTGCCTTCTGTGTGTGCTTTTCCTCCTCAATGAGGTTCTGAGTTCTGCAGTCTGATCTGGGACAGTGTCTTACATATCCTGCATTTCCTTTCTAGTAAAGAATCCAGGGCAGTGCTCAGCACAAACATGGTGCTTAAAAAGTAGATACTGAATAAAAACCTACAGTCGTGGATTTGTTAAGAAAGCAAATAGAGGTAAAATAACAAAGGAAACTCCAAAAAGGAAGAATAATAAGGGAGAAGCAGCCCCGACATATTATCAAAGTAATAATTTTTTTTAAAGCTTATTTTACTGATCTCGAGAGAGAGCATAGGAGGGGCACGGGGGAGGGGGGAGAGAGAGAGAGAGATCGAGAATATGAATGAATCCCAAGCAGGATCCACACCGTCAGCGCAGAGCCTGATGTGGGGCTTAAATCCACAAACAATGAGCGAAATCATGACCTGAGCAAAAATCAAGAGTCAGATGCTTAACGGATCACCTAGGTGGCTCAGTCGGTTAAGCATTCGACTTCGGCTCAGGTCATGATCTCACAGTGGGCTCGAACCCCGCATCGGGCTCTGTGCTGACAGCTCAGAGCCTGGAGCCTGCTTTGGATTCTGTGTCTCCCTCTCTCTCTGCCCCTCCCCCACTTGTGCTCTCTCTCTGCCCCTCAAAAATGAATAAATGTAAAACAAAACAAAACAAAACAAATACCACGTGGGGAAAATGTTCACAACTGTTATTGGAACTGAAAACGTTCACAACAAAGGACTTGTTTCCCTGGTATATAGGCTCCTACAAATCCTTAAGAAAGAGACAAGCAATCCACAGAAAAGTGGGGAAAGGACATAAAGAGCAGGTCATGGAAAAGCAACTAAAAATGTCTCATCAACCTATTGTTTTTTTCTTAAAAAGATGCTCAACTTTAATCATAGGAAGAAAATGAGATACCATTTTTTTTTTTACCTGTCCTGTTGCAAAAAGATCAAACAGCTTTGTAACACACTAGAAGAGTGGCGGGATGGGGATACAATTATGGTCATACATTGTAGGTGGAAGTGCACATCCACATGACCCTTGAGAAGGTGAATTACCGGGTTGGAAACACACATATTCTTTGACCAGGCCATTCCATTTGAAATTTGTCCTACTGATATATTTGCACATGTGATCAGTGAAGATATAGGATCATTTAATACGGCATTGCCTGCATATTAGCAAAAGACTAGAAAAGATCTAAATATCCACTAATAAGGGAGGGGGTAACCACATTAGGGACTTCCACAAGATGGAACAGTATGACATTAAAACAAGATGAGAGGGAGCCTGAGTGGCTTAGTCGGGTAAGCATCTGGCTTCTGCTCAGCTCATGATCTCATGGTTCATGGGTTTGAGTCCCACATCGGGCCCTCTGCTGTCAGCACAGAGCCTGCTTTGGATTCTCTGTCTCTTTTTCTCTCTGCCCCTCCCCGACTTGTGTGTGTCCTCTCTCAAAAATAAACATTAAAAAAAAACAAGATGAGGAAAATTTTTATATACTATTGAAGAAAATGATGGAGGCAGTAACTGAGTTAAAAAAATTAAAATTTTTATTATTATGTTTATTTATTCTGAGCGAGACAGAGAGAGAGAGAGACACTGTTGGCCAGTGGGGGAGGGGCAGAGAGAGGGAGAGACACAGAATCCGAAGCAGGCTCCAGGCTCTGAGCTGTCAGCACAGAGCCCGATGTGGGGCTCGAACCCATGAATGTGCGATCATGACCTGAGTCAAAGTCGGACACTCACCCGACTGAGCCACCCAGGCGCCCCTAGAAGTAACTGAGTTTAAAAAATTACACAACTACATGCTACTACTTGTGTAGTTTTGTATGTGCACACAATATCTCTGAAAGAATATTCTAGAAAGAATGCTAAGTATGGCTTAGGGGAGGTAAACTGAGTAGCTGGGGATTAGAAATGTAAAAGAAACTTCTAATGGTACCATCATTTACTTAGCTATTTCAAAACCATGTGAATAAATAAATGTAAGTTAATTGATAAAAATAAAGGATAATGAGTGGTACATGAGAGGAAGGAAAAATGAGAACAAAGGTCATCAGACATTCGAAAACATCCTAACAAATCGTCTACATGTGAAAAAGTGCAAAACTAGAAGGTAGCAACTGACAGTCACCACCACGACCTACAGAACCAAGCACACTGAATCCAATTTATATCTATTCTGCTCACACACACACACAAAATAATAAAATAAATAAAAATAAACAAAACACTCTGCTTGCTAAGGTGAAACCTTGAACCATTACATTACATAAGTGTTTTCAGCAGCGTGAACAAAAATAAGTCAGCTTTCTTGGTTAACCTTTAAACCAAATATTCAATAAAGCCAAGTTTTTTTTTTTCCTCATTCAGTTATTGAATGCTTCTATTTGTCAAACTCTGTGCATACAAAGACTAAAAACCCTCTTGGCGTTAGCTGAGGAAGAGAAATGCAACTGAATGGTTACAGTGCCTGTGGAAAGGGCCACAGAAGAGGAAGGGTCGGGAGAGGCTACATCATGGAACAGGACGTGGTACCCACCCCTCCCTTCCGCCGGGGGTCGCCTGGACCCTTCGTAAAACTCAGGACTGTGACCTTCCAAGTTCAGCACTCGGGTATTTGCAGGATAATGGCCCCGAAGAAAATACACGGAAATGTCTTCATCCAAAAAAGAGGCCCCTTCCTTAGAAACCAGCTTTTGTATAAAGGCGGGTGAAAAAGCCACCAGAGACGCAAGCCAAATAATGAGGCTTTTTCTTCATCAAAGCATGGCCAAGAGAGACTCCATCAACACAGAAGTTAGACCGCAACCTCCTGTCCCAGACTAGGTCAAAGGACAAACAGGGGAAAAGAGACCAGTCTTTTCAACGGCCTCACTGAAATTTCCTAAAAGACCCTCAGCCCAGAACCGGTGGGAGGCAGACACAGAAAAGCTATGTTCAGCATTCATGTCCAACGTCCAGTCCTGAGCAAAACTGGGAAGAAACAAGCAGCACTGGTGCTTGTCATTCCCTCACCCCAAGCCTGTAGCCTTTCCCTGGCTTTTGGAACCTCCTGCACAGAGAGATTTCTGCCTCCAGGGAGGAGGATTTCAGAACCAACGCAGCAAAGTCTTAATCACTGAACTGCTCACTCCTCCCTGGGCGAAGAGCGTAGAAGAGAAAGAACTTGCCTGGAATGCAGGAAACCCAGGCTCAGATTCCAGATACTCTAACTTGTCCTTTGACCTTGGCAAGTCATTCAAACCTCACAGACCTTATTTCCATCATGTGTCACATGGAGATAATGTTCTTTGCTGCCTCTGAAAATAGTTTGGAGGATAAAATGAACGTAGATCGTATGTTGCGGGCAACACTGTCGACTGGCTGACCCGGTGTCATTCCCGTCCCTCTCCTACCCTGCCAATCTCCATTACAGAAATACCCACGTCCCCAGACTCTTTTGCAGGTATGTACAGCCATGTGAGGCAGCTCTCACCAGAAGTCAGAAGCCAAAGTTTGCTGGAAGACTCATTGGGTAGGCTTTGCTTTTCTGGATAGAAATAACATCTGGCTGGTGTTGCTCTCTTCCTTCCCTCCAAACCTAAATAAGAATGGATGCCCTAGGTCTGCAGCAGCTATCTTGTGACCTTGAGGAAAAAGGCCAAAAGAATCAAAGTAATACTGGAGCACCTGGGTGGCTCAGTCGGTTGAGCATCTGACTTCAGGTCAGGTCATGATCTCACAGTTCATGAGTTTAAGCCCCGTGTTGGGCTCTGTGCTGCCAGCATGGAACCTGGAGCCTGCTTTGGATCCTGTGTCTCCCTCTCTCTCTGCCCCTCCCCTGCTCATGCTCTCTCTCAAAAATAAACATTTAAAAAAAAAAAAAAAAGAATCACAGTAATACCAGCCCCGACATCTTATGCCACTGAGCCAGCCATCGCTCACCCGGTTTGTGTAAGCCTCTGTTAGCTGGGTTTTCTCCCATTTGAACAGGCAAAAGTATGCCCACGTTTAATTTGATCCACATTAAAGTGCTGTGTGAAGGTCTATAAAAGATAAAGAATGATCATTAACTGAAACACTTCGGGGAGAGTGCAGCTAAACAATTCAAAGGGGATGCATCTCAAGTATTGGAATTTAAGGCACAGTAACTCTTGAGTGGTGCAGTTACTTTCGGGTGGGTGGCTTTGGTTCATGCCTTTTAAATATCAACCAACGGCTCAGAATATCGCGTAGTGTGACTCATAGGAAATGCACACACAATTTGGAGTCAGAGAAGCTTGAATTTCATTTCTGGCTTGACCACTTACTAGCTACATGGTCCTGCACAAGATACGTAATCTCTCCCAGCCTAGGTCTGTTCACTACAGAAATTTAAAATAACATCTACCTTGTATGGTTATTAATGAGGCAAGAGCCACTCGGCTCACCCTAGTAAAAGTGACCCTGTGAATAAGTAATAGTATTGCATGAGCCCTCAAGAGGGCAAAAGCGCATGAATTCAATGTCAACTTGTGATATAAAAATGGGAAAATTAATCAAGGAGGAGGAGGAAGGGACTTTGTAAGGAAGGATATTAAAGCAAAGTCAGTGTTGAAAAAGAGTTGCAAAAACTTCCAATCATACCTATTTTTGAAAGAATTCTTGCCATTTGCTCAAATTAGGTGTTTCTGACATTCTCCTCTTCTTAGACAATAGCTATCTACAGACTAAAATTCTAGAACTGAACACTGAGGTCCAGGGATGGTTATCTGACATCTATACCCTGCTGCTTAAAACTTCTTTAAAATCTTAACCCCCTTTCACCTGCCTTCTCTCAACCAGGCTCGCACCCTCTGCGGACCCACTTAGGCATTTTACGTATGTTGATGTATTGCCAGGAAACTGTTCTCACATGGCCTTGCAATTTATGTCAGTTGACTCTCAAAATTACTTGTGAACTTCTCCAGAAAGAGAGGAGAATTATTTTTTTCCCACCTCGGTTCTCTGCACAGTGATGTCACAGAAAGCACTGAGGCGAATGGCTGAGGAGCCTGGGCTCTAGGATCTAGATTCTGACAGATTTAAGTTCTGCTGGACTTTCCACCTGTGACTAGTTCTGTGACCTCAGGAAAATTATTTAAACTTTCTAAGCCTCAGTTTTATCATTTAAGGAGGGTCTAATCAGAGTATCTCTCTCTCTCTCTCAGTGTAAGACAGTGCTCAACAGATGTTAGTTTCTTAGATAATGATTAATTTCAGTTTCTGTGTCCACAGTTGGCCTCCAATGAATGAATGTCCTCTTTTATTTTTTTACATTTATTTATTTATTTGGGGGGGGGGGTGCTGGAGGGGCAGAGACAGAGAAAGACAGACAGACAGACAGAAAGAGAGAAAATCCCTAACAGGTTCCACACTGTCAGCACAGAGCCCCATGCAGGACTCCAAGCCACGAACTGCGAGATCATGACCTGAGCTGAAATCAAGAATCAGAGGTTCAACCGACTGAGCCACCCAGACTCCCCTGAGTGAATGCACGAAAGGTGAAGTGAGAAGAGATGGACAGACACACTGACATCACTGGTCGTAGCTACTGGAAAGGATAAAAATCCAGATGAGAGGAAATGAGAAACTGAAATAAAATTCTTCATTGGTCACTTCTTTACTAACTTCTCAACACACTTACATGAACTGTCTATACATGCTGAAAAGCATCCTCAAATCATTTGGGAGGTTGATAGGGAATAAATCCTAAGCAAATAAAATAAACATGGCAAGTCCTAAAGCTGTGAAATAACTCAATACGAGTCAACCCAGTTAATTCAAAAAATTTAACCTGAACTGATAAAAACCGCATATTTTTATATGAAGCATTATAGTAATTATTGCTACTGGCTATAATGTGTTATCATCTCCTTAGTTATTTTAAGCACTTAAAACGCTAGCTAAAAGCCAGTCGCTTTTATTATATCATTTGCCCTTATAACAGTCCAATTAAAGCAGAGACAATTGAAAGAACTTGGCCACAGTCACATCATGAATTACCAAGAAAACCTGTTAGCTCAAGTTCATGTCTCCCAGCACTCACATCATTTGATGGGGGCTGCCGGCTGAACTGAAAGGTTGGGTGCAAATCAAATATTTATAAACCAAATAAGCGCCTACCCACTAATTGACATTATGATTTCTAAAATGTCACATCTTCACTCTCTGACGATCCTGGACGACAGCAGCTGTTTGAACCTCCCGCTTCTCTGGCAGAAGCAAACACTTAAATAAACCTGCATGTTACATTCAGTGCCCTGTGGTAACAGAAATAGACTGCTTCCAAGTTTAGGCTTTCTCCAACTTACAGTCTTCAGCCAGGACACTTTCTTCTAACTTTGGTAGTACCCAGCCTCAAACTGTCCACAGTACTTGAGATGAAAACATGAAAGCTGTGTTAAAGTATGGTCAGCTCGCCATATGTAATAGGGCCAGGCACTGCTCTAACCTGTTACGTGTATTCATTCATTTAAAACACATGACCACCCAATGGGGTACCTGGGTGGCTGTTAGTTGAGCATCTCACTTCAGCTCAGGTCATGATCTCACTGTCCGTGGGTTCCAGACCTGTGTCAGGCTCTGTGCTAATAGCTCAGAGCCTGCAGGCTGCTTCGGATTCTGTGTCTCCCTCTCTGCCCCTCCCCTGCTCACGCTCTGTCTCTATCTCTGTCTCTGTCTCTCTCTCTTTCTCAAAAATAAACAAACATTTAAAAATTAAAAAAAAATAATAAAACACATAACCACCCAAGAAGGTAGATGCTATTATCATCATCCCCATTTTAAGAATGGGTTAAGTGAGGCTCAGGAGTTAGAGAATGAGCCAGGGCTGTATGGTTTTAAAGTATGGGGCCAAGAGATGGGCCCAAGCAATCCATGTTCGAACCTGTGCCCACAGTAAGGACACTGTGGCTCATCACTTAGCCAGTCATAAAACAATTTTAAGGGGGCACCTGGGTGGCTTAGTCAGTTGAGCATCTGACTTCAGCTCAGGTCATGATCACACACTTTGAGTCTGAGCCCCACAAACGGCGCTCTGTTGTCAGCACAGAGCCCGCTTCAGATCCCTCTCCTCCCTCTCTCTGTCCCTACCCCACTCACGGTCTCTTTCACTCTCTCTCAAAAATAAACATTAAAAAAAATAAACATTAAATTAAAAAATATTAATAACATAGATGGACAGGGTAGGGGGATTAGAAGGAAGGTTTCTAAGGGTTGTTACATTGAGTGCAAGAAGAAAGAGGAATTCTCACTAACTTCAGACATCATTAAATATACATATTTGCTAAAAATTATAAAATAACCACTAAAAGAGAGGAAACAAATTGTGTAACATCTAAGCTGTTAGAGGGGAAAAAAAAAGAATTTTTAAAAAATCCTCACATCACCCAACATAAAGAAAGAAGAAAGAAGCAGTGAGAAAACATTATGAAGTCAAAATAAATGTCAGAAACAGGTACCAAAATATCCATTGCTATAATTAATGTAAGTGAACTAGCCTATACATCCAAAGTATAATGTTGAGTGAAAGAGGAAAGCCAGCTGCGAAATGATAGGCACAGCACAGCATCTCTGTGAAATGTACGGAATTACAAATACTATACACGGGTTATAAAGACAACATTTAGCAAACATAGAAAACCATGAGCTGGAAGGCTGCACGTACCATTCTGAATGGCAGGTGCCGCTACGGCCAGGCCAGGAGGAGGAAAATGTGACTTGGAACAAAAGTTCATCTTTGGCTGTGATGTGATTTTTCACCTACGAGAAATATAATCTGGAGGGGGAAACAAACAAACAAACAAACAAACAAAAAACCCTATGGCTGAGAGGCAAAGAGCGAGGGAGCCCTCTGGAAAGGAAAAGTTCTGAAATGTCAGGGAAGCTCATCTGAGACTCCTTCCTGGCAGTGGGGGGTGGGGGGGGGCGGTAAGGGGAGAAGGGGGGCTCTGGCTTTTCTTCTTTCCCTTCTCCGGTACAACAAAAGGTTGTGCTGGAACTGAAGCCAGGGGAGATGTGAAGGAGGAAAGTCTCCAGAAAGATTCTTCAAGCTCAAGAGCTCGCAGTCTTGGCAACAGGGAACAAACATCCCAAAGGGGCACCTGGGTGGCCCAGTGGGTTAAGCATCGACTGGCTCAGGTCATAATCTTGCCGTCCAGTAAGTTCGAGCTCCACCTCAGGCTCTGTGCTGACAGTTCAGAGCCTGGAGCCTGCTTCGGATTCTGTGTCTCCCTCTCTCTCTGCCCCTCCCCCACTCATGCTCTGTTTCTCTCTCTCTCTCTCAAAAATAAACTTAAAAAAAAAAATCCCAGAAACTCATGAAACAAGAGCCCAAAGTCTAAGTACAAACCCCAGGGAACAATTTTTTTAGTGTTGTGCTTTTTTTTTTGTTTGTTTTTAAGTGTTTCTAAGCCAAGCCCTCAAAGTTAGTTCCAATGGAGCGTTACAAAGCACGTTAAACCCGGCCTGATGACAGTCAAGGTTAAGCACAAGTGCACTACACTGTAGCTTAGTGTTTAATTCCCTAAAACTTCCTTTTTTTAAAACATTCTACTTTACTATTCAGTGGCTGCCATGTGGTGTTATATTAATAGTTACTTTCCTGGTTTTAAGAACAAGGGACAAAATAAACATTAAGTGGCAAGTCTGTTACAACTAGCCATGCCTGTAATTAACTGTAATTAAGTCCAAATTGTGACTCCCAGCTCGGAACACCTGCACAGTTAAGACCAATCAGGCAGGGCTGATACTGGTGATTTTTAATACAGTGTATCAATTTGTATTCTCTGAATTTAAACCCGACAAATCATCTTTCTTAACTGCTTCGTTACAGAAGCAATCTCCCGGCCACGATGAAGTCTGGTTTTCTCCAGCGCCCGTGGGTGGTCCATTTTTCTGCCCTAACACGATGGGAAATGACATATACGTAGTCATGCTTGGATTTCAGGATCACCAACTGGCCTGACAGAGATGTGCTACATCCTAAAGATAGGATGGAGAAAATAAGGAAGGTATAAAGGAAAACTCCACGGACTACTTCTCAAGGAAGGTTCTCCATCAGAAAGAAGAACCACCAACCTTGCTGATAAATGAGTGGTTGTAATCTGACAGTGGAAGCTACCTGCGGCAAAATCATTCTGAGAGGGGTGCCTGGGTGGCTCAGTCAGTTGAGCATCCGACTCTTGAGTTCAGCTCAGGTCATGATCCCAGGGCCATAAAATTGAGCCGCATGTCAGGCTCCGTGCTGAGCATGGAGCCTGCTTAGGATTTTCTCTCTCCCTCTCTCTCTGCCCTTCTACCCCACCCACTTGCTCGCTTTCTCTAAAATAAAGAAAAAAAGTTCTGAGAGGCAGAAGGGATTTATTTGCTCTTTATCTTACATATGACACCACCTGTCCCTTAAATTCCTTAGGTGTTTATACTAAGGACACAGAGATTAAGAATGAGAGAAAGAGGGGCACCCTGGGTGGCTCAGTCGGTTAAGTGTCCAACTTCTGCTCAGGTCATGATCTCACTGCTCATGAGTTCAAGCCCCACATCAGGCTCTGCACTCGTGATGCAGAGCCTGCTTGGGATTCTCTCTTTCTCTCCCTCTCTCTCTCTCTCTCTCTCTCTCTGCCCCTTCCTCACTTGCACTCTCTCTCTCAGAATAAACTTTAAAAAAAAAGAATGAGAGAAAGAAATTTCACTCATCTTTCAGATGGCATGAATTTTAAAGTTCCCTGTGTCTTTCGAACATGTTAAATTCAAAACGGAGTCTACTGCCAGAAAGTGATACTGATGATACGTGATCATTAATTACACTGGCAGAGGATACACAAAAATCTGAGGAAAAACAAAGAAAGAGAAAACCAGTTTACTGTATGTTCCTACATTCTAAAATTTGGAGAGGTAGGGGCACCTGGATGGCTCAGTTAAGCATCTGACTGCAGTACAGGTCATGATCTCACAGTTCATGGGTTCAAGCCCCATGTGGGGCTCTGTGCTGACAGCTCAGACCCTAGAGTCTGCTTCAGATTCTGTGTCTCCCTCTTTCTGCCCCTCCCCCGTTGATGCTCTGTTTCTGTCTCAAAAATAAATAAACATTACAAAATTTTCAAAAAAATAAAACCAAAACAAAAAACTTGGAGAGGTAAACAGAAAGACTGCTTAGCCTATTAGAAATAAGACTGCAGGGGCATCTGGGTAGCTCAGTGGGCTGGGTGTCCGACATTGGCTCAGGTCATGATCTCACAGTTTTTGGGTTCAAGTCCCACATCAGGCTCTGTGCTGACAGCTCGGAGCCTGGAGCCTGCTTCAGATTCTGTCTCTCTCTCTCTCTCTCACTCTGCCCCACCCCTCTTCATACTGTCTCTTTCTCCCAAAAAGAAATAAACATTAAAAAAGAAATAAGATTTAAAATTCAATGGGACAAACATTTTGAGCCTCTACCCCCTCTCCTGCAGTGGATACACAAAATCAACGAAATAAGTCCACAATGTCCAGGAGCTCACAATGCAGGAGAGCAAACTCTGCAAATCCACAGTTTAAACTGTGTTGAAAAGCCTCCACAACACTCAAGCAATTGTTCTCTTAGGCCAGTCACTTCTGCCTGCTTCAGTCTCCTCACTAAGATAATACTTCACTAAGTTATTACACGATTACAAGATATCCAAGGATGGCCCCTAGCACCGTCCTTGGCACACAGAAAGGGCTGAGCGAATATTACCCAGGGCATCATCATCATGACTTGTAACAGGACTGGATTAGTACTAGTATATTACCAGATGCTAATTACAAAGGAGAAGGACAACTAAGTCAGGAAAAGCTTCCCAGAGAGGGAAACCTGAACGGGGTCCAAAGGCAGATGGATGGAAGTAATATGTTTCAGATAAAAGGTGCAGCACATACAGAGACACAGAAAACTGAAAGAATGGCCAGGTTTTGGCTCTCCCAACAGTTTAGGGTGGTACCAATGGTGTGTGTGTGTGTGTGTGTGTGTGTGTGTGTGTGTGTGTTGGGTGTGTGTGGAAGTGAGTGTTGTGTGTCTGAGTGTGTGTGTATGTGAGTGTACAGGGCGAGGAGGGGGTGCTGCTAATAAATAATGACACTCAAGGTGTGGTAAAAAAGAGATCACAAAGAACCTTCTAGGCCCCAAGAAGCAACTTGGCTCTGTTCCCCTAGCACTCACTATAGGCACTGAACGTGATCCTCATGATTTAATGGACAGTTAAATCAAGATAAATACATTTTTGTAAGTTTCAAATATGAAACAGTAGGGGCGCCTGGGTGGCTCAGTCGGTTCAGCGTCCAACTTCGGCTCAGGTCATGATCTCACAGTTCATGAGTTCTAGCCCCACGTCAGGCTCTGTACTGATGGCTCAGAGCCTGAAGCCCACTTTGGATTTTGTGTCTCCCTCTCTCTCTGCCCCTCCCTGGCTCACGCACTGACTCCCTCTCTCTCTGTTCCTCCCCTGTTCACACTCTGTCTCTCAAAAACAAATAAAGATTTTTTTTTAATTTTAAAAAATAAAAAATCTGGAACAGTAAAAGAAAAAATTAAAGTTTTAGTGAGCAGGGTCTCACATGTATTTCATGTTGTATGGGAAGAGAGAAAGGCAGAGAGAGGGGAAACAAGGGAGGGCAGAAAGGAAAGGAAGGAAAAAAGAAAGGGAAGAAGGAAAAGAAGGAAGGAGGCACATACAGACACACAGCCAGCCAGGCAGAAGAGATAAGGAAGACCAGTGGCCTCACAGTCTCTTACACCTTCAGACTTCTTGATTTTAACAACAGCAAATGGTCAACTGATCTGCAAACCTGTTAGGAGGTAGAGCATTTCACCACATCACATCCATTCCACACTCATCCAAGCAAACTTCGTAAAACGAAACAACATAATTAAGACAGTTTCCTTAATGATTATTTTGGAAATGGAGAAAATGCTTCATGCAAGGTTTCAGACTCCACTTGCACAGAGAAGGAAACATAAATGATATACTTAAGATGACAGAAATTTGGGTCACCCCGGCAGCCGCTCGCTTCCCTGTCCTATACTCATGTCAGATAGGAATAATCGGTCAAGGTCCCGACCAGTCCAGCCCTTCTGCGGGCTAAAGAACCATTCTCAGTGCCATGCTACAGATGGTGGCCACCAACTGATGGGAGTTGATGTGGGAGAAGAAACCTATTTACCACATCCAACTAGAATAACACAGGGCTCCTTCCCAAGAATGTTTCCTGGGACTTTCCACTATGCCATGAGGTTTGGTTGAGATGTGGCTCCACTAGGGAAATATGTGAAGAAGTCGTCCAGCCTGAATTAGGGGGTTAAGATGGGAATCCCAGAGAGCAGCACAGGCTCAGATACCATCCGGATTTTGTTACAGTCATCAGCGATTCTCTACCTCACCTTCATGGATAATTGAGTATTGGCTTCAATCCCATCTCTGTGGATCTTTCTAAACAACCATTGAGAGACAGATGAAAAAGACTAAATAAGACCTATTTTATGCAACAACTAATTATGCATCAAAATTACTCTACCACAGTCTCCTTGAATCGACTCTGGCGAACTGATAATGTAAAATTCAGAAGAAATGACCTCCCTCACTTATATTAAGGGAAGCCACAGGTTTGGACATCCTAAGTTTTCAAGCGCTTACTTTCTGTTATGGTGATAACTGACATGGGAAATGGTACTTTACCCGTATATTCCAGGTGAAGCCATATCTGGCAGTAAAGGCTGTGTTGCAAAAGAAAAGAAAATTTGAAGTTATAGATCTGAATTTGAGTCTCAGTTTTGCTACTCACTAGCTGAATAAGAATTACGATCTTGGGGCACCTGGATGGCTCCGTCGGTTAAGTGTCTGACTTCGGCTCAGGTCATGATCTCACCACTTTGAGGGTTCGAGCCCTGCGTCGGGCTCGGTGCTGACAGCTCAGAGCCTGGAGCCTACTTCGGATTCTGTCTCCTTCTATGCCCCTCCCCCACTCACATTCTGTCTCTCTCTCTCTCTCTCTCAAAAATAAAAAGACATTTAAAAAAAAAAAGAATTACAATCTAGATGAAATGAGACAATGCATAGAGGTATACTCAGCACTAGTGTTCACAGGGAGTACATTACACACATTGCTTATTTTGATACATATTAGTTATTTTACCTTTCCAAAGAAGAGCCATAAAGCACATAGCTAACAAACCCCTACTTCTCTTTTACACTGCTGAACAATTATGGCAGTGGTCTTCTGTCCCTATCCCCACCCACCCAAAAGCACTAATGGTCCTTATTAAGTCTTCTGTTAACCTCCCTTTGCCTCACCTTCCCTTCCAAGGCCACATTTATCCTCAGGCAGTCAAGCTTCAGCACATTCCCTTGGGAATATCACTTCATCTCATCATTTCCTTTGTTGCCACATCTAATTTTTGAGATAATCCCTAAACACTATATGAGATAATCACCAAACTGAGGGTTGACACATATAGACTTCACTGTAGCCCAGAGGCTCTAATTCAAGAACAGGACACTCTAACTGAGAAAATCTACCCAGGCCCTTCCGATAATTGTGCAAAACCCAAAGACACCAGTCTTCCACTGGCTGTCACAGATTGGCTACTGTAGTTTCACACCAGGGAAAACTGGAAAACACTCCGCTGAGACACTGATTCATTCCTCAGCTACGATACCTAAGAAGGCTCACGTGTGCACAGAAAAGTCACTCAAATAACTCATAAGCCAAGGGTGTGACCCTAAACACAAACAGCCCAGGCAGAAGGTCTGAACACGAGCAGCTGATTTCCAGAGATGCATGTGTGACCATTGTCCTGACAGCAAGTGCCATCCGTCCACTTGTTTTATGGCAGAAAGCTGAAAAAGCGGACAGCTTGTTAGTTAGGCAAGAGAACTCCGGACTCCTGAGAGAGAGGGAGAGGAATGGTCTCCCAGGAGCCTTCTCACTGTTGGCTTTCTGTCTCTCACATGCAGAAAAAGAGGCATCCGTGTCACGTGCCTGAAAGCAATTATGTGGGTCCTGCCAGTGTGATCATATGAACCCACCGAATGCAAACACCAACTCGAGAATGAATGCGAGACCTTAGATCTATTAGTTTCCTCACAGGTGGCGATAATCTTATGTGGACACCTATGCGTTGGACAATTAGAACTGGAGTTCAGGCTGGCAAATATGCGCTACAGACAATCAACCTCATTTACTAACCCTCCCAATGGCTGCCTCTCACAGAAAGGACCAGAGGGGACAGCCAACTTGGAAATACTATGGATGCCAGAGACAGTCACCTAGTGACTGAAAAGCTGGGAAAACCCATTTATAAAAGCCATGGGAAACAAGGACTTTACTGCAGAGTTTTTGGGTTTTTTAAATTTTTTTAGCGTTTATTTATTTTTGAGAGAGAGACAGAGACAGAGACAGAGAGAATGAGCTGGGAGAAAGGGAGACACAGAATCTGAAGCAGGCTCCGAGCTGTCAGCACAGAGCCTAGTTCGGGGCTTGAGCTCAGGAACCGTGAGATCATGACCTGAGCTGAAGTCTGATGCTCAACCGACTGAGCCACCCAGGCGCCCCTAGAGCAGGTTTTTAATAAAGGAAAACATACTCCATGGCCTTCCACGCCATTCCACTGTCCAAACCATTTCCAAAGCCTCATTCCAAATCATGATTAAAACATGGGAAAAGTTGTATACACAAGAGAACATCAACTTCAGGGCTCACCTAGTAACAGGACGATAGTCTGTATTCTCTTGCAAGGACAATGCTCCAGATCCATGAATATTCTCATATTATCCCAGGTTAAAGAAGCATCTGTGCAATCAACAGATCGCTATCGATAAAAGAGATTTTCAGCTTTTCACATCTGTGGGCCCTGCTCCTGGGCTCCCAGGGAAAGCTGTACTTAAACATTTACCAAGGTCAAAAATGACTCAGCAATACCTCAAAGCACGGGCTCTGTTTCTGTCCCGAGCACACACTCACTGTACATCTGCTTCATTAAAATAATAACCAAAAAGGAGCGATCTGAACACAAAAGATAAGAAAAAGGAAGAAACTGCCCTTGTTTCCTTAAGATTAAAGTCATACACAGCCCTGCATACACTAGGGACTTAGGAGGTCTGCAACTTTCTGAAATGTCCTTTGTCTAACGATGTGTAACTTTTTATGTAAAAAAATGTATACAAGCCTACACCAAATGTTCCTTTGCCCCAACGCTCTCTTTCTTTATGAAGGTTGTATATCCAGAGCACCTGTCTTAACTTGGGCTCCGAAAAGGTGTGTTCATTTTGTGTTGGCATTATCCCTACTTCCTCCCTTTGCCCAGCAGCGTCCTGGCACCGTCAGGAAGAAAACATGGACAGGACTAGGTCCTGCCTGGCTCATACCTTGGTTCCATTCCAGAAGAACAATAGAACATAGCATGCATACAACAGCACAGCCTGTGATGCAGCCTGGGGGCAAAACGATACGGAAATACCCTTGAGAGGCCCAGCACAGGCAGAGAAAACAACTCAAGGAGGCTTCGACACTCAATTATACAGACAAAATGACCGTAAATGCAAACATGACTCAGGAAAGGAAGAGACTAGAGTGTCTGAAATAACCAGAGGAGGCTTCCCAGAGAAGAGGGTGTTTGAGATGACCTGAAAAAGTCCCAGGGTATTTTGTGAGGATCAGGAAGGAAATGAGGACCATCGTAGTGGGAGCAGAGAGACTCGAAGAGAGGGGCTCTGCTGTCAAACACAAGTATTAGAAACTACCCTATCACCTATTAGAGGCTCCTGACTCCCAACCCGCTCCTAAAATGCTCAGGGCTTCGTAAGCAGAGCACTGCCGTAAATTGATAGATTCATTTTCACACTCGTTCAGCCATATCTACAAAATGTGCCTCTTTTGATAGAGGTACAAAGAATAGAAACAAATGCACAGCTACATCTTCAACCAAGGGTGCTGTAACTGCACTGGGTCCTTGGACCCAACAACTGTAGAAATGAGGCGGCACCCAAAATTTAAAGACACAGGCAAAGCGTGATTAAGGCAACGGGTGCAGCTGAAGGGAGACATAGTCCAGATCAAGGTGTTAGACCGGCTCCCCAATGATGGCCAGGGAACATTCCAAAGGGGCTGAGGCGGAAACTGAATGATGGCTAAGTGTATGGGCGTGGGGAATTGCAGGAAAGTGGGCAGCCCAAGGGCCTTCCTCCCTCCTAGGTTTCAGGACCATGTTAAGTCTCATCTCTGGACATTTTTTTTAGCATGAAAATGAGGGGGGAAAGCCAGTGGAAGGTCAGATCCTCCTAGACCAGTTTGAATGGGTCTAAGTTTACAGACTCTTCCTTGGGTCTGCCCTCCCCTCTGCAAGGAAAGTGACGCCAGCCAGCAGGGAGTTGTCCCCAGGCACACAGGGGCTTGTCCCCAAGGTCCCTGACTGGCTCAACAGATCTAATTATACTTTTACTCACTTTAACATCTAGTTTTTAAGTCACAGTCAAGCTGAATTACAAACAGTGAAAGCTAAATTATTTTAGTGGTATAGAAATGTTGACAGAAAAATACAACTGAGTAGAAAGAGCTTATGCTAAGATAAGGCGTGTTTATTAAACTACTGTTAGGATTCAATGGTCCTACCATCCTCCAAGATGGTTTATTTTGCACACATGGTCAATTATCCTTCAGGGGACTCAGAAGCAGAAGTAGGTATGGCTGTCCCCACTTCAAAGATGAAGACACAGGGACTGGTTAGGTGACTACTCTGGTTTACTGTCATGGAGAACACAGTAAGGTATGTATGAACAGTTACAAAGAAAACTTGGGCCCAAAATGGTATCACTTAGGGACACCTGGGTGGCTCAGTCGGTTAAGCGTCCGACTTCGGCTCAGGTCAGGATCTCATGGTTCATGAGTTCGAGCCCCACATTGGGATCTGTGCCGACAGCTCAGAGCCTGGAGCCTGCTTTGGATTCTGTGTCTCCCTCTCTCTTTGCCCCTCCCCCACTTGCGCTTGGTCTCTCTCTCCTTCAAAAATAAACATTAAAAACATTTTTTTTTTTAAATGGTATCACCTATGTTAAGGCCCATGTCAGCAAACCAAGACTTCCTACCTAACCTAACTGCAGTTTCAACACCCCCCTCCCACATGCTTCAACCAGCCAAACTGGAATTTCCTGGTTAACATTAAGAGATAATCCCTTGATAGACCCCTTCCAATCCCCTTAGGAGGGAGACCTTGCCTAAAGCAATGCATTCCTGGCTAATTAGTTCCTTCCTTCTTCCTTCCTTCCTCCCTCCCTTCCTTCTTCCTTCCTTCTTTCCTTCCTTCTTTCCTTCATCCTTCCTTCCTCCTTCCTTCCACCTCCTCTCTACCTTTAAAAAACCTTCCATTTGGGGGGCACCTGGGTGGCTCACTTAGGTCATGAGTTCCTGAGATCCAGCCCTCCACCAGGCTCTGTGCTGACAGCACCTGCTTGGGATTCTCTCTCCCTCTTTCTCTGCCCCTCCCCCATTCTCTCTGTCTCTCTCTCAAAAATAAACATTTAAAAAAAAATAATAATAAGGATGAAAACCAAGGTAGAAATTCCCAAAAGGGGCATTATGTGTTCCTCTGAGATGATTCTAGGCTTATATTGTCAGTCTACAGTTTTAATGTATTGTATATTAGAGCACATACGCAATATTATACTACAATCCGTAATTTCATGGATATTATTACTTAAGATGAAGGTAAAAGAAAGGAACTGATTTAAACTTTTTTAATGTTTGTTTATTTTTGAAAGAGAGACAGAGAGAGAGAATGAGCAGGGGCAGGGCAGAAAGAAAGTGGAACAGAAGATCTGAAGCAGGCTCTACAATGACAGCATAGAGCCCAAGGTGGGGCTCAAACTCATAAACTGTGAGATCATGACCTGAGCCAAAGTCGGACGCTCCACGGACTGAGCCACCCTGGTGCCCCAAGAAGGGAATTGATTTCAAGAAAAAAAACTGAATATAGTAGATGAATAAAATACTATAAACATTAAAACAGGAATAATGTAACATGATATAATGTATGATCTAACTTAATACTATTTATTATTTTAATATATTTTACAGAAATCATATTTATATAAATGTTCAAATATATTGTATATTATGCACAATTTATAATTATTGTATTATATTTTACTTAGAAGGTTAATAATATATATTGTACTATATACATTGTATATTGTACTATATTGTGCTATTATATATACAATATATTATATCATTGCAGTGTAATATATATATATTTTATAAGCAAATACATGTTATATACATATATGTAATTATATATTATATGTTAACACAATGCATGTTATAGTACCACAACATAATATAAAACATAGTATATAAATAATAAAATATAAAATAGTAATTAAATGTAGATATAGTAGAGATTGTAGGAGAACTGGGGAAAAGTTGAATTTCAGGAAACACAGAACTAAGGCATTTAAGAAAGTTATCAGACAGCAGAGGTGGTAATACAAAAGGCACTAAGCAGGAAACATCTTTAGGATCCTGGGATTCCAATGGATAGCGAAGAGGTGTGGGGGGTGTGAGAAGGGGTGGGGAGTAAAGAGCCAGGCCCGTCCCTGGAGCCCTAGGAGGCCAGGGGAGTCCTTTGCTGGGAAAGCACAGGGAGGGAGACAAGGAGGAGGAGGCCTGCAGGAATGGGAAAGGCCTGTAGGATTCCCAGGGGAGGGGTCCAGCATGCAGCTGAGGGGGGAGATTATCTACAGGAAATAGAACTTTAAGCATGGGGGAAGAGAAATAAGCAAATCAATCGATTCCACACTCCAGGCCTCAAGAAAATTCCCAGAAAGACAGACCTAAAGAGAAAAACCAACACTCTGTACTGTATCCCAACTTGCTGGGTGATTTTTTATGGTAAAATAGGGAGTTGGAGAACAGTCAGCCACAAAACACTTGATTCAAAAGAGCAAACCAATGAGCTTCCCTTCCTTGCCGGAGGCCAGCCACACCCGAGGAGTCAGGAGCCTGAAACCACCCCCAGCCCAGCTGTCCGGAGACTCTGTTATGGGGCACCAGGGTGCAGACGGGAGCATCCCCTCCTTACTGGCCTTGTCCAGGAAAGACCCTGAAGGCCTTGCTTAGACTCCCAGCAGACGTCATTCGTTCCTACTGCAGACACTGTCCTCACATGGAGGACGGAATTCTAATTCCAATACACCATTTCACCTCAATCCCACTAGTGCACAATCCTACAGGGAGCCTAATGTCTTGAGTTATAGCAGAAGACCTTCCCCGGTGGCGAGCAGGTCTACCTGAACAATAAGCCTAAAATCAGAGCCAAACTTTGCTAAAAGCTTTGCTAAAAGCTAAAAAAGCTTGTGATGTAAAGGCAGAAGAAACGCTTCGGCACATACAGCCTCCTGCTTTGTGGACCATCCCGTTCTCCAACTCAAGGGTTGGCAAACTTTCTGTAAAAGACCAGAGTAACCGTTTTTTGACTTTGCAGGTCATACAGTCTCTGGTGCAACTACTCAACTCTGCTGGTTTCCCAAAAACCGCTGTATCCAATTTGTAAACAAATGGGCATGGCTGTGTTCCAATAAAACTTTGTTGATAAAAGCAGCCAGGCTGGAATTGCCCAGGAGGCCATCTTTGGCCCATGGGCTATTGTTTGTCAAGCCCTTGTCCTAATGAATCAAGTATTTGCCTTCTCTGCCCACAGTCTCTCTTACCAGAACTAGGTTCGGCTGCCTTGAAATATATTATTGCCTTTCTCCATCTCCACTGTGAGATCCACCTAGACTCTAGGTCCTGCTCCCTGGCTATGGCTTTGTATTTTCCTTCTTTCTTTCTTTCATTCTTTCTTTTATTTGAGAAAGATTGCAAAAGCAGGGGAGAGGGGGAGAGGGGGAGAGGGGGAGAGGGGGAGAAAGAGAGAGAGAGAGAGAGAGAGAGAGAGAATCCCAAGTAGGCTCCATGCTGGAGCCTGAAACAGGGCTCAATCCCACAACTCTGGGTTCATGCCCTGAGCTGAAATCTAGAGTCAGACGCTCGACTGACTGAGCCATCGCCCAGGAACGTTCACTGAATGGCCATTTACAATGTGTTGGTGTCACACTTAGGTTCTTCATAAACACTGTCTTACTAAATTCTCAAAACAACCTAATGAGAGGGGTGTAATTATATGTTCATTTTACAGACACAGAAACTAAGGCTGAGAGGGGTCCCTTTTTCTTTTCATGGCCATGCAGGGCGAGGCCAAGTTCTGATTCCAATCTGTTTGGATGCAGAGGCAGGGTTCTTAAAGGCTCAGTGGGCTGCTTCCTAGCAGCACCTGTGGCTGTTTAGACAGGTGTCCGCCAACAGCTCTTCCTCTCCTATCCTCTGGGGGGCGCATCTTTGCGTCATCAACCGCACCCCGCTGGACAGTGATAGGCCCCACCGAATAGCATCTTCCCCTTCAGGCAACAGCTCTTCTACTTTTCACACCGTTTTCACAGGCAACGCAAATACAACTGCCAGAGAAGGTCCCATCCCACTATGACCAGAAAATGTTCATGTTTGTAAGCCTATATATTAAGGATGTCTCTATGTCATGCCTCCCACAGCAGTCAAGCCCCCAAGGGTATCAGAGATCAGCCTGTATCCGCAACTCTGTCCCTTAGGATCAGAGTTGGTTAGGGAATCCTGCTGTGCCTGGAAATCTCAAAACGCAGCGTGTGTTCCCCCAGAATATTCCCACACGGTAACAAGGCTAGGGGAGCTGAGAGGAATGGATAACGTAAACACATCCAGCTGGGGCCTCGGAGACTGCTGGGGAGGGAAGGCTGCTTCTCAGCAGAAAAGATCCAACAGGAAAAACTGAAACAAAGTCAATGAGATGATTTTAACACCCTGCTCTTCTTCCTGGGAAGGAGGAAGAGACTGTAGCCCTTCTGTGGAATGCCCTCCAGTGTGGTTAAGAAGAATAAAAACCGGTAAAAAGAGCATGAACTGCTCTGACCCCACTGACAATGTACACGTCATCACTACACCAAGAGCGGAGAAAGGATCTGAGAGCAAACGAACCAAAGTTCACATGCAGCCTGGGAATGCAGCGAGAGCAAGCATCACAGGGTGCCTGAGCTCAGCACCTCCACCCCACCAGCCTCCCCGATGACTCTCTTCCTTTGCAATTGTGGAATGTGTTCCCATGTGGCAATGCGTCCTAATTCAGGTCTTGAAAATAAGCCTTCAACCCACCCTCCATCACAGGGAGCATCTCCCTGTGGCCATGTGTGCTCCTGTCCGATGGTTGCTGAGAAGACCTTTTTGCAGCAGGATAAATGTTTGCCACTGACAGTGCTGTGCGGTCCCCACCTGGGATGTTCTGACACAGGCTTGAGGGACTCAGTCCTACACGCACATCTGCTTTCCCCCTGTGGCCAGGTACATAATGCTGCCATGAAAAGGACTTGGATACATCAGTTTAAAATAGCTGCCAGGGAAGCAATCTGTGTGTACAAGGTACCAGACTAAACAAGCCTGTGAACATGACAGCGAGCGGGCTGGATCCTCACCCCCCAACGCAAGGGACACCCAGGGGACACATCCGAGATGTGAAGCAGAACACGGCCAGAGCGCAACAACTGAAAAAATAGGTGTGGTTGTCACAGGAGATGAAAGAGATTGTGTAAAATAGATATGCTGAAGAAAACAAAAAATACAGAAGGTAGAATCTTTCTGAAGTGATATAAGAAATCTCCTAGAGCCAATCAGTGAGTTCCAAATCAAGAAAATTTTTTTTAAGTTTTATTTATTTATTTTGAGAGAGACAGAGATAGCACAAGCTAGGGAGGGACAGAGGGAGAGGGAGAGAAGCAGAGAGAGAGAGAATCCCAAGCAGGCTCTGCACTGCCAGCTCAAAGCCAGATGTGGGGCCTGAACCCACGAACCCTGAGATGATGAAGTGAGCCGAAACCAACAGTTGGATGCTCAACTGACTGAGCCACCTACATGCCCCAAGAAAATTTTTTAAAAATAGTTTTCATCCCTAAATGCAAATGCTATGGCTTCCCCCAACTCCCCAAAAAAGCATATTAGAGATTTCGCTTTGTATCACTACTGCTTAATTTTTGGAAGTCTGGCCAAGGGCACTTTCATGAAGTATCCTTTTTGATATTGGTAAATGTGAACAAATAGTGAGGTTCTGGACTGAAATTCTAATGAGAAAGCAGTAGAGATTCTATTCAAAGTATTTTTCAACAGCATCAAAGTTTGCAACATCAGCCACAGGTTTAAGCAGTGAGCTAAAGCTTTCAACTAACAGCGTACTTAACTACGTAAATACATCTTAAGCCATTCTCACTTCAAGACAGCAATCCATGCTCTTTGATATAACAACTTTTTTCCCGAGTATGGGAAGATTTACCAATATGAAAATTGACCAATGGCGAGTTTCTAAAAGCCAAAACTTATAGCCTTAAAATTTCATAGCTAAATCCACACAAAGTTTTCAGTCAAAAGCTTTGCTTGGGTATATGCCTAGAAGTACAAGATGTGCCTTTGAAAAGCATGAGGTGACTATTATAAACCCCATGGCCATCACTTCTATGTCACATTATATGCATGCAGCCTCAATAAACATTCAGCCTAATTATTATTTTTCAATATTTTAAATAACACATAATCTTAAGAATAAATCCAATACTAAGACACAATTTCCTTTAGCCACCTAGCAAAAAGTTCAGCACTGTAAGAATTAGTACCCACGTGTTTTTTTAAACACTCATGACAGTAGACTCTATTCTCAGAAAACCATGATCCAAGGTCAAAACCATGGTAAGTGTCTTTCACTTCCTCCCCAAAATTCAGTATGTTTGTGTCAAAACTAATATACAACTATTACATAGAATTTCCTTGGAAGCTTCCAGAAAGAAAGAAGACTACCTCAGTGACAATACAATAAAAGCTACATAACCAAATCTCAATAGAAAGATGACTTGGAAACAACTCCTTCTTAACACCTACTGAGTAAAACTACTATGGATAGGGTACCTGGGAGGCTCAGTCGGCTGAGCATCCGCCTCTTGGTTTCAGCTAGGGTCATGATCCCACAGTTTCATGAGTTCTAGACCCACATCTGGCTCTGTGCTGGCAGCACAGAACGTGCTTGGGATTCTCTCTCTCCCTCTCTGTCTGTCCCTTCCCTGCTCCTGCTGTCTCTGTCTCTCTCAAAACAAATAAAGAAACATAAAAAATTTAAAAATAAAAACCACTATGGCTAAATGCATTATTGGGCCAATATGCTCCAAATACTCAAGAAAGCAAAGGACAAATTAGTCCTGTAGATACCGACTGTTAAAACCTGTTTACGATAGTTCGGTTCAATGTTTATGATGTCTGAATCCTAACGTGTTTTACAGATTCAAAAAGCAAAGTCCAAAAACTCACCCATCAACAACACATCATTCAAAAAGAGAGACTGGCATCAAACAGACTCAACTAATGATTATTTGACATGAAACGGAAGAGAAGACACAAGCTCCCTGAGAAAAAGTCAATCCAATCAGTGTACCAAGAATACTTTGAGAGACGTTACTTGTCATATTTACACACAAAAATTCTCCATTCCTTCAGACCACTGTTCTCCAAGCACTGTGACGTACTAAACAAAACTCTTGCCAGAGACAAATCCAGGGCAGGAAAGAAAAAGTGCTTTTGATTTACATATCCTGTAGCCCTACGATGAATGCCCACAGAAATGCTGTCAATTATGTCTTTTACATGTATGCCTTTGGCTGTTTACTACCCCTATCCTTTCAGTAGGGATTTAACACCAGAATTTTCCATTATCCAAATTATTCCCTTTGCTTACTTTTCAAAGCACCTCATTTAACTCTTTTAAGTCACCAGGGTCCTCATTAGTGATGAGGAGATGCCATCAGCTATGACCTGGATACACTTAGCTCACAAAGAGCCTTACTTCCAGCATGAAGCCACATGTATGGCAGGTTTTGAGGGCAGGGAGGGGTGGGGATGGCTATTTTGGTAAAAACTGTTGGCCATAACATTAGAGTACTTTCACACTCCTTTACAGACTTGAAACCTAACAGCGAAAATGAGCACTTACCTTCTCAGGTAGCCAACATGCCCAAAGGGAGAATGTGAAGTATCTCGGTTCAAAAAAAAAAAATACTGGCTGTCCTCAGTAGATAACAAAAATTTTATTTAAAAAAAAAAAAAAAAAAAAAAAAAAGAACAGACACACACACACTCTAGATTGTTAAACTAATGAACACTGTCCAAATGCCCACCTTTTTTTTTCTGCTCCCACTCATAAGACTTGCGAAAGAAAGAAAAAGAAAGAGAGAGAGAGAGAGAGAAAGAAAGAAAGAAAGAAAGAAAGAAAGAAAGAAAGAAAAATTCATCACTGTTTCCCAAAGCCCAGAGAAGCTGGGCTTCCAATTCCTTCATATATATATATATATATATATATATATATATATATACACACACACATATATACACATACATATATATGTGTGTGTGTATGTATATGTGTGTGTGTATATATATATATGTATATATATATTTTATATTAACTAAGTGCCATAATGTATATATAAACTCACATAATCTTCATAACCACCCGATGAGAGACATACTCTGTATTTCTCTTTTTACAGACAGGGAAACTCAAGTACAGAGAAAGTAAGTAACTTGTCCAAGGTCACACAGCTAATTAGTGGCAGAGCTGGGTATGAGCCCAGACAGAATGGCTCCAGAGGCAATACACAAAGCCACGAGGCATGCTGCAGGAAAACAGTAAACAACCCAAAGGAGAGTCTGATTGCTCCGCTCAGCAGGAAAGTTTGCAGAGAAAAATTTCAGAAATTAGGATTTCTATAGCTTCCTACAATAAAAAAGACTGGGAACATTTGGGGACAAAGTTATCTTCCGATGCCGGCTCACACACTATTTCTATATCAACTTTAATTGTTACACAGGGATACCCTTTTACAAACCTGGTTAGCTGATATTTAGAAGCCAAGACCATGGGCAAATAGGAAGACACAGCCAACTAGAGAAGCAAATTTCCAGACTCACGAAGTAGCACAGTACTGAAGATACTAACCGCTAAATGTGACGGAGACACTCCAGAAAACAACTTTATTGGTTACTTAACACAGTGGTTGTAAGCACTTCAAAAATGAAAGGAAGGATATAAATTTGGGGGAGGACAATCTGAAAAACTGTCAATTGTCTTAAATGATATCCTTGACCTCAGGAACTTCTCTCTTGGCAATTTTTCCCCAAGAAATCATCAGGGATGTTCACCATTATAAAAATGATTTCAGGGGTGCCCAGCTGGCGTAGTCGACTCTTGATCTCAGGGTTGTGAGTTCAAGCCCCACGTTGGGTTTAGAGAAGACTTAAAAATAAAACCTTTAAAAAAATGATCTTATATAGGTTCTTTCTATTTTTTCAGTATCCAAAATAAGGAAAAGGATTAAACTGATTACAGCCATATGATGGGGGAAAAAATTGGATCTATTAAGAATGTTTAATGGCATGGGGAAATCAATAGAAAATTACATGAAAAGAAATCCAAGTTTCTTTATACGGATACAAAGCAAATACCGTATCCATCCACTTTGCATAAATACATTATAACACAAATAATCATTATCTCTAGGTGGTGAGACTACACAAACATTGTTTCTTATGGCTTCTGTTTTGCCAATTTTCTAATACGAAGAGTTATTAATTTTATAATCTGGAAAGGAAAAAGAAACTTTTAAGAGGAAAGGCATTTGGTCATGAAGCCTACATTATTACAAAGTTTAAAATAGTAAGTGCGTCAACGTAACTGTCACTAGACTTGGAGATCATGAGACTGCAGTTCCCAAGGAATACGTGGATTCAGTGAGGGATCTGCTAGCCCTGGTGACATTCTTGTAGAGAAATGTGGGCTGGCTGATAGTCAGGGTTCACAGAGTTGCTATTACTTTTAAGGTTGTACCAAATATCACAAATGAGCAGATGTCTAACAACACAAAAGGTCCTATGTCCAAGCTCTGGCCGTGGCTGATGAACTCATGCCTCGAGCCCGGGTTCCCAGGGTACATTTTTCAAACTTCCGGCTAGCGAGAAGCCCGG
Organism: Panthera uncia; assembly: GCF_023721935.1. Classification (NCBI taxonomy): domain Eukaryota; kingdom Metazoa; phylum Chordata; class Mammalia; order Carnivora; family Felidae; genus Panthera; species Panthera uncia. The sequence continues at coordinate 9,666,744 of NW_026057577.1, read as the reverse complement.
AGGAAGAGTTAAATGTGTCAATGGCAGGTGTGCAAATCGGGGGCAGGGGGGGGGACCACTAATATTGACCATGTTTCCAGAACAGAATTGAGCACACATTTGGGTCTCACCAACACAGCAGCTCTATAGCCAGCATTTTCTGAACCTAAATAAGTAAACACTGGAATTATGATTCACATGATTCTGACAGGCTGAAACACAGGTCTGAAACCAAGATGCTACAGAAGAGTGTCAATAAATATAGAGCCATACATTCAGTTCAAGAACAATTTTACAAGTGTTACTTGGCAAGGTTTGTGTGAAGCAATGACCATTTTAGACCAATAACAGTCGGTACCACGTGGCATCTTTGACAAAGGAGGTTAACAACCCCATCTGAAAGTGCTGAGTACATTTCTAACTTTCTTATTTGGAAAGGGAATTCAGCAACAGAGGGCAAGTACAGAAGAATATGATCAGGGACATTGTAAGTCTGATCAGGAACATTCAAAGAAACTGGGACTATTTAATGAGGAGGGCATTTAAGGGGAACTAACCAATGTTTGCTCTGTGATTCTACGAAGGTGGGGGGGGGCATCCATTTATTCTGCTAAACTGGAAACTGCAGTCTGTCGTCTTTTGTCTCTACCACTACGCTGAAACTGAGCGCCAAGGTCAGCAATGACCTTCAAATTTGCCACATCCAAAAGGTACTTCTCTACCCCACTGTAACAGACTCCACAGCATTCGATACATAGCACCGCGCCCCTCCTTACAAGACTGCCATCTGCTCGTCTGGGACACTTCACCTCACCTCTTTTTTTCTGTTCCTCCTTCACACAACCTATAGATGTCAGATGCTGATCAACTCTTGACTTTCTCATCTTTATTCTTGCTCAATGACTTCACCAATCCCCGTGGCTTTAAAAAGTCTCTACACTGGGGTGTCAAGGGAGCTCAGTCAGTTGAGCGTCTGACTCTGGATTTCGGCTCAGGTCATTACCTCAGGTTTTGGGATCGAGCCCCGTGTTGGGCTCCACGCTCTCAGTGTAGAATTCTCTCTCTCCCTGTCTCTCTGTCCCTCTCCCCAGCTCACGCTCTTTCTCTCCCTCTTTCTCTAAAAAAAAAAGTCTCTACGCTGACCACACCCATTTAAAGTTCCACTACAGACTTTTCCTCAGAACCCTGTATAATCAGAAGCATTTCAAATGTTCTCTGCTAATACAAACTCCTGCCTCCTCATCTTTACCCTTCAATGTGTGTCTTCCCAAGGGCACCTGGGTGGCTCAGTCGGTTAAGCGTCCGACTTTGGCCCAGGTCACGATCTCGTGGTTCGTGAGTTCGAACTCTGCATAGGGCTCTGTGCTGATGGCTCAGAGCCTGGAGCCTGCTTCGGATTCTGTGCCTCCCTCTCTCTACCCCTCCCCTGCTCGACTCTGTCTATCTCTCTCTCAAAAATAAATAAGCATTTAAAAAAAAATTTTTTTTAAATGTGTGTCTTCCCCTCCTAGTACCATAGGCTCAGTTGCTCTGACCAGAAACCTTGGATCTGTCCCTGTGACATCCCTTGCCCTAACCTGCCACATCCAACACGGTGCTAGGAAGTCCACTCCACCTTCAACATGGGTCTCAAGTCAGACTACTCCTCAACATCTCTCACTATGACATGGCTTCCCAAGAACCTCCTGATCATCTCCAGACCAGTCTGCTCAGAACATCAGCAAAAGGTCTGTTTAGACATGTTGGGTCATGACTCTCCCGTGCTTTAAATGTTCTGTTTTTTTTTTTTTTTTCCTTAAAGCTTGGTCTGCCACCTCCTCTTCAAATATTTTTAAGTTTATTTATTTATTTATGTGCATGAGTGGGGAAGGGACAGAGAGAGAGAGGGAGAGAATCTCAACCGGGCTCTGCACCGTCAGTGCAGAGCCCCACATGGGGTTCAAACTCACAAACCGTGAGATCATGAACTGAGCTGAGGTCTAGGGTCAGACGCGTAACCGACTGAGCCACCCAGGTGCCCCAACTCTTTAATGACTTCGAGGCCATGCACTTTGCAAAAAAAAAAAAAAAAAAAAAAAAAAAAAGGAAAGAAAAAAGAATCTCCAAATCATTATCAAGGCCTCAAGACCTTTCAATATCACAATCCTACATTCCTGTCACTCCACACCCGGTACCATTCTCCACCCTCTTGGGCCACACTGGTTTGCTCTCATTTTTTAAGTGCAGGAAACTCCTTCTGGTCACGAGGCCTTAGCACAAACTGTTCCCACACACTCTGCCAACTGCTGACGACTTCTTTTCTTTCATGCCTCAGTTTCAAAGTCAAATCCTTAGAGAATGCTCCCCTGATTACCCTGTCTGCTGTGTACCACCCCCCACACCTCCTATTATGTTCTACCTCGGCCCTTTCTATCCCCTTCCTGGCACTGATCATGACCTCCAAGGACTTTGTTTCTTAATATTTCCCTCTTTCCCGAGCCCTGTGTCCTTGGAATGTCCTTATTCTCCATACTATGTGCAAGGCTCAAAAACTTTTACAATGTGAAGCAAGAAAGGAATAAAACCAGACTTGACCTCGATGTAAAGAAAATATTCCTAAAACTAACAGCCATCTGGAACAGCCAGCCTTGTGGGCACAAACTGCGATTCACAGGAAAAGGGTTCAAGCAGAAAGGTGGGTGACCACTTTCATCTATGATGACAGACAGGGATTTCCCATGCAGGGTGGGATACTGGGCCAGATAATCCCTTCCATGCAGATTCTGGTTTTACAAATAGAATTCGTAAGGAGTTTCAGGTTAAAAATACACTCCCAAAGTAGCAGACAGCCTATTATTTTTTCTGGAGCAGAAATTTTTCCTAAAGTGGCCCCGCAAAACCACTTGACATCCTGCCCAGCAGTGACTTCCTGAAGTGAAATCAGTGCGGGCTCCCTCTGCGCAGCCTGCCAGATGTGGTTGGGGACGAGGACAACCCACGGTGCCCTTCTTTCCAAGCTCTACAAACACGTGGCCCAGAAACAAGCTGGCAGATCAAGGAAACCCTCTTGCGGTAAACCTAAAGCTGCACTCTCCATTCATTTGTGACGCTGCTCTGTAAACACACCAGGATCGCTTTATTTAGCATCACACCCATTAATAATGCAGCGATCTTTACAGAGGCAGGCAGAGAAAATTAGTCCTGAGTGATTTCGTTACTACAGCGTATACGCGAAGTCAAAGGGTCGGAGAGTCCCATTACAACTGATGTAGAAGCTACTGGCAATGCAGGTATCAGCCACGGAGCTGTCTGCCACAGGACAAAGCAATTCTGGCGAGTTCCCCACCTCTCTATCTTCTGGAGTCCTACCGCAATCCTCATCTACCTCGTTGACAAGAGCAGAGACCTCAGGACCCACGCACAAGCCCTCCTTCTTCTACTTTTTCAGCTTCCTTCATCTCTAAATGTTTTAAGTAAAAACATTAAAACATGTGACAAATAGTCAGTCGCCCCTGGTGGCAGCATCTTTACCTGTGATTATTTCTCAGCAGATCAGATAAGGTACCATCAGATATCACACAATGTTGCAAATAAGCTTTGGAGGCCATAAGCTTTGCCCTTAAATTTTTCTCAAAAAAAAAAAATCTGTTCTCAGGCAAATGAACTTTTTGAACTTCAAACAGCCAAAGATATTTAAAATTCCTTTTTGTAATCTCCAGGGTTAATGACGCTGTGGAGGAATAATGCATGGGGAAGAAGTGAATGTATAAACTCTTTTGGAAGGGCTGGTGGGTAATGCCTTTCCATTTAAAACACAAATGCCCTTGGGGCACCTGGGTGGCTCAGTGGGCTAAGCTAAGCGACCCAACCGACTCTTGAACAGAGTTTCCACTCAGGTCATGATCTCACAGTTTCGTGAGTTGAAGCCCCGCGTTGGGATCTGCACTGACAGTGTGGAGCCTGCTTAGGATTCGCCCTCTCCTTCTGTCCCTCCCCCGTCTCATGCTGTCCCTGTTTCTCTCAAAATAAATAAACTTAAAAAAAATTTACAACACAAAATCCCTTTGATTCAGCAATCGGACTCCTGGATATTTACCATATGCATATACTCTAATTAGTAGATTAAAGTCAGTATGCAAAAGAACATTCATTTGTGGTATTGCTTATAATAGCAAAAACCTAGAAAACTCAAAATGCCTATTAGTGAACCACGGTACAGCCATAAAATGGGATAATATTCCGGTGCTAAAAGAGAACAAGACAGGCCTCTATGTGTTGATGAGGAAAAACCTCCAAGAGATATTAAGGAATAAAAGCAAGGGTTGTCTGTACCTCAACACATCTAAAGAGTCATTTGTGAGAATTCTGGAAGAGTATATGAGAAACTTAAAAGTGGTCACCCCTCAAGAATAGGTCTGAGAGTATATGAAATGTGACTATCCCATTTATTTTAAATTCTCCTGTACTGTTTTATTACTACATGTATTATTATTTTATGAGTAAGAATGGTAACTCTATGCCATATTTTCTGCATGGTCTGGAAGCATCTACCTTCTCTTTGTAGGAGGGGGTAAGGGAGCATTCTCCCCAGGCTCCCCAAGGCAAGGCAGAGTCTGCTAAATGGGTGCTTGGCCACACCTCTCCAGCCACGGCCTTCAGACATGATCAAGGCTCCTGCCCTCACTCACTCCTTCCTCCTTTGGGTGGCCTAGATGCATAAGTAGAAAGAATGTTTAATTTCTGTTCTTCCAGTTTTAGGTCTAAGTCATCCATCACTGAAAAGTGAACTTGAAAGAGAAAGAGTTAGTTATCCCACTGCAAAAGATACCAAAAGAACTAAGAGTGTTTCCTCTAATGCTACCTATGTAATTATACTGTTACTGAGATAAGAATCAAACAAAAATGTTTTCAACTTTCAAGTATGTACCTGCGGTGCTTCCAAATTCCATGAGACCCAGAAAGATGGAGGTCCACGGGGCTTTCTTTCCCAATTTAGAATCTTGTGTTTGTCTCTCTCAAAAATACTAAGCAACTATTTCATCTAAAATTGCTTCCACACAAGAAATTCAAGGATACTGAAGTTGCAAAGATGAAGTGGAATCTACATTGCAATTTTCCGATGTTGAAGATCTTAAAGCGTATTTGAACTTGACTGGGTACTTATTCCCTCAAAGACATGCCCCCAATCCCATGGAGAAGGAGAAGAGGCAAAAAGGAAAGTCACAAGACATCATACCTCTGTTCTTCCTATTATATGACCTGAGACTTAAGAAGGGCAACCTTTCCGAATCATATAAAAGCAGTCCCTACAGTGTTTTTCCTTTTTCAGAAGACTGTGGGGGCTCCTGGGTGGCTCAGTTGGTTAAGCATCCGACTCTTGATTTTAGCTCAGGTCATGATCTCATGGTCATGAGATCGAGCCCCACATTGGACTCTGTGCTGACAGCACAGAGCCCCATCTCAAAATAAATAAATTAACATTGGGAAAAAAAAAGAAGACTGTGATACATAGGCATTTACTGAAGTTTGTTTATTTATTCATCATTCATTCTCAGGGTCAGGGTTTATTTTTGTTGTTGCTGCTTTGGCTTTACCAATGGATATATAGAAAGTAAAGCCAAATGTCTACTGGAAAAAAAAAGTCTAATATCTACTCAGCTGCAAAACTGCTCCCACTAAATCTGATTTTATGGAAGCATTCTGACACACACACACATACACACAGTGATTTCATTTTTGGTTGGGGAGGGGTATTCAAGTAATTAGTGGCAAGGACAAACTAAGGCCGGGTGCACTGAGCTGTCTGTGGTACTGAAAATGACACCAGAGCTGCAATGCACTGAGCTCTGTTCTTTCAAAGCCTCCTCATCACACTATTTTAATTCAGGCACTTCCGACCATGACTCACCTGAACCATCTTATTTTGCCAGAGTGTGTATAAACATTTTATAAAAGGTCACACTGACTTACTTTCCAAGGTTCTCCATGGAAATGTCAGGGCCTCCCCAAGCTTCGTTAAGCAATTCCGGTGGACAGAGAGCCAGAACTCTGGCTATCATGCTTTGCCTGAATGCAGTGAGAAATCATACCATGTACCAGAAACCCACACTAGCTAGCTCTCACCATCCAATCATCATGCTGGTATGCTAAATGGGAAAAGGAAAAACCTGTCTTTTAAGACCACATGCTACATCCAAAGACATGCTCTGATCAGCAACATAACCCCTGTGCTGAATTCTTTCACTCAGAGCAAGTCAGTATGTTTGGAACTGTTAACAGTAAACTGAAAAACTCCTACTTGCTTAAAACTTATGAAAAAAATACACCTATAGCAGTGACATCAATAAGTAGAAAGAAAGAAAGAAAGAAAGAAAGAAAGAAAGAAAGAACAATTCTTCATTTTCCATACATATATGCACAAACCTGTACACTTACTTAGTTCCACTGGGCTTCAGGGTGAACTACTTTGGTGATACCACTGACTCTATTATCTCAATAAATTAGTATGTGTTTTTCTGGCTCTTGACTTCCAGCTCAGGGTCCTCAAGTGTATTTAGTCTATTTAGTCCTTTCCCCAATTTATACATTTTTAAAAGCAACTCAGATGAGAATTTGCAGCTTCAGCATGAGGAAGAAACGCCCTCAGATAAAATGCTGAGTGTAAAAGCGACACCCAAAACAACCAAATGATATTACCCGAGCATCTATCTTTAAATTCTCTTCAGTGTGGCTGCTTTAACAGAAACTATATATCATATAAAATAAACCCAATTTAAAAAATCTAACATCCTGTGATATTTACGTCGCCTGAACAGTAGAGAAGTTCACTGTGCTTACAAGTTTTAGAGGAACAACTCATGTCCTCAATTTTGTCACCCATGCCATACATCTTCTAATCAATAGATCTGTGCATTTATGAAACGGAAATAGTCCTCAAAGTGAGCCAGTGAATGGAATTCCAAGCGTGAAAAATCTTTAAAAATATGATTCCTTGTATTTTTATTAGTTTCTAGAAGGCTCAAGAGTGCTAATACGGTATCAAAAAAAATTTTTTAACAACACATAATTAACATGTGGCCACTCCTCGCAAAGTCCTTTAAGTTATTTACAAAAGCCTCCCGATGATTCTGAAAAAGTCAGTGTTTTCAGGCAGAAGATACTTTGCTCTTGATATCATCCAATGTCTCCCTAGAGAATGCTCATGTAGCTGTGTGCTTTTCAGAAGGAAAGCCCAATGGTGAGAAAGCCAATGCTTACTAAACACACCAGCAAGCTCTCTTTCCAGGACGAATGAAGTAAAACCACTCTAGTCTCCAAGTTTTGTTTTCAGTTACTTGATTTTTTAAAAAATACCTGAGAAGATTTTAATACATTGAACCTATGCATATTCCAAACTTTTAGATTTAGAGAGAAAACATGGACAAAGAAGCTATCTGGACTAGACGCTGGAGGTCTGATCACACTCTACCCTGTGTTGCTGGGCAATCTGGCAATCTACTCACCCCTTACGATTTCAGATTCCTCATCAGTAAACTGAGTCAAAGGACCATTCAGTCCTATTTTGTTCCTCCCAGCTCCAAGTGTCTATTCTTAAAGTCAAAACAAGAAGCTATGCTCATTATGTGTCAAGTCATATTTTAGTATCGCTAAAAAATGTTCTCGATACATTCGAGAGATACACTCGATACATCTCGATAATCGAGGGGCGCCTGGGTGGCTCTGTCCGTGAAGCGTCTGACTTCTCGATTTCAGCTCAGGTCGTGATCTCACTTTTCTTCAAAAAGAAAAATGTCCGAAAGAATCTCAGAAGCCCCCGATCACAAGCACTGAATTAAAACGGCCCTCTGCATATTATTAAAGTGTTCCAATGTGCGTTCGCCTTGTTCGGCCAGTACAGTTTTATGACTTACCTTTGAATATTCTCACTCTTGATTCACTAACTTTATCCCTTCAAAGTGGCACTGTCCCAAGTTTCTGCAAATGTTAAAGTATGATGAAGGAATTCTCCAGGCTCCTTTAGGGCCAGGGGTGTCTTTATTCTGTTTGCATGATAGTTAAAATTGGTTTCTTCCATGTTTGGTATGTGCTTGCTAATTACTAACCTAAAACTGATTTAACTTATAATTAACGCTCAATCATTTAAATGGCAAGTTCCATATGATGTTTTAAATTTAAAGGCAACTACAAAGGAAAGTATCCTAAATGTGAGGATTTAATAGTTCCAAAAAATACTCAACAACTGCTCCCCCAACAAAAAAAAAAAAAAAAAAAAAAAAAAAAATCAGAAAATACGTATCAGTGTAAATTCCAAACTGGAAAATCCTGCTTAATTTTTGAAAACTCTAGTTATTTTACTTCACAAACCTTCCTATTCCTCTGACAGAAGGCTACAGCCAAGTAAACAACGCAAAGATGACCCACGAATTTTATACGAGGATTGTGAAATTGTTAGTAATGGCCAAATCTAACAATAGAGTTCCTGGCTGCATTTAAACAGAACATTTCCTAACAAGGCTGCTCACAAGGGCAGTGGCCTTTGCCCTTAAATGATATTAAAAAAAAAAAAAGAAGGCAATGTAATGATTGTAGCTAAAAATCGACCCAAGTACCACGTATACAGAATTTGTATGCTAACCTTAGAACAGATTTTTTTTCTTTAATGTTTGGGGATATGGAAAGAGTTTGAGTTTTTCTCATGTCTTATTTACATATATTAGCTAGGAATAACATGCGCTTATTTTCTTCTAAGAGATATTTCTTCCCTAATGTCTACGTTATAAAAAATACTGTACAGAGATGGACCCTGTCTTCTGTAATGACGCACCCACTGGGAGTGGGTGTACCAATCAAGAATACACATTTATTTACCCTACCGATTAAGGCTAGCACCTAACTGGCCTTAAGGAAAGCAAATGCAATGACTGATTTAGAGAACTGTATCTACCTGAAGAATAGAGGGGGAAATCTTAAAGGTTTAAAGGGTAGAACCCAGAAGCGACTGCATGTTAACATGCTGTGTTGTTTTGTTTTGAACTTCTTGAAAGAACAGGTCAGGTGCTAACGCAAGACTACAGCGTGTGTCTTCTGTAACCTCAAGCAAGGACACAAGGGCTTGGAAAAAGCTGCCTTGCTTGTCCAAGCAGGCAGCAGCGCTCTGGGTCATTCATAAATAGCAGAGCCCAAGTTACCTGTATTTCCCTGGCGTGGTACACGATGATCAGCCCAAGCAGGATGATTGTGGAGAGACTGATAAGGCATTTCAGAGCTAAGGAATACAGTGACGCCTGCAACACAGTCAGACAGAAGCACTTTTAAGAAACAAGTACTTTTGACCACCTTCCGGGGGTGGGGGTCAGTCAGTCCCCAGCAAGTGGAATCGAACTCCCAGGAGGAGGATGGGGATGAGGGGAGTACCTGTCTTGGCTCCGTGATCTGTCAGATCACTTGGCCTCAAAGGGAAGGGAGAGGAGAACAGGGCAGGCTGATGGCCAGGCAGCGCATCCGCGCCATCACAGACTCAAGCGCAGATCCTGGCTCTGGAAACCGAGAGCGAGTTATTGCTGAGTTTAAGTGCTTTGGGTTGAAAGGGGCCTCTGAAATCCCGAGCACACATAAAAGAATAGAGCAGGCTTTCCCCCACTGACTCCTGGAGCTACTTATTTAATGTGCCCAAATGAGCTGGGCACTCGCTGCCTCTAGAACTTTGGCTGCGCACAGAAAGGCTTCCTCTCCTAGAGTTGCCTGGAGGATCAGGGGTGCGTCCGAGCCGTGCTCACCGTCCCGGCGGGCACCTCCGACCGTCCAGAGGAGGCTCGGGACCCGCCGGCAGAGAGTTCCCACCAGTGCTTATCCCAACCACCCAGCGTCCGGCCCGCGGCCCCGGAAGGCTGGGGCGGGGGGGGGAGGGTGGGAGAGGTGGATTCCAGCGCCTACCTTGTCGTAGGCGCCCCACGACAGCTCGGTCTCGATGACCATGACCACGATGCCGAACATGCCGAAGATGAGCGCGTAGTCGCTGAGCCGCTTGCGCTTCTCGAACAGGGCGCGCCGGTGGCCCAGCTTGTAGCCGATATTCTGGTTCTTCTTTTTGCTGGATTTGGTGCCACTGCTGCTGCCATGCCCGCTGCCGCCGCCGCCACCGCCACCGCCGCCTCCAGCGCTGCCGCTGCCACCGGCTCCGTAGAGCGCCAGGTTATTGGAGTTGTTGTGCTCCGGCTTAGACACCACAATCTCCGGGGCTGAGGACGAAGCGGCGGCGGCGGCGGCGGCGGCGGCTGCAGACGGGGAGGACGCGCAGCCACCTCCTCCGACGGGCGCGGGGGGCTGTAAGGGCTGCGCCTCCGAGTCCATTTCGTGCAGGTTCCGGCGGGACGCGCTCAAGTTGCTGAGCGGCCGCATGACGCCCCCGTTGTACCTGCAGCTGCTCATGGCTATTTCGGTGAAGGGGTTGCTCTCGCGGCGCGCCTGGGGCTGGTGGTGCTGGTGGTGCGCCGGGTGCGGGTGGTGGTGGTGGTGCGAGAGCGGGGGCCCGGAGCCCAGGCTGCCGAGGCTGCCCGTAGGGCTGGCGGCGGGCTGCAGGCTGTGGCACTGGTGGTACTGGGAGGCGGACGCCGGCTGCTGCGTGTACTGCTGCCGGAGCGCACTGGCATGGCTGGACGGCGTCAGCTCGCTCACATTGAGCTGGCTGCCCCGGCGCGACGAGCAGCAGCAGCAGCACGACGAGCCCGACAGCGGCGAGGAGGTGCGGGTCCGGAAGGCGCCGCCGGGCGAGGAGGTGCGGAGCAGCAGGGACAGGTTATCCCCCGCCCCCGCCCCCGCCGCCGGGGCACCGGAGGAGGCGCAGCTGTTGCACCGGAGGCATGGGCTGCTGCCGCCGCTGCCCGGCTGCTGGTGCGCGAGGTGCGGGTGGTGCTGAGGGTGCGGGAGGGACGCGAAGGGCGGGCACGGCTTGTCCTGGCTCTGTTGCTGCTGCTGGCAATGCAGGTGTGAGGAGCGCGGCGGCGGCGGCGGCTGCTCTGAGAAGAAGCCGCGCTGGAACTGCAATGGGGTTTCCATGTCAGGGCTGTTAAAGCTGCAGGGAGACCAGGCGGTGGTGCACCCTGCGCAATGCGTTATGGTCGGGAGCGGGGACTCCTGCTGCTGGTGCGAGGAAGGGCCCATGCCGGCTCCGGTAGAATCCAGGCGGAGAGTCCGATTGGTCGGGCGCACCAAAACAATGGGCATGACATCACCTGCGGGGACCGATACTGAGTTTGCGGCGCGCGCGGCTTAGGGGAGCGCGTGTGTGAAAGAGAGATGGGGAGGAGGGAATCTGCAGGATGAGAACCGTGGGGTGCGCAGGCCAGGGCAGAGTGGGGGGGGGGGCACCTGCCGTTTGGGAGCGCCTGGGAACAGCCCCCGGCTGGGGAGCCCCAGGCAGTGCGGCCGGGCTGCAGGGAAAAGAGAGAAGAAAGGGGCGTCCCTGCCTCCCTCCTTCCTTCCCTCCCTCGCCGCCGCCCCCCCCCCCCCCCAGCTGGTGCCGGACGCGCAGTCTAGATCACCTGCGCCGGGCACTGCAGCACGTTGGGCCACCCCAGCAGTGGGTCAGGCGCGGGGACAGTGCGGAACCCCTGCCACTCGTCCGCCCGCGTGCACGCCTCGCTGGGCTGCAGAACAGCAGCCCCCTCGCCTCACGCCCACATCTCCCCAGTCGTCCCGCGGAGAGTGGGCAGCGGGCTGCCCGCCAAATAACTGCGGGGGCACCCGCTTAGGAGAGAAAAAGTTTGGCGACTGGCTACGCCAGTGCAGCAGGGCTTAGGGAGAACCCCGGAGCCTGAGCCCAGGTTTGGCCGCTGCGAGTTCCGAGTGAGCCCCGCGCCGCGATCATTCCCCCGCCGCTCGGCTCCGGGGCCTGGGAGTCGGGATTGGCTGAGCGGCGCTCCGGCCCGAGTGAGCTGCGGCGCTGGGAGGGTTAACCGCCTTGGCACTCGGGGCCGGGGGAGGATGGGGGCGGGGCCGGAGGAGGGGATCCCCACCATCCGCGGGAGGAGCCCGCGCGGGCTTCCCGGGTCCCCCTGGCGGGGGCGGAGGGCTTTCCCAGCTACCGCCCGCTCACATTTGCGCCTTCCGCGGAACATGAGGGGCTGGCGCCCCCGGCCGCCGGGTCCCCGGGCTCTGGCGCTCTGGCCCTCTGGCTTCCCCAACGGGTAGGTCCGTTGGCTTCTGCGGCGGTGGAGAGGCGGCTTGCTCGAGGGTATGGGGGCTGCTCAGCGGCCGCCGGCCGCCAGCGCCTCTTCTGTTCCTCTTCCTCCTCCCCACCTGCAAAGCACAGACAAAGCAAAGGCGGGTGTCACTGATGCGCACACACAGAGCATCTCCTTGGCGGAGCCCTGACTACGGCGGCGGGTGGGAGAGGGGCCTGGAGCGGGCTGATTCGCACCGGTAGTTACAGCCTGGCTGGGAAATTATTAATAACGACAACTCCGGCTGAATGTCCACTCCGGGGACAGTGCTGGAGTTTGGCTGGAGTCGGGTATAATTATTTACTTTCTAATAAATCCATGAAAATGGCATTTGTGTCTCACCAATTTCCTGCAATGTGCTCTTCTCTTAGGGGATATACCAACACAAAGCAGTAGGGGACCCTTTTCGAGGGCTGTGACTGTTCCATCTTAAGCCCTTCTAGTTCGTTTTTCTTTGTAAATTGAAATCCCCGTCTCCCCGAGGAAGGAAATGGCAGACACTAGCCAGCTGAATATTTGTTTCCGTTTTAAATCGTAATTTTAAAGCGTGATTTTTATGATCAATATTATAATGAATTAGACCAAGAAATTGGAGTGTAAGCAGATAACCCTCATTAGGTAATTGGAATTTTCAGCTGGATCCAATTTCTTGATATTCTACTCGGCATCTGCCCTGAAGTTGCTTACCAGGTACCTTGTCCTCACAGTGTGTGTGCGCGTTTTCAATGCCATGGAGTGAATAATTCATTTTAGGATATCCTTTGGACACGGGTTAAACAATTTTAATGTTTTGTACGTGCAAGTAAACAGATCCACAAGAAGAAAAGGACAGGGTTGCTTTTAGGCCCATAGACCTCGACTTCAGACACTGAGTACTGTCACAATGGACAGTTTTCAATAGCCTTGGTCAAGCATAGAATTTGAATAGCTAAAAAGTGGAGACAGCATTTTGTTTTTATCATCTCCCATGATTTTTAGCAATTCAATAAAACATGTTTAGAATTCTGAAAGTCATCGAATCGCTGGGGTGGCTGAGTAGATAGTGCATGAATTTCATGGTGAGCATGACCATTGCAAACAATTCTAATGAGCTGAATTTCAAATGACAATGAAGCCTTCCAAATCAAAAGTGATTCACCTGCTGGGGTGAAACAAAATTCAACTCAAGCACAAAATCAATCATACATTCCTTTTCACTTTATAACCCATTCTATAGGCTTCTTCCAGTTGCTCTGTGTAGCTGAATCGAATGCAGGGGATGCCTGGGTGGCTCAGTCAGTTAAGCAGCAGACTCCATTTCAGCTCAGGTCATGATCTCAGGGTTGGTGAGATCAAGTCCCTCATTGGGCCCTACACTGACAGCACAGAGCCTGCTTGGGATTCTCTCTGACCCTCCCCCATGCGCATGCTCTCTTTCAAAATAAACATTTTAAAAAAGAGACAAGTTTGATTCTTCTTTACAAATTAAATTCTTCAAGGAAGGGTTGCCACAGTAAATCACTACTTTGCCTAACCTTTCATAAATTTAGAAAAAAGAGGACATAGTTGCCTCCCCAAATATCACAATTGTTGCCAGCCGCAAATTAGGTATAAGGTTGTAGAATTGCTAAAACACCATAAGGAATGGCTGTGTTCTATGTATCACACTGACTTTCTCAAATAGCAAGTTCAAAGCTTTAAAGAGAGGTTCCATACACAAAACAACAGGGACAAAATATCATGTCGTTTGCCATGTATATCTCTATGCCTTGGTTAGAGATTAGGTGCAGTACCATGAATCATAGAGAAACAAAGAGTGTTGACTAAGATTTATGGCAATGACGTACAGAGTTCCCATGGCTCACAAAGGGAGCTCAGGGGGAGGACAGAATGCATACAGTAAGAAAGAAATGGAGATCTGACCCACAGTGTAAGGAATCGCCAGAATACCAAAACTCAGATTGATAGTGCTTCCACCCAGCTGGTATTTTTTTTTTTTTTTAAAGCTCATGAAATCATAACATGAAACTTGCCGTGACTGGGGAGAGAGAAGTCAATCAGAGGTATATCATCTTTCTGTTTTAAGGAATCACCTGCTCACACACACCCAAAAAAAGTCACCTTGCTAATAAATGACCGTGTGTGGAGAGTACAAAAATCCTCTCTCAGTACGATGATGAAAAACCTCAAGATTCCCCCAACAGCCTCTTGTTTCATTTTTTTTGTCAGTGTCCTCATAACCTGCTGGTTTGGGGCATCTTACTCTATTGGTTTGTGACACATTTAAGAAGTTCCTGTTTCCATCATTGTTCTCTTCTTTATAAAATTAACAAATGAGTCTTAAATATAGCTGTAAACCTTTAAAAACTGTCTATCATAATTTTGCCTTTTTTTCCTATAAAGGATTATAGAGAAACATGAAATAAAGTCAAACAGAGCAACAAAGACAATGTCCTTCCACAGGGATGGTGCTGTGCATGTAATAGATGCTCATTTATATTTCTAAGACCCAGGAGGGAAAGAGAGGGAAGTGATGAAGAAAGTTGGAAATAAAGGTCACAAAACAAGCCCCACAACCCCTGAAGGATAAGCTTTTGGAAAATTACATTTGCTTCTCTTTCTGCCATGAAGATATAGAAGTGCTGGAATTTCTCTAGTTTAACACCAGAGGTCATACTCATCCACAAAATGCATTTCAAATCTAACCAATTAGTTGCCTTCCTTGATTTCCAGTACCATTTTTTGAAAAATTACCTGTTTTTTTGGAATAGACTAGAACTGTGTTCCCGTATTTGTGAACATGCTTGTTCCCATATTTGTGAACATGTTCCCAAGCTTGTGAACATGCACAGACACATAACACCCCCCACACCCGCCCACACACACTTACTAGGTGTCTTAGAAGAAGGGTTTTCCCAGACCACGTTGCGGGGGGGGGGGGCGGGGGTTGGAAAAAGTGGCAGGTTTGCATATGCCATTGCTGATAATTCTCTTTTTCACAGGAATTATTTGTGCCCTCCCCCTTCACTGTGCCTTCAAAAGCAAGACTCCCTGAATTTGGATACTTCTGGTCTATTTCCAAAGGCCATCAGAGCAGTTGAGGCAGGCACCCAGGGCATCTGGTACCCACAGTCTGAGGGAAACTTTGACCTACAAAATAAATGTTTTTCTGAGATTTTCTTTTTCCTTTGCCCACATGAGAAAATTATTTGGTTGGTGCCAAACAAAGAGGTTGCAAAAAGACACAGCCTGTCTGAACTTAGTCTGCTTAGTGGTAAATCTAAGTGGGGAATCACGGTAATACCAGAGTTATTTTCTTAGCACAATAACAAGTCCACATTTGCCAAAACAGAACAATTAAGAGGCCATAAGGACAGTTATTTTTATTTTTATATTAAAAAAAATTTTTAACATTTATTTATTTTTGAGAGAGAGTGAGACAGAGCACAAGCTGGAGAGGGGCAGACAGAGAGAGAGGAAGACACAGAATCCGAAGCAGGTTCCAGGCTCTGAGCTGTCAGCACAGAGCCTGATGCAGTGCTCGAACCCACAAACTGTGAGATCACGACCTGAGCCGAAGTCAATGCTTTAACCGACTGAGCCATCCAGGCACCCCAAGAGCAGTCATTTTTAAACCACAGATTATCCTACCTCCTAAGAAATAAACCACATTTGAAGAAAACATTAGAATAATCATTATAAGTATTCTTTATACTTCTGCATCATGATCAGAAAGTGTCTAGACCTGAATGAGCTTATTGGTGACAGTCTTATTAATTTTTAGCCATAGTGCCATTATTCAGGGGCTGATTACCATGTTGGGGACTATTCATTAACTTCATTAACTTTCCAAATTTTTTCTACTATCATCTCTGTCTTGCTAATTGGCCAATCTGCCAAAGTCTCAGGAGAGCCAGCCAAAGAAAAAAGAAGAAGAAGAAGAAGAAGAAGAAGAAGAAGAAGAAGAAGAAGAACATATACTAGTTTTGCTAGAAGTGAACCCTGTTACATAATTAAATAGGTGAACACCAGGCTGAAATTATTGACTAGGATAAGTCTTTTGAAGATAGCTTGCAATTTCATAAACAAATATCCCTTTGCAGCTAGAAAACACACATCCAAATCTAGAAAGTCATTAAAAACAAACCAAACAAACACTTCAAGGGTAGCAATCCTAGTTTAAATCCAGTTTATATATATTTATATATATATATATGTATATATATATATATATATACACACACACACACATCCATACACATATATGTATATATAAAATTAATTTTTTTTTTTATTTTTTTTTTTATTTATAGAGAGAGAGAGAGAGAGAGAGAGAGAGAGAGCGAGAGCGAGGAAGCGCCAATGCACTGCCAGCACAGAGCCCGACGTGGGGCTCAAACCCACTAACCACAAGACCCTGACCCAAGCCAAAACCAAGAGTCAGATGCTCAACAGACTGAACCAGCCAGGTGTCCCAGCACATTCTAGTGCAGAAAGCAGTTGCTTCTATGTTATTTTACTTCTGTATCATGAGAACCCTTAGGGAAGGTAGGAAAGGGGAAAGGTTTCATTATCATTTCCATTTTATAGGCAAGGGTAATTCAGGTGATGCGGTGCCTGGGCTACCCCAAGTCACACAGCTAGTGAGTAGCCGAGGAGTGGCCAGACCTCAAACATAGCCTTGTGAGTCTGTCTGCTGAGTCTGTTTGACATTCTTCTAGCATTTTGTCCACAGTGGGGATGGCCTGCTGACTCTACCTACTCATACGGCCTTGTACTCTACTACTAGTCGTCCAGGAGTGGACAGTAGTGGCTTATCACTACCATTCGCCGCCTTTGGATGGCCTCACGGACATTTCCTCACTGCTGTGATTTAGATTCTGCGATTTTTGACTATTGTCCTCCTGTCGACTTCATCTGCTCAACAGGATAATTTCTGCGGATGTAACACACGTGTGGATAAAATGGCAGTGCTGTACGCAAGCAGGTCCAAGGTGCCTCATGAAAAACTGTAAAAAATATAGAGATTCTGGTCCAATCACACACAGTTTTCTGCCTAGTTTGATGGCAGGTCCACCATTCCTGACCCATAGTAGAAGCTGTAGGGCAATGAAAAGTACACCAAGCCCATTTTGCCTTTTTCTGTAATAAGGGAGGCTCAGGCTCCCTCTCTGGCTTGGAGGAACTTGTCTGTAGCCATTTGTCTTCTCACCGCTTCTTCCTTTATGCCAAAGAGTGGGGAGAGCCATGTCACCAGAAGAGTCTCAAAGAGCCTAGCAGAGAATTTGTCTAAAAGCTGTATTTTGGGGTGCCTGGGTGGCTCAGTCGTTTAAGTGCCTGACTTCGGTTCAGGTCATGATATCACAGTTCGTGAGTTCGAGCCCTGCATCGGGCTGTGTGCTGACAGCTGAGAGCCTGAAGCCTGCTTCAGATTCTGTGTCATCCTCTCTCTCTGCCCCTCCCCTGCTCATGCTCTCTGTCTCTCAAAAATTAAAAATAAATAAAATAAAATTTAAAGGCTATTTTTTTCTAGTACCTTCTGTACAGGTGCTCCTACCCAGATGAGCTTGACACCAGATCACAAGAGACCACCAGAAACCAGATCAAACCAGACAGACCCAATATGACGGACAATGTGGACCAAATTCACATTATTCCTTCACTACACTACATTAACAAACTAAGGTCTCCTCCTTAGGGGCACCATGAGAGGAAACCCCTGACTGAATAAGACAGAGAAAGGGCCATGGCCTAAGTTCCTGGAAATCTCCACCCCTTTCTGGGAATCTGGCTGCCATCAAACATCCTGGCCCCCCACCAGCCCAACTTATGCCCCCTCTGCCTCTCTGTGCCCTTGGAGCATGAGCTCCCCTTCTCCCTTCTCCCATTGGGTAAATTACCTGCTTGCCTTTGATACTGTTTGCTTCTTTGACTATTTGGCCAAAGGTATTGAGTAGGGAAAGAACCTACCAGTTTGGTAACAACCAGAAAAAGGAAACCAAGCTGTGTGCCACAAGAAGAAAGAAACCAACGTGTCTCACAGTTGGGGTAAAGAGTCAGCAAAAATGGATCGAAGACAGGGAAAACCATCCCTAAATACCGAGGTCAAAGCTCCCACTTGGTAATCCCAAAAATTCTATGGTTGCTTAATGCTAAAAAAATAATGAGGCTCAGGGCGCCTGGGTGGCTCAGTCAAGCATCCAACTCTTGATTTCCACTCAGGTCATGATCTCACGGCTGGGATCTGGGATCAAGCCCCGCATCAGGCTCAGTGCTGACAGCATAATGCCCGCTTGGGATTCTCTTTCTCCCTCTCTCTCTTGCCCCTCCCTCCCTCCCTCTCTCTCTCAAAACAAATAAACATTTAAAAAAAAAGCCATAATGAGGCTACAAAAATTCTGGAAGGTTTATTTTCTCTCTGAAATCCAATGTATTTCCCCATCATTATATTCTCCTCTTTACCGGATTAGTGCATACAATGCATTAGTTCTTTTTTTCTCTTTTCCTGTTAATGCCATTCCCATGTACTCATCAAACACTCAATGTTTTCCTTTTGCTTTTCTGCCTTTTGCTAAACAGGCTCAGGAAATCTATGTATCTCCCTTTGCCGGTCTTTATACTGTTGTCTCCCTCTCTGGAACTGTTTGTAAATGCCCATTCCCCCAAGAAATTGTCTTAGGGCAAGGAGAGAGTTGGTGCCCACTCACAGGAAGGTAAAGAACAGTTGTTCTAAGTTGAATTAAGCATAACAAGGTCATTGGCAACCGAATACTGTACATGCCAAATCTTCAAGATCTGCATATTCATCAGCTAATATACCATGTTTTTCTTAAAAATGACTTGTGTTCAATGTTGCTGTTGTATTTTATGGCTGTAGATTCAGTAGCACTTTTTCTCTCCTGTTTCAATTATTAGTGTATGAAAATTATCCATATGATCCAAAATGATACACATGAAGCAATGTATCAGGAAAAGCCACAACAGATATTTGTTAGACAAATACAATGACAAAACTCACTATGGGACAGTGTTTCTCTCTCGCTACTTAGGAGGACTCCTTCTCAAAAACGTTTTAATAGTGGGGTGCCTAGATGGCTCAGTCGGTTAAGCACCCAACTTTGGCTCAGGTCATGATCTCACAGTTCGCGAGTTCAAGCCCCACATCGGGCTCTCTGCTGTCAACACAGAGCCTGCTTCAGATCCTCTGTCTCCCTCTGTCTCTGCCCCTCCCCAGCTTGCACTATCTCTCTCCCTCTCTCAAAAATAAACAAACATTAAAAAAGTATTTTAATTACTTAAAACTACTGGATACTTTCATTCACCAGTCCTCTTAACAAGGGGTATTTCTAGCCTTACATAACTGAACATGTCTTAACTAGGGAAGACTTTAATGCTTTTGATTCAGAGAGTAAGACATCGTCAGGGCTGGGACACCTGGGTGGCTCAGCTGGTTAGGCATTGGACTTTGGTTCAGGTCATGATCTCACAGTCCATGGGATAGAGACCCACATCAGGCTCTGTGCCGACAGTGCAGAGCCCCCACTTGGGATTCTTCCTCTCTCCCCATCTCTCTCTCAAAATAAATAAGTGAATAAAATCTTTAAAAAAAAAAAAAAGACTTCATCAGGGTTCCAGCAACTTTCCTCAGCTATTTCCTATCATTGACCTCCTTCATAGACACTGGCTTAATCCCCAGAATGTTTTACCATGAGGTGGGGAAAATAGCTGTGGCAGTTCTAGACTTCATACCCACACCCCCATCATTCAGAAGAAAGCAGATCATCTTCTGTCCCCCACCTGCCAAACACATCCATTGACACATCTCCTGACACATCTGTTGACCTGGTTTGGTTCATGCACCCAGCTCTAAACCACACCTAGAGAAAGGTTAAAGAGAAGCATGATGGGAATGACTCATCAAACAGAGAATACTGATATAGAGACAGAAATTACTAAAAAGAACTAAATGGAAATTCTGGAGTTGAAAAGTGTGATAACCAAAATAAAGAATTCACTATAGAGGCTCAGGAGTACACCTGAGTGGGCAGAAACCAAAAACCGCTGAATTTGAGGACATCACAAGAAAATGACAGACTGATATTATTTATGATTATAGATGCAAAAATCCTCAACAAAATATAATCAAATCGCATATGGCAATATATAAAAATTATTATATACTATGACCAACTGGGGTTTCCCCTAAAGATAAGGTCAGTTAACAAACCAATTAGTGTGATAAGGAGTGCACATGTTGTAATGAGCACTGGGTGTTGTAGGTGTCAAATCACTGTATTGTACACTTGAAACTAGTATTACAATGTATGTTAACTAACTGGAATTTAAATAAAAACTTTAAAAAGAATCAATTAGTGTAATACAACACGTCAACAGAATAAAGGGCAAAAACTATATAATCACCTTGACAGACACAGAAAAACATTTGACAAAATTCAAAACACTTTCATAATGAACACAGGCAACAAACTAGAAATAGAAGGATATTTTCTCAATGCAACAAAAGACATCAATGAAAAATTCACTGCTAATATCATATTTACTGTTGAAAGGCTAAGTGCTTCCTAAGATCAGAAATGAGACAATATCTGTTCTCTCTGCTTCTATTAATATTGTACTGGAAGTTCTGGCCAGTGCAATTAGGCAAGAAAAAGAAATAAAAGGCATCCAGATGGAAAGGAAGAAGTAAAATTATATTCACAGATGACATGATTTTTTACATAGGAAATCTTAAGGAATCCACTAAAATATTATCAGAACAAACAGGAGATTTTTGGATACTAGATTAACATAAAAAAATCACTTGTAGGGGTGCCTGAGTGGTTAAGCATCTGACTTCAGCTCAGGTCATGAGTCCTCACATGGTCTGTGAGTTCAAGACCCACGCCAGACTCTGTGCTGACAGCTCGGAGCCTGGAGCCTGCTTCAGATTCTGGGTCTCCCTCTCCTCTTCATGCTCTGTCTCATTCTCTCTCAAAAATAAATAAATGTCAAAAAAAATTAAGAAAAAAACTTGCCCATGAATGTTTATAGAAGCATTGTTCATAATAATAGCCTAGGACTAGAAAGAATTCAAATGCCCATCAACCCCTACGTGTGTAAATACAATGTGGTATACTCTTACAATGGAATATTATTTATTGGTAAAAAGAAATGAAGTTTTGACGCATGCTACAACGTGAAGGAACCTTGAAGACGTGTGAAGGAAAGCCAGTCACAAAAGACCACTTGTATGACTCCATCTATAGGAAATGTCCAGAATAGGATCAAGCTATCAACAAAAAGTTACACAGTGATTATCTTGGGCAGTAAATGGAGAGTGTGCACACTGTTTACTTTTGGTGTGACAAAAATATTTAAACATTTGATTATGACGATGGTCACTTAACTCCATGAATACACGAAATATCATTGATTTGTACACTTTAAGGGGGTGAATTATACGGTATATGAATTGTATCTCAAGAAAGTTGAGATGATGAGAAAAGGGGCACCTGGGTGGCTCAGTTGGTTTAAGTGTCCAACTCTTGATTTCAGCTCAGGTCATGATCTTGAATCACGAATCTTGAGACTCACCCAACCTTGGGCTCTGTGCTGGGCCAAGAGCCTGCTTAAGATCTCTCTCTCTCTCTCTCTCTCTCTCTCTCTCTCTCTCTCTCTCTTCCCCCCTCCCTCTGCCCCTCGCCCATTCATGCTCTCTCATAAAAAATATGACACATGAAATCCCCAAACAATACTGAATATGCAAGTAAAAGGAAATATATCACTGAAATGAAAAAATCAACTTAAAATGACTACTAGTGAACCAACAATTGACCTCTCAGATCAAAGAAGGGCAGGAGTCAGTTTTCCTAGGCAGCACAAGTGACTATTAACCTATGCATTTTAAGGCATTTGAGGATTCAAGGCTCTTTTCTTGGGAGACTCTACCTGGATAGTTATAAATCCTAAGAGACTCCTGGTCCAATGAATATCCTAAGAAGAATTTCAACAGAAGCAGGAGCTGTTGCACTTTTAATTATGGAAATGTAAATTTCTCGTATTGACATAAGTAACAGATCAGGTATATTTTGTATGAAAGCTACAATTAAAAAAAAAAAATCACTGTCCTCCAATGACCGTAACCAATGAAGGCAAGAGAATGAAAGCATTCTCTGAAGACGGCAGTCAGTGGTTACTTGGGGCCATTAATTAACATCCCCCGTGTGATATCTTCCCTGTCTCACCCTCCAACAGCTCCAACACACGCTTAAAATACGGTGAGACGGAAGCCTTTTTTAAGAGGCTGTCAGTGACAGTTGTGGAAGTCTTGAGGGCTGGCAGCCAAAGTGCACGCTACATGCAGCCTGCAGCATGGGGTTCGGCTGTTTGAAGCATACATCTTAAAGGACTCAGCAGTCAAGAAGACATGGCACGAGACAGGCACCGCAGAGTGGCAGGGGTCTCATTTGATATTGACAAGTGACTGGAGCACCAGGGACGAGACTCACTTCAGCACTCACTTCAAAAGACAGACCAGGGGCTTTCTTATGAAAGCCGAGAGAACGGTGCAAAGCTGGCTCGAGACAACAGTGCAAAGCTGGCTCGTGCAGGGCTGTCTGTGGAGGCTCGGGGGTGGGTATTACATCACAGGAATTAAAATTCCCCACCGCTTCCCTGTCTCCAGGAAAAACTAATTTGTTCATGGAGCTTCTTGTTCGTGTCTTTTTGGCCAAAATGAAAGCCAGGGTGTTGCTTCCATTGATTCAATACTTTGCTAGGAGGAAAAAACTTTTTTAGTGGTCCCAGAGACAACAGGAAAGAGATGTAGGAAACAGAACACTTGGTTCTCGAAGATAAATTACGTGAAATGGGCCAAACTGTTGAAATGCGATTAATCAAAAAGGTTTTTCGAGGTTATTAATAAGCAGAGTTCCAAGATAAAGGAGGCTTACATTTCCTGTTCTAGATTTTAGTATGTTGTTTATCCCAAGATCAGGGCTCTGGAGGACAAGAGAGAAAAAGGAGTCTTAAAATTAGGCTTACTTACAGGTGTTAGAATAATTGATGGAGTGCTACTTCATCAGAGGGCAGGGCAGTTATGTAAGACGGGGTAAGGAAGGGCTTTTCACCTTTGTTTCTAAAATATTTTTTAAGTTTATTATTTTTTTAGTAATCGCTACACCCAATGTGGGGCTCAAACTCACGACCCCGAGATTTAGAGTTGCATGCTCTTCCCACTGAGCCAGCCAGGTACCCCCCTTTCATTTCATTTTTGTCACTTTCTTTAACAAGCACCAGAGAAAATATCGTGTATTTATAGGTCTTGGGATTATGGTCCTTAGGAGGCCCTATGATCTCTTCTCTGCTTCTTTCTTTTCTTATTCCATTCTCTTTCTCCATTTTTGTTCCTAAGAGGAGTCTCTGGATTTTCCTAGGAAGCAACCTTCAGCCTCCCCTCCCAGGTTGAAGGAAGACCTTGGTTTCACAGTCCACAGGAGAGTTCAAGGGAAAAAGGGAAGGATGGAGACTTTCTGATGACTGGGCAGACCCCAATTATCAACAGACTAAAACATGAAATGGGCAAGAAGAGGAAGGCCTAGTTCACAACAAAGATAACAACACATGCAACACAGATTATGTCCCCGAGAAGCTCAAAGGACAAGGAACTTGTTTCTTTCTCATTCAACTTTTTTAAAACTAGGAGAGTTGCTTCAAAGGAATGTTTAGGAAGACTTTCTAAGCCTTCTTCATGTAGCTGGACTGACTAATCCTTAAAAAACACAACTCACTAAATGTAAGAAACAAAACTACAGAAATAGAGAAAAATATAAAGGAGATATGGTTTTATAATCTCAAGGTAAAGTTTCCCTAAGCAATTGACTAAACCCAGCAGCCATAAAGGAAAAGACAACTGATCTGACGTTATAGCATTAGCAAACATCCAAAGGGGCCAAAACCAAAAAGACAAGTATCATATTTAACACACGGAGGAGTAAAATCAAGAATATGTTTTTGTTTTAAAAAAGGTCTAAGAGGGATGGGGTGCCTTGGGTAGCTCAGTCGGTTAAGCGTCTGACTTTGGCTCAGGTCATGATCTCGTGGTTTGTGAGTTTGAGCCCCATGTCGGGCTCTGTGCTGACAGCTCGGAGCCTGGAGCCTGGTTCAGATTCTGTGTCTCCTTCTCTCTTTGTTCCTCCCCCATTCACACTCTGCCTCATGCTCTCTCTCTCAAAAATAAAGAATAAAAAAAAATTTTTTAAGGTCTAAGAAATTGGTAACAGAAAATGAAAAAAAACAAACCGATGGAAAAATAATAAAAGGGTATGAACAAGCAACTCTGAGAAGATGAAATACAATTTTCAAAGAAAGAAAGAAAACCTCCTAAATAATCAAAGAAATGCAAGAAACCAGTTTGCTCATACACCAACAGACAGGAGTACAAATTGGTAAAGCCTATTTGAAAACCTGTTTGCTAATACCGACCAAAATGTCAAATACACAACTGTCCACCAGCAGGTATCTACTTGAAAAACATTTGCATTGGGGCGTCTGGGTGGTTCAGTTGGTTAAGCGTCCAATTCTTGGTTTCAGCTCAGGTCATGGTCTCACGGTTCATGAGATTGAGCCCTGCGTCGAACCCCACCTTGGGCTCTGTGCTGTCAGTGCAAAGCCCATTTGGGATTCTCTCTCTCCCTCTCTCTGCCCCTCCCCCACTCGTGCTCTCTCTCTCAAAATAATGGATAGACTTTAAAAAATAAATAAGTAAATAAAAATAAGTGAATAAAAACATTGCACATATGTACAAAGATATATTTACAATGATGCTCCTTGTAGTGTGATATATTGGGGAAAATGCTCCCCCAAAGTACCCTCCCATGTTTTTTAAAAGAACGAAAAAGACTTCTGTCTAGAAAACTGGAGCGATCACCAACACTTAACTATTAAACAAAACCAAGTAACAAAACAATTGGTAAGTATGATCTCACATATAAAAAGTCATATGCTCCTGTTTATATAAATTCACAGGAAGGCGATCATCAGGATGGTTGTGGTCAGTGCTGTGAAGTGATGTGGCTGTAAGAAGAAAGGGTGGCTTTTAGGTTAAGTTGCCTAGTGGGTGAGGCTTACACAGTAAACACATTTTTGAAAATAGAGTAAAGAGGAAGAAACAGAACACAGGCATATGAGTGTACTTGAGCCCTCTCCTGATCTCTTACAGAGAGCGGACACCACTTCTGTACTTTCCAGCACTATAACCAGTGATTCCCCAACCCCACTAGACAAGCGCTTCTCTGTGGCCACAGCATCTGGCACATGGGAAGTGTCCCATCGGTGTTTGTTGAATTAATGTTGAATTAAATTCATAAATGAAAAGTTGCTGCTTTAGAAAAAAGAAACACCTAGAGGCTACATAAACATCCAAGATTCACAGTGTGTGTGTGTTTTGTTTTGTTTTTTACTTGTCAATGTACTAAATGAATAACTCGGGAGGGATATCAGAGGGATTGGACAGCTTCTCAATGTACCTTATATAGGAAGCAGGTGGGTACAGATACTCTACGTACCATAGTGATTCACTGGTATCTCCGTGAGGGAGCCACTCCCCACCTCTCCCCGCTCCCTACACATACCACACATCTTTGCCCCCAAGTAGCCACGATAGTGTAGTCTTTGTCCTACATCCCTCCACTGTGGAGAGATGAGCATTCTCCTTCCCACTCTGATTTCCTTGCTATGTTCCTCTTCCCCTTCCCCACTTGTCTTAGTCAGCTCAGGCTTCTATAACCAGTGCCATAGACTGACTGGCTTCCGCAACAAAGACAGCATTTCTCTCTCACTCTTCTGGAGACTTGGGAAGGCTGAAATCAAGGTGCTGGCTGAAATGGTTCCTGGTGAGAGATAGCTACCTGGTTTGCACACACTATCGTGTGATATATTCACATGGCAAAGAGAGAAATCCTCTCATTGTTTTCCAATGAGTGCATGAATCATGAGGGCTCCACTCTCATTTTCTCTTTTTTCTCCAAATAGCCCCCACCTCTCCAAATACCATCCTATTGGGGATTAGGTCTTCAACATATGAATTTTGAGAGGATGCAAACATTCAGCCCATAGCACCAACTGACCCCAGTATAAAAGACCATGAAGCCCTATCTCTTCTATGGAAAATTCAAGGGTCTCAGATGCACCTGACATTTCCTCCAAATTCTACCTGTCTTATGGATCTGAGTCCCAGTTGAAAGATGTATTCACACCTCAAGCTTCTTTTTTATTCATTTCTCCTTATGCACATTTATGCTTTAGTATTTTTAGAACTGGGGCAGTATTAATTATTATATCCCAAAAACCAAATACACAGCAGAACTCAGTTATATAGCACCCTCTTAACCAAGCAATCCATCTTTCCAGAATTTAGCTAAAGACTAAGAACAAACCTCAGCCCTCAAGGGCCAAAACTCAATGTCAAAAAGCCTGGGCTGGTTATTCATAAGCAAGCCTTCAGACTTCCAGGAATCCTGATTGTCTGATTTCCTGACCACCCCTCCCCCCCAAATGTCAAAAATCTCAAAATAAGAATAACAAAAGATTTATGGAGTCTGATCAATTGAAAACAGCAAGGAGGAAATGACAACTGATTGCTTGAAAAACTAACTAATGGTGAATTTATAAACAAAGCAACATACATTAAGACTTGTGGGGCGCCTGGGTGGCTCAGTCGGTTAAGCGTCCGACTTCAACTCAGGTCACGATCTCGCGGTCCGTTAGATCGAGCCCCGCGTCCGGCTCTGGGCTGATGGCTCAGAGCCTGGAGCCTGCTTCCGATTCTGTGTCTCCCTCTCTCTCTGCCCCTCCCCCGTTCATGCTCTGTATCTCTCTGTCTCAAAAATAAATAAACGTTAAAAAAAAATTAAAAAAAAAAGACTTGTGCAACATGAGAACTTAAAGAACACAGTATGTGGTAAGTAGTCTTTCATACTTGAATAATCCCTAGTGTCACCCCTGAATTCAAAATGATGCTAACATGTGTCTGGATGGTGTATTAGTTGGGGTTCTCCTGAGAAATAAAATAAATGAGACTATACATGCATACACGTGTGCGCGCGCGCACACACACACACACACACACACACACACACTTCATTATAAGGAACTGGCTCAGTTCCTCCATAAATGGAGGCTGAGAAGTCCCAAGGTCATTAGTCAGCAAGCTGGAGACCCAGGAGGGCTGATGGTGTGACTTGTAGAGCCAGGAGGTTTGAGACCCAAGATGAGTTAGTATTTCAGTTTGCATCCAGAGGCAGGAAGAAACTGATGTACCAGTGCAAGGAAGTCTGGCAGAAGTTCACTCTAACTCAGCCTTTTTGTTATAGTCAGGCCTTCACCTGATTGGATGAGGCCCACCCACATTAGGGAGGACAGTCTGCTTTATTCAGACCACCAATTCAAATGTTAATTTCATCCACAAACACTCTGGCAGAATTATGTTTGGCCAACCATCCTGAAAACTGACACACAAAATCGATTGTCACAGATGATAAGCCTGAGTAATCAAGAAACCTTTAAATTATGTACATTATAATCTAGGTAATGAAACAAGAAAGCATGTAACTCATTTTACAAGAATTACCTCCAAAATTACTAGTGTAAAAATCTTACCGCTGTAACCTTATCTTAGAATGTCGGTTTTCCACAAATAATTCTAGCTTTCCAAGAACTCACTGTAGTTGAGAGTTTGTTAAGTCTCTACCATAGAGAACCGAGGTTTAGGTCCCATAGGTTGGTGTGAATACTAGCTCAGAAGGAATCTTTCTGGAAGGAATCTTTCATGTTGTACATGAATATGATGATTGCCACACCCACCTCCTTACATATACAGCATGACTTACATGATATTAGACACTTCTATAATTCTTTTTTATTCTTTTTGTTTATTTATTTATTTTTGAGAGAAGAGAGAGCAGGGGAGGGGACAGAGAGAGAGAGGAAGACAGAGGATCCGAAGCAGGCTCTGAGCTGACAGCACAGAGCCCAACATGGGGCTCAAACTCACAAACCGTGAGATCATGACCTGTGCTGAAGTCGGATGCTTAACCGACTGATCCAACCAGGCACCCTGACAATACAATTCTTAATATTCTGTACATCTCTATCAATTTACGAATGCCTTTAAGATGTAAGCTCTGAGGGAATCTATCTATTTAACTTGCTTTTTATGACCGTCCTCACAGCACCTTGCCTAAGGAGACATTTCAATATGCTGTTTCATGACATGATTAAAAGGACTGGAAAAGTACAATTCTGGGGATATATATTTCTTAACAGTATGAACTTTTCAGTTGTTGTTTGTGCCTTATTTTAACAAATAGTAGCAGATTTGTGTCATTATCAAATAAAATTGAAAATACTAAAAGTTCCTTAAAACTTCTACAATTTGGCAGTAAAACCAAACCTAACAGCAGAAAAGTCTATAAACCTTGGTCATTAGTTTTTTATGAGTAAAATCTCTGGCTAATGCTATATTTTTTATAGACATTTTATCATACTCAGGCTATTGATCATTTTAATGGGAGACACTTGCTTGGGAAAGAAACATCAACCAAGGGAAATGTGCATGTGTATGTATGATGTAGATAGTATATATTATCTAGATATTATATAAACATATCGGCATATATATATATGCATACACACATATATGTGTGTGTACAATAAGTATATATGTGTGTGTGTGTGTGTGTGTATATATATATATATATATATATATATCAGCAGTCTTCAGAATCCAATCATCTGGCATATAATCAATTGGCTACAAATAATGAAAATATTTGTACAATACATTATAATTTGGTTTGCAAGTGGGAAGTTAGAAAAACCTAAATAGAACACAATTAAGCAATGACAATCTGCTCAATCTTTGGGCAAGCCATCATTTGAATTTCTCTTAGGTGAAGTAGAGACAGAACCAAGAAAATCTCTTTTGGGGGAAAAATGTTAACTTCTGCTTTATTTCATAATGCTCACGTTCACTGTGTCATGGAAAATATTTGGATGTGGAGGTAGCAAGTCCTGAATTCAAATCCTGAGTCATGGATAGTCTCTGGATAGAGACACACATGCCATCTTCTCTAAGCAAAGCGTTTTCCATTGTACATGGCAGGATTAGTGACAAATTAACTTGTGTGCTGTTATCCCTCCTCCCTCAACCTTTTCAAGAGGAATCTAGGACTTTGGATCCCAAACTGGGACTTTCCTTACCCAGCAGGGGGAGGCTAGTAAACTGGGCTTTGTGGTTTGAAGGTCTGGGTAGAGGCTGTAACCTCAGATACCTACAGGAGCCCAGCCTTAAATACAGGGGTAAATCCCTTTGGGCAGGACAATAGGGCTGTCATTGGCAGGCAATAGGTAGGTGTGGTCACTGGGAAGCACATCTGCCCCACACAAAGGAAGCTGACCCAATTCGCTTCAAGCTAGCTATTGCCATCAAGGTCTACAGGACCAATATTCCCAGATTTACTGTCTTTTTTTGTTTTTGTTTTTATTTATTTTTATTTGAGAGAGAGAGCGTGCATGAGACAGGGAGAGGGACAGAGGGAGAGAGAGACAGAATCTCAAGCAAGTTCCATGCTCAGCACAGAGCCTGATGCAGGGCTCCATCCCACAACCCTGGGATCATGACCTGAGCCGAAGTCGAGTCAGACGCTCAACCGACCGAGCCACCCAGGCATCCCCCTGCTTTTTTAAGATTAAGTATGAATCCAACATTTTATGTTAACCCTCCCAATTTTTAAATATTTGAAGCTTAAAAATATTTTTTTAAAATACAAAGTCCTGGGTGAGGCATGTCTACTGCTCAGAGTTCATCTGACACCACCAATTTGCAAGTTGGGGCCAGGACCATGAGGAGCTGAAACTGCATGATATGACCAGGGGCCAACCAGAAATGACACCTGGGAAGGGAGCCCAAGTCACAGGTTTTCTGAGAGGGCAAGACCTCAGCAAGACTTCTGGGGGTGGCAAGACCTCTGCAAGTTCACTGTCTTGGTGGCCATGAGAAACCCACACTAAGTCTTGTCGCTTAGGGAAACTTTGTGATGATTCTCCTTCCCTGAGTTTGGCAGAAAAAAAGAAACACCACTGGGGTTGTCCCCCTCTGAATAGGTGAAGCAACACCAGGGGCTCCCACCAAGGACTGACCCTTAAGTCCTCGAGTTCCCGAATGGCCCAAGGCCAAAAAGATCCTTCATGGGTCCTGGAACTCATGTTTTCTTCTTTTGGGGTTTTCTCCCCCATTTTTCTGGAATAAATTCTTTCTTTTTTTTAAATACTAGATTTAATTTTTTTTTAACGTTTATTTATTTTTGAGACAGAGAGAGACAGAGCATGAACGGGGGAGGGTCAGAGAGAGGCAGACACAGAATCTGAAACAGGCTCCAGTCTCTGAGCTGTCAGCACAGAGCCTGACGTGGGGCTCAAACTCACTGACCGCGAGATCATGACCTGAGCTGAAGTCGGCCGCTTAACTGACTGAGCCACCCAGGCACCCCCTTTTTTTTTTATTTTAACGTTTATTTGTTATTGAGAGACAGAGAGAGACAGAGCATGAGCATGGGAGGGGCAAAGAGAAAGGGAGACACAGAATCCAAAGCAGGCCCCAGGCTCTGAGCTATCAGCACAGAGCCCGATGCAGGGCTCGAACTCACAAACCGCGAGATCATGACCTGAGCTGAAGTCAGATGCTTAACTGACTGAGCCACCCAGGCACCCCTGGAATAAATTCTTCAGTGACTTCTATGAAAGGGTACAACAGAAATCAACAGGTGCCTCTCATCATACTAGACACCTCCCCCCGCTTACCTTCAAATCCAGAGGGGGTGCTGTCTCAGGCTGCTGGGACCCCCAATAGGGGCTGGGGCCAGGAAACTTCCAGGAAATCCAAAACCCACAACAACTACTGGGTTTTTCCAAAACTCTAACTGTAGCCCCATTTTTCATTCTCCCCATGGTTATATCAAATTCTATGGGCTGGTTCAGGCACCTAACCTCATTATTACAGTGATGTGGAGAAGTAAAAAAAAAAAAAAAAAAAAAAAAAAAAGCTTTAGAGGAAGGAAGAAGGAAGACGTGGATTTAAAATCCTGCTCCAACCAACCATTTTCTTGGCAGATTACTTAATCCTTCACAAATTTCAATATTTTAATCTGTAAAGTGAGAGCAGTACCTACCATTTGGGAATGTCATAAGAATGGCCCATATTTAGTACTTAAGGTGTCAAAGGACCTTGAGAACACCAATTAGACATGACCTGGAATATTCAAACTCTTTTACATGTACAACAAGAATACTGTGTTTCCTTGTCCCTAGATAAATATTTATATTTAGAAGGGATCAGTGGCAGCTTGGATTCACTTTATCATCACCTCCCTGGGCTTATTACTAATTCATGGAAGTCCTTTTCGCTCCAACCAGTTGTTGGTATTATGGTTTCAGGTGGAAATAGCATTTGGATAATTTGTGTCCACCTATCAAATTGTGCATGAAAAATAAAAAGTAAAGAAAAAAATTTAAATACAGATGTGAAATGACTATGTTGGTTTAATGGACCTTAAAAAAAAACCCACTCATAAAAAGTGCTGCAAAAGATACTCAAAGTGCATATCTGGTTGATTTTGCTCAAGGAAATGACTTGAAAGCCTCTGAGACAGAGGAAAACATATCTAGTCTTGTTAGCTGGTACAAACTCAACACATCTAATCTTTTATTTCCCAGTGACTGGCTTTATCCAAGGTACAATTCAGACTTGGAGATGTCGTTAATTTTTCTGTCTAATGACTCAAGGCAAGCCAAATGTCAAAGAAACTTTTAATATGTAAGCTTATTTGTCCCATAAAGAAATCAAATTGGACTCAAGTTATGAATTCATGCTGGGCTCTGCATGTTAAAATTCAACACAAGCCAAAAGCAGTTTTTTTCTTTTTCCAGGATGAAAACCCTACTGACTATGGTCATTCTCCAAGAGCAACTCAGCTAGCCTTGTTATGGTGGTAAGGTGAGTTCTGGCTATCGTTCCAAACTTTGTATATTCCTACAAAGGAGACACCAGCTATACAGCCAAAGAGCATGCAAGATAAGAAATGTTTCCTGATCATTTCCAGGAAGTTCCAGAGTTAATCAACTCTGTGTAGTCTTGGTCCTTAAATAGACTATATTCAGTTTTTCAGATGTCAACATGTTTTTCCATAAGTAACTCCAAGTTCCGTGATTACTACCTGCAAGTGGTCTCTTCTCTAAATCACGTATCTATTGTGATATCACAACTAGCAAGTGTTCTAGGCACCTCAAACCCAGCAGCTTCTAAGACTCAGTTACTCATCTCATATCCCTTATAGATTTTATCCACCTCTTAATTTCCTGTCTCTGTTTGTGGCACCCAGGTGCCCATGGTGTAAATCTCTTTCCCTCAACTCTCTCCTTCATGTCCAAATTTCAGCAGGTCCTGGAAATACTGTCTCCAGAACATATCTCTGATCTCTCCATCGTGGTTCTGGTGGTCATTTAGAACATCTCATTCATTAGCCTTCTCACTTCCACTCCTACCCTTCTCAGATCTCTTTATTATACAGAAGGCAAGGGGTTTTTACCAAACTCCAAAAAATCAGTTCATATCATTTTTAAAAAATGTTTTATTTATTTTTGAGACAGAGAGAGTGGGGGAAGGGTAGAAAAAGAGAAGGATCCAAAGCAGGCTCAGCGTTGATAGCAGAGAGCCTGACATGGGACTCGAACTCATGAACCACGAGATAGTGACCTGAGCCAAGTCAGACACTTAACCTACTGAGCGACTCAGGCACCCCCGGTTCATATCATTTTTAAATGAATCAAAGATCTTTCTGAAGCAGTTATCTGCACTCCCTTCTCACACACTTTGTGCTTCTGTCCCTTATTTGGTTTCTCCACAACTAACAAATTATAAGTATTTTATTCCCATGTTTACTTTTTTCAAGATGTCCCCTTCAACAGGATGTAAGGAGTGATGGTATAATGTCTTGTTCAATGATTCATCCCTAGTACCTAGGATAGTGGATACACATAAATTTTGGGATGAATGAATTAATATCTAGAGCTGGTGACAAGATGACTAGTATTATTTGAGTACTCTTTATGTTACAGGAATTGGCGTTGGCATTTCAGATCCATTATTCAATTCCTTTATAGAGTAAGAATTCATAATATGGCCCTTAAAAGAACCTAGATATCATTTCACTTTTCTGCTTTCCTGGACAGATCATACATACATATACATACATACATTTATAATGATTACCTATGCTCTTCTCACAGATAACTACAGTCAGATATTCTAACAGCTCCCAAGATGTTCTTCTCTGTTTCATGGCTATTTCTTATATGTGAGTGCTTTAAACACATTTGCTTTCACTAAGCATTTGCAAAGTTTGGTGAATGGATCATTCTTATTCTTAAAGGCAATTATCACCACCCTTCAGCCTTAAACAATATCAAACAGTTACTTTAGAATGTTTTCAAAGGCCAACTCTTAATCATTTTCATCATTTGAGGGTTTTTTTTAATTTTTATGTTTTTTTTAAAAAATTCAAGTATAGTTAACAACAGTGTTATATTAGTTTCAGGTGTACAATGTAACGACTCAACACTGCCATACATCACACAGTGCTCATCACAACAAGTACCCTCCTTAATCTCCATCACCTATTTAACCCATCCCCCCCATCCTTCCCCTCTGGTAACCATCAGTGTGTTCTCTAGAGTTAAGAATCTGTTTTTTTTCCAGTTTGTCTCTTTTTCTTTGCTCATTTGTTTTGTTTCTCAAATTCCACATATGAATGAAATCATATGGTATTTGTCTTTGTATTTCACTTAGCATTATACTCTCTAGATCCATTCATGTTGTTGCAAATGGCAACAATGTACACACACACACACACACCACGCTTTCTTCATCCATTCATCCACTGATGGACACTTAGGTTGTTTTCACATCTTGGCCATTGTAAATAATGCTATAATGAACATGCAGGTGCAGATATCTCTTCAAATTCGTGTTTTTGTTTCCTTTGGATAAATACCCTAAAGTGGAATTGCTGGATCATAGGGTAGTTCTATTTTTAATATTTGAACCTCCATATGTTTCCCGTAGTGGCTGCACCAATTTACATTGCCACCGACAGTGCACAAGAGTTCCCTATCCTCCACATCCTCACCAGCATTTGTTATGTCTTGTCTTTTTGATACTAGCCATTCTGCCAGGTGTGAGGTGGTATCTCATCATGGTTTTGATTTGCATTTCCCAGATGATGAGTGATGTTGAGCAACTGTCATGTGTCTGTTGCCCATCTCTAGAAAAAAATATCTATTCTAATCTGCTCATTTTTAAAGTGGATTCTTTGACTCTTTTGCTATTGTGTTGTATGAGTTGTCTATTTGGGATATTGGTCTCTTATCAGATATATGATTTGCAATTCTTTTCTCTCATTCAGGAGGTTGCCTTTTCAATTTGTTGGTGGTTTCCTCTGCTTTGCAGAAGCTTTTTAGTTCAATGTAGTCCTACATATTTATTTTTGCTTTTTTACTTTCACCTTTGGTATCAGATTCAAAAATTCATCACCAAGAACTATGTCAAGGAGACCTAAGCTAACATGATGCCTAGGTTTTCTTCTAGGAGTTTTTTATGGTTTCAGGTTTTATATTCAAGTGTTTAATTTGTTTTGAGTTAATTTTTGAGTATGGTGTAAGACACTGATCCAGTTTCATTGTGTTACATGTGGCTGCCCAATTTTCCCAACACCATTTATTAAAGACCCTGTCCTATCCTCACTGTATACTCTTGGCTCCTTTGTTGTAAATGAATTGACCATATCTGGGTGGGTTTGACCATATCCTGGGGAGAGGCAGGAGAGAGAGAACACAGAGCCTGACTCCGGGCTTGACCCCACGAACTATGAGATCATGACCCAACCTGAAATCAAGAGCTGGATGCTTAACCAACTGTGCCATCCAGGTGCCCCTGTCTTTATTACAGTTTTAAGATTTATCCATGTAATTGCATGGAGGTGTAGTCTATTAATATTCACTGTTCAGTATTTATATACAGTTGCTTTTTGATATAGCTTTATAGTTTTTGCATATAGTCCCTTATATAATTTATATAAAACCTTTCTTCTTCTTTTGTACTACTTTCCTCTTTGTTTTTGTGTCAAGATACTGTAATGAGATATTTATATTTTGTTGTTTCTACTACAGAAATTAAGAAGCCTGTGTTCTAAGTCTAGTTTCCAAAGTTTAAGGTGTTTACGAATGGTTTCAATTAACAGAGCCAAAACCAGAGGCTGCAAAACACCCAGGGGATTATTCCTCCTACAGGCTCTTTGGAGAGTACAAGAAAATTGAAGGCAGCTTGTACTAAAGGGAACTCAAAGGAAAAACTGTTCCCACATTTGGAGAAGAGATTCTGTTTCCCTGAGCCTGGGGAAGCAGTGGTGCTGGGTGGGGTCTGATGGATGCATTCTACAAATAGAGACGAGTTTCTCACTTTTATGTTTGCAACTGAGATTAGTTGATGCAACACAAAACTTATGGCACCCCAATGTGATGAACATTCACATCCACATGGCTTATGGAAGGGCAGGCACGAGACTGGTAAGTGAGAGCTTCTTAGGATGGTGAAAAGAAAAATAACTCTCATCATTGCTACAGCAGAAAGAACAAAACTCAAATGAGTAGATAAATAAATTATCCTGCTGGCTTTTGTCCCAAACTTAACTAGCTCCATCATAGTCAACCACCTCATAAAATTAAAATGGCACAACAGGGTCTCCTGGCTGTCTCAGTTGGTAGGGCACATGATTCTTGATCTCAGGGTTGTGAGCTCAAGCCCCATATTGGGTGTAGGGATTACTTAAAAATAAAATCTTAGGGGAGCTTGGGTGGCTCAGTCGGTTAAGTGTCCAACTCTTGATTCAGCTCAGGTCATGATCTCAAGATTCATGGGATTGAGTCCTGCATCAGGCTCTGCGCTGACAGCACGGAGCCTGCCTGGGATTCTCTCTCCTTCTCTCTCTTCCCCTCACTTGCACTCACTCTCTCTCTTTCTCAAAATAAATACATAAACTTAAAAAAAAAAATAGGGGCACCTGAGTGGCACAGTCGGTTAAGCCTCCAAATCTTGATCTTGTCTCAGGTCACGATCTCACAGTTTGTGGGTTCAAGCCCCTCACTGGGGTCTCCACTGACAGCACAGAGCCTGCTTGGGATTCTGTCTGTCCTTCTCTCTGCCCCTCCCCCACTATTGTGCATGCACTCTCTCTCTTTCTCAAAATAAAAACTTAATTAAGAAAATAAAAAGTAAAATAAAATCTTAAAAAATGAAATAAAATTTTAAAAAATGGCACAAAAAATGCTCTAGACTCCAAGCTTCAGGACAGTGTATAAAGGAAGGGCTTGCCTTTATACATACCCACATTACCCAGCACCTGGTGGGCACTAAAGGACTATAACAATAAATACATCTAATACATGGCTGTATGGCTCCACAATTCCTAGGCACAATAAATCCACAAAACTATAGCACATCTGTAAAATGGAGGTGTCTCAAAGGCAGCTGACAATCTCTCCAAAAGGTTTTCTGTTACTGAAACCTCCCAACAAAAATAATAAATGTCATCTACAGAAATACAGTTGATGACTCTGTTTACCAAGTCACTTGCCTGGAAAATGTAGGAAGCCAGCACCTATGACACTCAGCCCCCACGACACCCAGCACAAATCCAATAGACTTTGCTCAAACAGAATGGACTGCCCAAGAGAGGAAAGAACCTCTGTGTTGTCAACTTCGAGAAGAGACATTATTCTGAAAAAGAAGGATTGGTTGACAACCCTCAGTATAAATAATGAGAGAAAGCAGGCAGGAATAAAATGCAGAACATAGGGCGTAAGCAGGTAGAAGGGTAAAGAAACTTCTGCAGTGTTCCACACGTCCATTTTTTCACCCCTTTTAGCTTTGTCACTTGTTCCATCCATCTTCCAATTTGCATTTGGTGAATGGTTTGCTAAGTGTCCCCACCATGCTTTTTCCTCACATCCCATCCCCCTTCCTTCTCCTCACTCTATTTAAAATAGATGGTTGCTCCCCTTCTTCATCAGGGTTTCTCTCTGTATCCTCATGCATGAAAAGAAGCGTTTCTTCTTTCTGACAGGGCACGATTGCCATGTGTTGCCAAATAAACATGAGTGTTTATGGGTAAGAGCACCCACTAAGGTTAACAAGGCGAATACTATCATTAGGTGAGGTCAGGGGGCATATAAATGTGGGCAAGGAGAAATGGATTCCCCCCTCCCCCCCGCCAGAGGCATTAAGTGACTCTGACGTTAAGAATGTTCCCCTCTCATTGGGTGCCTGGGTGGCTCAGTCAGTTAAGCATCCGACTTTGGCTCAGGTCATGATCTCGTGATTCACAAGTTTGAGCCCTGCCTCAAGCTCTGTGCTGACAACTCAGAGCCTGGAGTCTGCTTCAGATTCTGTGTCTCACTCTCTCTCTGCCTCTCCCCAGCTTGTGTTCTCTCTCTCTCTCCCTCTCTCGCTCTCTCTGAAAAATAAAAACATTTTTAAAAAATTAAAAAAAAAAGAGTGCTCCCCTCCCAGTCCACATTTATACACCCGTGAAAGCAGGCCAAAAGGAGGAATATCTGGACAAGCTGAGGGAAACACAGAAAACAATGGTTCTTGGGATTCTGTGAATGTTTACTTCAATCTGTGAAAGCAGGTGAGAAGCTAAGAGGTTCTCCTCCGTGGTTTTCAACAAATGCCCCTACCGCTAACGCCAACGGCAGGTGTGTGGGTGGTTACTTCAGCAAGTGTGGTAATAAATGTGCTCACGGCTTGCTGGGTACAGACAGTTCTGTTACTATGGGGCAGCTGGGCAGGAGCCTAGGTCCACCTCAGATCTTATCCTCCTCAGATCTGGTGGAGTGACAAGCCAAAACCAAGGGCACACTCCTCATCACGACAATTAAGCCATGTCAGGATCTCTCTCCAGTTTTGTCGAA
This sequence comes from Panthera uncia, assembly GCF_023721935.1. Lineage (NCBI taxonomy): Eukaryota > Metazoa > Chordata > Mammalia > Carnivora > Felidae > Panthera > Panthera uncia. Next base: position 9,628,504 of record NW_026057577.1, on the reverse strand, counting down.
TCACGCACAGTTCTACTCATTTCCCTACCATTTAGCCTTACCAAGGACTATTTTTTTCTGAAATCTTCTATGGTATTTCCTTTCACTTGGCTCTTGGTCCTTGCAGGGGCTGGGGAGAGTGGAGGAGGCTTTTTTTCTCCTTTTTTTTTTTAATGTTTATTTAGTTTGAGAGAGAGACAGAGACAGAGACAGAGCGGGGGTGGGCAGAGAGAGAGAGAGAGAGAGAGAGAGAGAATCCAAAGCAGGCTCAACGCTCTGAGTTGTCAGCACAGGGCCCGATGTGGGGCTTGAACTCACCAGCTGAGGGATCATGACCTGAGCTGAAGTCGGACACTCAACTGACTGAGCCCCCAGGTGCCCCTCTCCTCTGTCAATTAAACTCCTATCTATCTATCTCGCTGCTGAGGAGATGGGGACACCTAGTTAAGACAGATCATCCTCTTCTGCACTAAGTATAATTAGTATATCTCTGTCACATATTCTGTATCTTCTACTCAACCCTGCTCCAGGATCCAGAATAGCTTCTTGAGGATCCAGAATAGCTTATACTTCTTTTTTTATTTTAGAGAGAGAAAGTGCAGGCACAAGTGGAAGAGAAGGGCAGAGGGAGGCAGGGAGAGAGACAGAGAGAGAGAGAGAGAGAGAGACAGAGAATCCTAAGCAGGCTTCACACTCAGCACAGAGCCCAATGTGGGGCTTGATCCCATGACCCTGGGATAACCCGAGCCTAAATCAAGAGTCAGAGGCACAACGGACTGAGCCATCCAGGTGCCCCCCAGAATAGCCTATACTTTCAATCAGCATGGTCCCTGAAATTCAAAACCCTAGAATTACAAGAATAAGCAAATGAAATGAAATGAAGTGAAATAAAAAAGAAATCTTTGCCCCCTGTAAACTCCCAAAGAGCTCATACATACCTCTCCCTGGTGGAACTTTTTAGGTTTTCAGCTTTTGTCATGTAGATATTTTTGCATACATTAAAACTCCCAACTATATTCTCAGCAACCTGTGTATAGATCTGAATTTGGTTCTCTTACCGCCCCAGCTGACAGAACAAGACCTTGAATCCAACAGGGGTTCAACAGTGAATGGGCCAAACCCACCAATACGTGTTCTCTGAGTAGAAGACCATTCTACGTTTATAGAAAATTTTGAATACCTTTCAAGGAATGCAGTCCTGTTACAGACACATTTATCATTTAAAATACATGAACCAACTGTAGTCTGATAGATGTTTATAGAGAACATACTTGCTCACTGTTGAAGAAGAGAATTAATCATTGTTTTTATGTAATCAGTGCCTCTAAAGTCCTTGAGGGTACTCAAGAGCAGTTGATTTTCTTAAGTAGATTAATTATTTATACCATAAATTTGCATAGTCAATTCTGTGTAGAGCATAAAGCTACATTTTACCACAGCCCCTTAAAATGCCACAAATTCTACATTAGTGGGATTCAAATTAATGAGGCTTCTTTGTTTTCTAATGTCTTGTTAATATTAATAAAATACCAAAAAGTCTTCGTGGCCTTCAAGTGGCTGATTCACTGCTAGAGAGCCTCTCCCCATGTCACACTACCTGGCTCGGGCTGAGAGGGCAGAACAGAATTTTGTAGACCAGTTCAGCTTCCATCACCCAACAATCATCCTGTGCCCCTCCGCCCCATTTTCCATTTCCAGCCCATTCACTATTCTCTCTGTGTCTCCAAACTGTGAACTCTTCTAGATCTTTTTTCCCCTCCCTAATGCTCCTTTTTTCTTTTTTCATTTCCATTGTCTTCCTCCCAAGCTCCTCCCACCTGTTGACTTTGCAGCTCTTTAAGCAGTAATAGAAAGAGAGCCAACAATCCACTAGAGAAGGAGAATACTCCATGGAAAGTTAATTCACAAGGATAAGGTGGGTCTGCTTTGTAAATGCAGATGTGGGTATCGTGTTGTTCTTTCACGCTCCACCCTCATTTAATAAACACTGGGTACCTGCTACTTTTCTCTGCCCTCCACTGAGATATAAAATTCGGTAAGTCAAGATCATCCCATCAGGCATGGAAGGGCGGTCCGGTGTGGGAGAACGATCCCGCTCACAGGTAATGAACAGCACAAATAGCAAGTCCTCCAGTGTGGGCGAGCGCCCACAAGAGGCACCGGAAAAAGCAACCACAGTCATCAAAGAACACTTCACGGAGAAGTGAGTTTTGAACTGCACCTCTATGACTGAGTGAGCATTTGTCAAACAGACAGATTGAGGACAGTCTGCTCCAAGAAAGGGGACTGACTTTGTAGAGGCTGGGCGTTGTTAAGAATCATATTCTGCTGAGAAAGTTACCCATGAGATTGTTATCTAGAGGGCAGGTGCTTCAGGGTGGGAGGAAATGAAGCAGAAAAAAAAAGAGAGAGAGAGAAAGAGCTTTGCACAGGATCACTGGGGCCACTCTGAGAACTCTGTCATGTTGTATATAATTGAGAGTCTTTGAAGAATGAAGGTCGTGCAAGCCAACTTTCCGAAATGTAGTAAATACCTAAGTTAAGCCTGGGCATTGCTGGGAGTTCAAAACTAGTCTGGGGACATACATGGAAAGTGTGTGGAGTGTTTCCATTAGAAGCGTGTGTGCATGTGTGCATGTTTACGATGGGGAGTGGGGTGCAGGGTTAGTAAAGAGCATGTTGGGACAGAGCTCATCCCATGAAGTGCCTTCTCTGGGCACAGTAAGACTGACACATGGCCGCTCCTTAGGTGAGAAAATGGAAGAATCTGAAACTCAGACTCAGCACCATAGCTCATACTAGAACTCCCTTCTATTGCAGGCAGCTAGATAAAGGTCAAGTTCCAAATAGGAGAATGAGCTGTACATAGTAACTGAACGGGCTGTTCCGACATACTTGGTAACACACTGGGCTCCCTGTGAGAGGACAGGGTCTACGGGAGACAGAGCCAGTCTTCCCTTTTCTGTTACAAACCACTGCAGATGGTGGTGCTCACAAGGGGGCTCAGGGGTGCTGCATGCAGAGAGAGACTATGCCCAGCAGAGGGGGAGGAGAAAAGAGGACAGAGCAGCATCAGGGCGCCACCATGCCCAGCAGAGAAGTGGCAGTAGGCAGGTGCCAAGGGCACAGACCTTCAGAAGATTCAAGAGTCCTTGGGGAGCTAGACTGGGCAGGGGGCTGGGCATTCTGCATTAGGAGATGGCTATGGTGTGCCTAAGACATTCGGGGCTGGATACTATTAGCATCCAGAGAGGAGGATCCTAAGTGTAGGCTACAGAAAGAACATTTAGCTGGTAATACAGGAAAGGAAACACAGGCACAAAGATTGGTTGTGAGACTACCAGAAGGTTCTAAGTAAGGAATGAGGAGGACAGGCATGAATTCAGGGTAGGGCTAAGGGAATATCATCAAGGATATATGAGGCAGAAAGTTACCTTTCGGCCACCTAAAGAAACTAATGATGAATGTCTTGTGGTATTTGCCATCCAAGGCTGGCAGTGAGAGAAGCAATGATCAGAAGTGTCTAAAAGTGAGCCCTGGTCCCCATGTGACCTTGCTTATGATGACTTAGCTAGGATGAGTTGGGGGTAGGAGAGTCCTCCCTATAGGAAGTGCTCTTCCAAAGTTCCATTTCTTAGAGGGACTGTGACTTCTTTACTGAAAAGGGGGAATAGAGCTTCCTTTGGGCCCTCCTTTGGGCCTTCGTTGGAAAGGGAGAACCCTTCCCTTCTGCAGGCACCAGGCGGCTAGCTCCCTAGACCACACCTGTAAACTGCTCCCATTCACACAGACCACTTGGCATCACCCACTGCCAAAGTCACATTCACATGCACCAAAATGAGAGACTAAACACTGGGAAGGCCAGGAACATGAATGATCTCAGCAAAGCATCCTGGGAAGATGGGAAGATGGCAGAGAACTGGCAGGGGTTGGAGGGTAGGGAAAGGGCGAAGGTTCTTTTTCTCTTGCTACTTCATGGCTCCGTCAGGTTCTCTTATCCTCAGTCAAGTCTATTTATTAACCCATGGTATTGTGGCTGCTGGAGAATTAGTGTCAGACTCTGGAATATGCCAAGTGATAACAGGTCTGTTAAGGAATCCACCTAGCATGATCCAGGATAGGGTCTTATGAATGATTCAACCAGAGCTGGCACATCCTGCAGTTATACACTATAATAAGAGCATACCACATGATTGAGACTGTGGTTAGAGATGTCCCTAAAACAAACCAAGACAAAGAAAAACAGAAGCTATTTACAAGTTGACTGATATTACATTGATGGTGACATAGAATAAAATGATCTAAGTGCTCTGCCAGGAACCAGGATAAGCCTCGAAGTACATGACACTCATGTATGCGCCCAGAGTCTTCAGACCCACATCTAAATAAAAGGCTATTTGTTTGCCTCTTTAGTTAGTGATATCCATAGGTTTTCTGGTAGAAGTAAAATCAGATGTCATTTTAAAGGATTGGCTGATTCAGGGGTGCCTGGGTGGCTCAGTCGGTTAAGCGTCTGACTTCGGCTGAGGTCATGATCCCAGAGTTGGTGAGTTCGAGCCTCGCATAGGGCTCTGGGCTGACAGCTCAGAGCCTGGAGCCTGCTTCGGATTCTGTGTCTCTCTCTCTCTCTGCCCCTCCCCTACTCATGCTCTCTCTCTCTCTCTCTCAAGAATAAATAAACATTAAAAAATTAAAAAAAAAAAGGATTGGCTGATTGAGGTAGTAGTTTTAGAAGGAAATTAAAATTAGAAGGGTACCAACAACTTACCACTTATTGTATTTTCATATACCTCTTTGATTTATAAAATTAGACAAGCTGAACTCTTCTTTTGGGACTGAATAATAAACATGACTTTGTGACTGCCAAGTTCTGCCTCATCTTTGGTCCAAAAGAAGGCATAGCACAGAAAGAGCACAGATTGAGACACTTTCTAAAGTTTACTTGATTATTTTGAGAGAGCGTGAGCACAAGCAGGAGAGGAACAGAGAAAGAGGGAGAGAGAGAAAGAATCCCAAGCAGGCTCTGTACTGTCAGCACAGAGCCTGATGCGAGGCTCCAACTCATGAACCTTGAGCTGAAATTAAGAGTCAGGCGCTCAACCGACTGAGCCACCCAGGCGCCCAAGATGTTTTCAATGATAATGATGGCCAACCCACTGCCACTATCAGAAGATTGCCCCTTTGATTCCACAAATTTAGTTTGATACAGTTTTCAGTCATTTACATAATTCTAAGCTTCTCTACCCTCCTCTATTTTGTTTGTTCACTTATTTATTTTCGCAAGTTCTGCTTCAACTCTTACAATGTAGTTGAAATCAACTCAGAGAGAATTAATTGCTTTTTTCAGGAAAGCCTTGTGATTTCGGTCTGTGCTTTGAAGTGATATAATTATGGCAACTGTGTTAACAGATCAAAAAGCACTGCACCAAAATGTTTACTGGAATCCCACTGTGTAGCGAAGGACATTCCAGAAGGACAGCTTGGTTCTGGGTGCTGTGGGATTCTGCTCCCAAATATACCAGTCTGAAATAAGACTACCTTGCAAATATCTATTTCAAGGGAGGCAGATGAGAAACTTAACCAATGACGCTTTAATACCCACTAAGACTTTGTTTCAATTGACAATTCACAATTTGTCTTAGAGGGCAGAGTGCTGGCATTGCATATCTACTTTGCACAGTATCAGAACCAGTATTTATTTTCATTTGGGCTCCAGGAATATGTGACTTGTTATTGACAGGGAACACATTGTTTTCAATTCTTTCCTGCTTTGATCCCACTCCATCTCCTGTGTGTGTGTGTGTGTGTGTGTGTGTGTGTGTGTGTGTACACGGGCACTGTGATTTGCTCTTGGCCCCTTTAATCTGGCTGCTTCTTGAACAATTGTCAGTAGGAGACACTAGGTGGAGGAGGGAGAACCCTTCCCTTCTGCAGAATGTTCTTTAGCTTATAAACAGCATCTTTTCTCATCTTCCAAGTCAGAGTCCATTGCTGCTAACAAAACAGAATCTGGTATGTCCCAGAAAGAAATGGCTGCTATAGCCATGGGGCAACTTGCCAAACAGAAATGCAAGAACAGGACCCATAACTTGGAATACACAATAGATTGAAAACCCAGAATTTTAAAATAGGACCTCCTTCATAAAATCCTTTCTTGGGATGCCTAGCATGGCCACAAGGCTGTGAAAGCAACCAGACATAGGGAGTAAACTGAACAGTGACCAGAGGGCAGAAAGGGAATTCTAACCACGTTGTGGCAAGGCTTGGCTTTTAGAGAAATTGTGGAGAAGCACAGTTTTCTAGACGCACCCACCCTTTAACATGGCCACAGGTGGAACTGGCCATGAAATGCCCTGTTGAGAAGATCCCATTGGTACAGAATAAAGTCCATGCTCTCATGACTGTGAGATCATGACCTGAGGTGAATCCAAGAGCTGGATGCTCAACCGATTGAGCCACCCAGGTGCCCCTGTTCTTCGGTTTCCAGTCACAGCTCTCATTTCCTTCTAAGCTCTAACCTGTGATGCCTCTGACACCTATATTTCTACAGAACAGTGTTCACAAAGATTTAGGTATTCTTTAAGACAATTCGTGGTTTTTCTACCATGTTTCTGACTTATTTCAGAGCCTCCACTAGGTGAGTCATCAATACCCATTTTCCTACAAACAGCCTGTTCCAGACAATCTCGTATTTTTTTTATCATGCTTCTCCAAATTCTTCCAGCTTCTGCCTACTGCCCAATTCCAAAGCCACCTCCACATTTCACGTGTCCCACAGCTGCATCCCATGTCCTGGTACCAAAATCTGTATTAGCTCTTATTGCAGCTATAACATGTGGAGACCGATTTAGCAGTTTAGAACAAAGCTATTATCTTATAGTTTTGTTCCATAGGTGAGAAGTCCAACATGGATTTAAACAGGCTAAAAACTAAGGCTATGTTCCTTTCTAGAAGCTTCAGGAGAAAAGCAATTTCCTTGCCTTTTCCAGCTCCTAGGGGCCACCAATATTCCTTGACTCTGGCCCTCTTCCTCCAGTTTTCTTCATTCATCGGCACTACATCTTTCTACCTTTCTTACATGGTAACGTCTGCTTTGAACCTGACTCTGACAAGGCTCTTTACTCTGTTAAGTACTTAGTTGATGAGGTTAGGTCCACCTGGGCAATCCCAGAAAACCTCTACATCTCAAGGTTCTTGACCTTACTCAAATCTGCAAAGACCCTTTTTCCACATCATGTAACATAGTCCCATGTTCCAAGGATTAGGGCATGGACAACTGGGGGACATTATTTTGGGGTACATTAATGCCTACTGCATTATCACTTACTTTGAATTTTATAGGATTTGGTACACAGCGTGTGAAGAATGGGTCATAACAAAAGTTATTTTTTAGTGGAGATGACAAAAAGATGGTCAAATTAATGATCATTTTCACGCACTGTGTTTTCATTTCTACTCCGTATCTACTTTTTAACATGTTAATATGGATTCTAGCAAGATTAGGCATAGGACAATGATGTCAATACTTTAGATTTTATAGGGCTTTATAGAAGCCACTGTGCTTTCAGATCTCAATGATGACATAATTACATCTTTTGAGATGTTTACATTGTGATATGTATTTCCTACGTTCAACGTGTTTTCTGTCCTGCTATCCAGACAAGAAGAATACGGCATACAGTGAATGTGAAATTGTTTACTAAATTAATCCAATTTATGCTGTAAGTAAAAAAAAATGTTTTGTTTACAAGTTAACTTCGGTTACTGTTATTAAGGATTTAACCTTAAAGCGCTTGACCTTTAAATACCAACTCAATGCAGATGCACTATTTGTAACTTATGATGGCAGCAAAATGAGATGACTACTTCTATTATTTTTAATTTAAAGGTAAGAAAAACTCTGCCACATAGACTTCAGGTAACTCTGTCAAAGTTTTGCAACTGGTTAGTAACAAATCCAGGTTTAAACTCAGAAAGTGGGGGTGCCTGGTTGGCTCAGTCGGTTAAGCGTCGGACTTTGGCTCAGGTCATGATCTCACGGTTTGTGAGTTTAAGCCCTGCGTCAGACTCTGTACTGACAGCTCAGAGCCTGGAGCCTGCTTCTGATTCTGTGTCTCCCTTTCTCTCTGTCCCTCTCTTGCTTGCATTTTTTTCTCTCTCTCTCAAAAATGAATAAACATTAAAAACAAACAAACAAACCCAGAAAGTGTGACTCCAGAGTCTATGCTCTTGACCATGATGCTTTGCAGATTCCTAATGAGATGATATACTGTTGACTGTAGCTGTATAATTAGGTAACCCTAATGTAAGCTGGGCTCCTCATTGTCCAGACTGAGCAGAGGCTCACTTTTAAAAAAAGCATAGTAATTTTGTTGTGTCCAAACACACTGCCATCAAAATGTCAAGTATAGTTAATATATCAAAGACATAACAAAGGAAGGCTTGCAAGACATCACAAAGGTTCTCTTAAAACCAATCTCTCAAACTCTCTTACATGCTTAACTGAGTCCTCCAACATCTTTAAAAATATTCTGCTCCTTTCCTGCTCTGTAACCAAATTTGTGTGTGTGTGTGTGTGTGTGTGTGTGTCTATGTGTGTGTGTGCACAAACACACACATGCAATAAATCCCCAAGTTCAATGAAGAAAGCAAAGAGAATCAAAATGCTTGGTTCATAACCCTTGAGCTGTAATTAGCATTTTTACTTTTAAAATAAATGGATTATGTCTACATGGGAGTTAAGTCTCCATCAAGTTCTGAAAATTCGGATTCCAAGTAGAATTTAGAGATTACATTAAGAAAAAAATCTCAGGTTTTAGTTGAAAGATCATTAAAAACTCTTCTAAGATTTGGGGCACTTCAGTGGTTCAGTCACTTAAGCATCTGGAGTTGGGCTCAGATCATGATCTCATGGTTCATGAGTTCGATCCCATGTCGGGCTCTGCACCGACAGCTCAGAGCCTGGATCCTTCTTCAGATTCTGTGTCTCCCCCTCTCTCTGCTCATCCCCTACTCATGCTCTGTCTCTGTCTCTCAAAAAATAAATAAATGTGAAAATTAAAAAAAAAACTCTTCTAAGACTTAAAAAAATTATTAACCTATTAACACATTATCTGTCTCCAATTAAGCTACTGAACACCTCTGGATTTCAGTTATATGGACTGAGGAGTGAAAGGATTGGACCAGAAAAATCTTAAGGTCCCTTCACACATGAACATTGTGCCATTTTTTGGTTAAATAACTCTTACTACAGTGGGTTCTACAAATTCATTTTGAAATACAGCCAAGAAATGGGAAATTCTAACTATTAAGTTTTCATGTTATTTGTAACTTAATTGTAAGTTTTATTGCAACAGGATACAGAATGGGATTTTGAGTTCTCTTAGAATTTCATTTAAAACTTCTAACTGAGGAAACTGGAAAATCATTTCTACCATATTCTGAAAAAAAATTAGATACAGGTCTACAAACCCCTGTAAAATGTCCAGTGCCCCTCACACCTACAAGCTGATGCAAGAGAAGGCAAGAGATCCATGACAGAGAGGAAACTTCCTGAAGGATCTTTCATAGTTGAGAAGAACATTGTGGCATTTACCTTTCTTCCCTGGGTTTCCAATTCTCTGCCACCAGATCAAATGAGGAAGGCCAAGAAAGCTACTGGTTAAAAAACAAACAAACAAACAAACAAACAAACAAAACAGGGTTGTCTTCCAGAAGAGGAGACTTCTAGCTCATCATCAGCACCCTGCCCCATAATTCCTGAGCTGTAGAAACAGGTAGGCCTGCCCCATGCTGCTACCAGAGAAGAAAGAGCATAACATAGTTCTTGGCAGAGCTCAGGGGTCTTGAAGTTTGAAAGCATATATGGACACAAGACTCCTCTTCTGTAGAAGACGAAGGTGGGAACATGTTTGGAACTACCCTCAATATAAAATGAGGAGAGAGGACAACAATTGGGGCAAATTGTACTTCTAGAGTTTGGAAAAGCAGAGTTTCCCATAAATCAGCTCAATGCTCAAGAAGGCAACTGGGCTCAAAGCCTTTTGAAAGGACCTCTCTGCACAGATGTGGGGAACACAGAGACACACTAACTGGGGCAGGAGCTGGGGAAGGATCCTAAAATGTTCAACTAGAGACTATCTCACCCCATCAGGGATGTGTTGTACAATGTGGGGGACCCTGTGGAGAAGGTGTCTACTCTAGTGAACCTCATGAAAAAGCTAGCATTTCCATGCTTGCCATGATACAGAATATTCGACAGGTAATAGATGTGAAAGAGCATCAGGGAAGGAAGGAAGGAAGGAAGGAAGGAAGGAAGGAAGGAAGGAAGGAAGGAAAGAAGGAAGGAAAGAAGGGAGGGAGGGAGGAGGGAAGAAGGAAGGGAAGGAGGGAGGGAGGGAAGGAGGGAGGAAGGGAGGAAGGAAGGAAGGGAGAGAAGAAGGAAGGAAGGAAAGAAGGGAGGAAGGAAAGAAGGGAGGAAGGGAGGAAGGAAAAGAGAGAGGCAGAAGAAAGACAAGACAACCTCTACTCCTTTACCTGTCACTATCCCCCACCTTATGCTTTTTCTTGAATGATTAAGGAAAGAGATGCATCAAGCATTGAGAGGAACAGATCATCCCCTCCCCCATCCCACTCCCTGCCCTGGCTATGGCATCACCAGCTGGGCCAGATCTGGTGAGGAAGAAGTTAGGAATTGGATGAATGCTTTATAAGTTCCTACTTAAATTGGACTGAGGTGTTTTATTTTGTTTTAACCTTCACTGATCTAATACTCTCAAGTACCCAGAAAAGATCTGAGGGCTGCCTGAGATAATTACTCAGATTAAAAAAGGACAGAGAGTATTTAAAAGAAGTGATCTGAACATAAAGCTTGTACCTGATCTCACCCAAGGGAGTCCGCCCATTCAATACATTAGTTGATTACCCTTGAATCTTTTCCTCTTTAATGATTACTCATTCATATTAGGGGAGGGGTGGAGAAAATGAGGATCAGCTTTTACTTTTGTTAAAACTTCCATTTAAGAAGACAAGGAGGTATCACTATTGAATATTTTCTCCACAGCTGCTTTAAGGAGAGACCCGAGCTAGATGGAAAATGAGTGAAGTCTTTCCTGGAGCTCTGTGTCAAAGGCTACATTTGATTCTTTCCTTGGACTAATAACCAGGACAAAGACAGAGAATTTCTACAAGCTCATTATATGTGCCATGGTTAGCACATAAAAAACACAGAATGAGACAGAAGACGGGATGGCGCAAAGTCTCTTTGGTTTAAACTTCTTTAAAAAAAATGAAAAAAAGGCGGTATTTTAGTATGATAATGGAACACTAGTAAAAACACTATAAAATATTTTATACAGTTTGATGTAGGAGCAATAAATAATTGTGTTCTACTACATTTTGCTTAACCTGGATGCAATGTAAGTCAGACTTTTTCCTCAATGCATAAAGATTTATTTATCATGAACAAGGAATATAATAAAATCATGGCAAAAGAGTGGATATTTTCATATAAAGCAATGACTTCCTACCCAGCCACTCACCTCAGCTTTAAATATATTTATGGGTATTAAAGGACCCCCTTTTATCTCTCTGAACTTCAGGCTGTATTCTACGTTGCTATATATGAGAGCATTCATTTCCACTATGAATTTCCACTATGTTCATACAAATAGCCAAATGATATTGAAATGATGATAGAAAGGCTGGGTTTGAACTTCTAGTAGGTGCATTTGAATAGCGTCTGCTTTCTTTCCCTTTGCAGGGCTCTTCAGGGAAATGCCTTGCCCCTGTAGGAAACCTGCCTGCAAGGGAGCTCAGGGTGGATGCCCCAATGGAGATGGGCTGGAAGCCCCATCCTACAGAGGATAACATGGTAGGAGACTGACCACAGAAGAGGCCAGCAGACTTCTCTCCATTCCCACCTAGAACATAGCCTTGCTTATGAAGGACACCCTTGAGAGACTTTATTTTCCCCATTCTTGGCAAGTTGCCCATTGCGACGCAATAAGCATTTCTGAATACGTCCCCAGGGTTTCAGTATTTTGCACTGAGGTCTGGATATGGTGGGGGACATCAGAAAGAACCCTAGAGTGATCAAAGTGTAGGATGGCATGCCTGATGCCTCACTTAGTATCTTTGAGCCTCAGTTTACCCACAGGGAAATCATGGTTCTCCAAGGTCTCTTTCAGCTCCACCACTTAAATTGTTGAGTGAAAATGGTGGAAAGGAACACAACCAAAACAATGAAATAACACACATTCACAGGAAATGAACCTTCCCAAGGAGCAGACAGCAGGGAGTATGGAGGAGGGGTTAGGAAGGAAGAGAATTTCAATGCATCTATAATTTATACCCACAGCATAGAAATTTAGTCAGTGAATCCTGAGCAATTTTAAGATTACAGAAATAATGTAATTCAAGTGCCTGTCAACTAGTGAACAGTAATGTGGAATAGCAATTTATATATAATAATTTATACATATGAATTATCATATATAATTATATGCTCTCATACAATAGAGCATTATAATTGTTATAAGTATATAATTACATATAATGGCATGATAATATAGGATACATACTACAGCTACAGTTTATATATTATTTGAAGTCTCAGTTCTTTTAGATCTGGAATTATAAATCCATACATTAAACAAAATACTCTTATATTACCTACGTGAGCAGCCATCCTTCAGATTTTACTAGCAAAGAAAGATACTACAAGACACCATCAAAGAAAAAAATAATGGGTGCTAATAAGAATTTGGCAAGAGACTTCAAATATTCCAGAATGAGTTATAGACCATGGATCGGGCACTTCAAGTGCCTGTCTTTAAACTCCATTGACTTTTCCTCAAAACACAGCTTTATCCTGCCTAGTTAAGAAAGAAACTAAACTAATAAGCACTGCCAGAAAGCAGAAATGTAGTCCAACTAAGGGCAGACAGGTAACAAGCAGGACATTATCAGGTGCACAGTAGACCTCGGGGTTGCGTTGTTTGGTTGCCTGAGGCAGCCATGCAGCAGTGGAACTAAAAGCATAGGGGGTACACAACTGTTTAGAGTACTGACACACTACAGCCAAGAGCCAGTTGTACTGTTGGTCAGCGGCTTCCTCTGCCCATTAGCTCTGCTCCTTCTGGTGCCTTTCCTCTTGTCCCTCAGTGCCTCTCAGCCCATTTCATAGTCACATTTGAGCCACTGCGCAGACCAGTAGGCACACCACCCATCATGGGCAGTTCCCTGGCAACCCATCAAGTCCATCTTGCTCAATATGGCATTACTATGGAATTGCAAGTAACAGCTAATGTGTAAGCCACTTTCATTTCTATTGGCATTCCCTGACTCCCCGACATAGAATCTGCTTCCTGCTGCTTCCCTTTAACCCTGTACCGACTGATACCACCAATAGCCTCCTGACTCTGTATGGCGCTTTATCTCCCAGAGCCACTAGTTCTTTTCTGCAGCCTGGAATTAACCATTAGATCGATCTCCAAAATTCCTGCTCCCTCTAAGACTAGCTGTAGCACCTATCTCACAGAGGGGCAGGACTCTTCGGAGCCAGCAACACTACCACAGTACCCCTAAAGCCAAAACTGGGGAGGGGATGGTGTCAGACATGAAAGTAAGATCTGAAAAAGAAGCAAAGTCAGAAGCAGGTTAATCTCAGGCCAACACAGGTTCGAGTCCAACAATCACCATCTAAGGGAAGATGGATGTGTTTTGCTATTGTTGCAAGCTCAGGTTAAACCACGCTTAATAGAACTGTCCTGAGCCATTTGGGGGTCTTTTGATTAAGGAGCTGGGGTTTCCAAAGTCAAAATCACCTTGGAAGAGGGTTGCTTAATGGAGAGTCAATGGAGAAATGATTCCCAGAGGGAGTCTGAAGGCCAGGTGATGTAAGCTTTGCAAAAAGTGTATTCCTCTGAGCTGGGTTTGAGACATTACACAGCTGGCTTCCCAGAAAAAAAAAAAAAAATGAGATCAATAACCTTCTAAATGTCTGCAGTCCAGACAAGCCTCTATTTTCTTTCTATGTCTACAAGATCTCAATGAATGGGCTATGTCTCAAAGGCAGAAAGTTATGGTGGCAGCAAAGGGTCAGCTAGGGTTCACTAGGAAGACAGATGAAGGCATGAACCAAGGGCCAGAAAGAAAACAAAACAAAACCCAAAACCGTCTGGGAAGACGTTGCAGGGATGCAGCCCTTCTGAAAAGCCCCTTCTGGAAGGCATTTGCTGCTCTCAGAGGGCTTTAGCCTAAGCCCAGAATCTGGAATTTATTCCATAAACATTTACAAAGTAACTGCAGTGATTCAAAGAGCACCCCAAACCATTCCTTTCCTCACCTTCCTTTCGTGCATGTGTGTATCGCATCTCAGATACGACCATGATCCTCACGTGTGAATATATACATATTTGTAAATTGCATACATGAGACTTAATACTATAACAACTTTATGGGAGCATGTTTTAAGTGGCTGGGCTAGAAAGCCGTATGTATTAAATATTTACACACATGTTTTTGTTTTTAATTTAAGTTAGTTTATTTTTTTTTAATTTTTTAATGTTTATTTTTGAGAGAGAGAGAGAGACAGAGTGTGAATGGGGGAGGGGCAGAGAGCGAGGGAGACACAAAATACGAAGCAGGCTCTGGGCCTAAATACAGGACCCGAACTCACGAACTGCAAGATCATGACCCAAGCAGAAGTCAGACGCTTAACCGACTGAGCCACCCAGGTGACCCATTTTATTTATTTGTTTATTTAGAGCACGCATGAACAGGGAAGGGGCAGAGAGAGGGGGGGGGAGAGAATCCCAAGCAGGCTTCTAGTTGGCAGCACAGAGACAGATATGGGGCTTAAACTCATGAATTACGAGACCATGACCCAAGCCGAAATCAAGAGTCAGCAGCTTAACCGACTGCGCCACCCAGGTGCTTCCTCCCACCCCCGACACCCACCCCCAGAGGTATCTTAGATGCCAGGACAGGGCTGAGGTGACCTCTCACTCCAAAAAGCAGTTCTGGTTCTGTCTTCTAGGTTGGGACTCTGCACAGATGTCACAGGCTAAAAAGAAACTTATTGCTAAAAAAGGATTTATAATAATACAGATCTGAAAGTTCTGTAAGGTACCATACCGTACCTCCTATAAATCAAAAACTCCCCTGGCTGCTTCCATCTGGGGGGCTCCTGATAGATGAAGAAATGCTAAAATTGGTTACAAAAATGATAAATTATAGAAGATGTGTGAATATCCCTTAGTGCTATCAATGTTTCTCAATGTTGCATGCATAAACTTATGGGAAACAGTCTCTTAATTGGAGACCCCTGGTTAATATAAAACCTAGGCTTGATGGTTTTCTGGTCTCCCTTCAAATCTCACCCTCAGGATAATACCTGGTCTCTGCCAGCTTCCCTACTCTATGTATCTATGCATCTTGGATAACCTTTGCTTCCACGAATGGAATATTCCAGTATAATCATTCCACAGAAAAGCTCCTCTGTTCAAGGACCCAGAGACTTCTTAAGGGTTCTTTAAATGTTTCTGTTACATCTTTCTAGATATAACCTTACAAAGGGCATTAACAGGGTTGCTTTATTTCGAGAAACATCCTTTCGACCATCAAAATATTTAATTAACCCAAATCCAATAAAATAAAGAAATATGAATAGTCTGAATTTGCAGTAATGGGAGCTGACAACTGTTGCAGTCTGTTTTTAATCAACGCTGCTTATTTCATGAAAGATGAAAATATAGTAAAGTATTTCATTTTTAAACCATCTAAGCACTGAAAAGAGCAATGAAATAGTATGAATCCTAAATACTGAAAACAGTTCCTTTTTTTTAAGACAGAGTGAAAGATGTAAAATAGAAGTGAGATGTAAAAGAAAGAAAGAAAGAAAGAAAGAAAGAAAGAGAGTCTGCCTCAGCTGGGTTGTATAGCATAAAGCTGTTTATTTTTGAGAGAGACAGAGCTTGAGTGGGGGAGGGGCAGAGAGAGGGAGAGACAGAATCCCAAGCAGACTCCAAGCAGTAAGCACAGAGCCTGACACGGGGCTCGAACTCAGCAACCGTGAGATCATGACCTGAGCTAAAATCAAATGCTCAACCAACTGAGCCATCCAGGCACCCCTTAAACTGTTTAATTATGTTCCAAGGCACACAGTAAACTTGCCATTTTTTTTTCAATGTTTATATATTTTTGAGAGAGAGAGCAGGAGTGCAAGCAGGGGAGGGGCAGAGAGAGGAGGAGACAGAGGATCCAAAGCAGGCTCTGCACTGACAGCCCAAAACCCAGTACGGGGGTTCAAACCCACGAACCGTGAGATCATGACTTAAGCTGAAGTAGGATGTGTAACCCACTGAGCCACCCAGGCGCCCCTAAACCTGCCTTTTAATAGCTTTGTAAAAAAAGTGTTGGCACCCCATTTGACCAGATACCCAAAGCGCTGGAATTATTTTATTAGGTGCGTGCAACCAGTGAGTGTTGTTTGAATTAATTGGCATCACCAGTTATAACAAACCATTTATGGGAATGTGACCCACAACAAGGAGAGGAGACCAGGTGTTCAGGTGTTCATGTCTTCATGGGGTAGAGACATTTGGAAGCCATGAAGCATGGATAAGAGAACTCTGATTCCTGTTGGCTCCCATTCTAGGATTCCTACACTGGGGTCACTTATACCTTCTAATTCCAGTGATTTCATGGTTTATGAATCAAGCTAGGCTGTGGGTATGCAGGGCAGCAATCAAACCCATGGGGTCTTGCTAGAGAACCTCAGGGACGTGCTCAAGCCTGCTAGGAAATTCCGTCAAGTGCAATCCTCTCTAGTTAGAGCAGATTTTTCCATTTTAGATCTTCCTGGATCATTAGGGCTTAACCCCTAGAGGAATGGATATTTGGCACGTGGGGACCTAACCCTCATGGTTTGGAGGGCTCTCTAGAGTACCCAAAGACCCAAGCCACGTAGCAACTTACCATTTTGCTACATTTGACTCTTAGGCTCCAAAGCTCCATATGCAAGAGGGAGTCATTTAGCAAGGGAGCGGGCCTTTTCCTACCTATACCGCTGGCTGGCTATTTTTGTCCTACGCTTCTGCTACCTCGGCAGTAACGTTTGGGTGGTACCATTCATACTCTTGTTGAAAAGAAAATCTTCTACTGGTTCAGCGAGGAAATGAACAGAAAATAATCCAAGTCCAAAGCATAGTTCTTGGCCAGAATTTTTTTTAAAACAAGTTTTGAAGAGGGAACAGCTATATTAGAAAAGGCAACCCGGTGTATACAGGTGGTAAGAAATTCAGGGGTTGCCAGGAGCTGCCAGGAGAGAGGGAGGCGGAAGGGAGAGGAATGAGTAGGGGGAGCCCAAGGCATTTTTCCAGCAATGAACATAGTCTCTATGATACTGTAATGGAGAGTACATGCCAGTAAGTATTTGGCAAAAGCCATAGAACTGGACAACCCAAAAGTTGACCCTAATGTAAACTATGGGCTGCAGTTAATAATAATAATGTATCAATACTGGCTCATCAATGGTCACAAATATACCACTCCAAAGCACGGAATTAATAGGAAAGCTATGTGTAGGGGGAGGGGCAAACATAGGAACTCTGCGCTTTCGGCTCAATTTTCCTATGAATGTAAAACTACCCTAACAATAAAGAATATTCATATTTTTTAAAGTTAGTTGGTTTATTTATTTATTCATTTACTTACAGCGTGAACATTGTGGGGGAGGGGCAGAGAGAGAAGGAGAAAGAGACAATCCCAAGCAGGCTCGGAGCTGTCAGCGCAGAGCTGGACATGGGGCTCGATCCCACAAACCACGAGATCATGACCTGAGCCGAAATACAGAGGTAGAGGCTCAACCAATTGAGCCACCCAGGTGCCCCTAAAGAATATTCATTTTAAAAATTGCATCAGAAGGTGGCTCTGATCTACACACCAGGGCCAACTACATAAATACTGTAGAAACAGAAAAATGATCCAGGAAACCATTTTAGCAAGTGCTTAAACCCTGTGCAAAAGCAGTTTATCAAATTAGAAAATGTTCATCAAAATTAAACATGTAGTTATGAAAAAAAAAATAAACAAACCCTTTCACTGAACAGCCATACTGGCAGATGGCCCAAACAAATATTTCTATGAAGCAATGAGTAAAACGCCTGGAATGACCATTTCCATGTGTAAATTTTAGGAAGCGTTTTCGTAAATGTTCCATGGTGTGAAATTAACAGGGGAAGGGCCACTTAACTGCGAAAACCTATCTCCAGAGTTGAACACAGGAAATGCACATATATTAAAGGAAGATGCCTTTTGCAAATGTGCATATCCAAAGGGAAGAAGCTGTGAGTCTAAACAAATCTCAGGGTAGGTCATCTTCTCTGATACCTGACAGCTACACCCTAGAACTTTGGGTCACCTTCACGAGCTGCCGTGATATGCTTTAAACTGCCATGCAATATATTTCTTCTTCACTTTCATCTTTGTCCACACATCTGAATATCTTATCACTGTAACAGCTTTTGCTAATTTAGGTTCCTAGCAAAAGATGATCGGGTAGTAAAGGGTTGGGCTTATTTTAGTAAGCTGTCGTTAATAGCTACAGGCAGACAAAAGATGTAAGCTTATATATCTAGATCTGTTAAGGGTCTGAAAAGTAACATTAAGAATCTTCTAGTGGGGCGCCTGGGTGTCTCAGTCAGTTAACATCTGACTTCAGCTTGGGTCATGATCTCAAGGTCTGTGGGTTCGAGCCCCACATCGGGCTCTGTGCTGACAGCTCAGAGCCTGGAGCCTGCTTCAGATTCTGTCTCCCTCCCTCTCTGCTCCTACCCTACTAGTGCTCTCTCTCTCTCTCTCTCTCTCTCTCTCTCTCTCTCTCTCAAAGATAAATAAACATTAAAAAAAGTTTTTTAAAAACAATCTTCTACTTCTGGGGCGCCAGGATGGTACAGTTGGATAAGTATTCAACTCTTGATTTCGGGTCAGATCATGATGTCACAGTTTGTGAGATCGAGCCCCGTGTCAGGCTCTGTGCTGACAGCACAGACACAGAGAGGCTGCTTGGGATTCTCTCTTTCCCTTGCTCTCTGCCCCTCCCCGACTCTCGAGCACACTCTCTCTCAAAAACAAATAAATAAACATTTTAAAAAATTCTTCTGTTGTTCCATGGAGAGGGGAAACCAAATGTACCTTGAAATCAATCAATTGAGGGTTCTTGAAGACCTTGGGAAGATCCCCTTGTGAATGCGAAGGTTCACTTGAATTTGAAGGCATCGACAACAGTCGGTGTCCCAGCAGAAGGAAACTGAAAATTCCCTTCTATTTCAGAATAAATGTTCAAATAACGAAGCTAACAGGTTCAGGAGCAATGTAAGTGGAAGCCAACTGAACAAAAACCAAGAAAATGTGTAATAGCAACTCATACTAATATCTTCTTTTTTACAGAGATCAAAATAAAATTTCCGAGAGGCAGGGGAGCTTATAAATACAATAGCAGTACAGCAGATCCGAAAAAGCATGTTTCCAGCTCAAAATGTAATTAACCAGGTACTTTGCAATTACTGACAATTGGGGTTTTTCAGCCTTTACCATAGATCTTCCTTGAGCTCCATAGGTTACTGAGAAAATGAGCCATGTTACATAGCAATAACAAAGGCATCACTGCAAAAAAGCACCACATAAACATTGCCTTGAAAACTGGGAGGTTGCTAGGAAATTCTGTCAAGTGCAACCCTTTCCAGTTAGAGCTGATTTTTCCATTTTAGATCTTCCTCAATCATTAGGGCTTAACCCCTACAGGAATTTACAGGAGGACAGCTTACATACCTCCGCCGATATAAATTCTCCAGGGGTTCCATTCGATCCTTAGAAGGCCTCAGGCATTAGTGCTAAGAATTTTGGGCAGGGTCAGCTGTTCTGGGAAAGGGCAACACTTGTGTTCTTGACCATATGGGGGTTTGTACTTGAACAGAAGATGGAACTAGGCTGGGTCCATGAGGACATTCACATTTCCCTCTTCTATTTCTACAGAATGGATCGAGGGGGGAAAGGCTTAGTGGCAAGCCAAATCAAATGATTTGAATTATTTTAAGAAGAAGCAATTCACGGCACTGGTTGCCAAATTTAAAATGCCTGGACAGCCTGTTCAAAGAGCCAGCAGCAGGAAGAGAAGGGATCATGCCAGAAATTCATGCCAAGAAGCAGAGAGAAAGAGCGGGGGCAGCTCCCAGTCCTATAAATTAGCATCTCAATGGTCCCACACACCAGGGGGCTGAGAAAGCCATGCTGCTTCTATTTCCAACGTGGAAAGATCTTTCTTTGCATAGGAATAGATAATACAAGGAAATAATCCATTGTGAGGTTTGGATTCTTTTTCCTCTCAATACCAAGAGCTACCGTGTGTGACGCACCTGACAGAAACCAAAACACTTTTGCATTCACTGTCTTATGAAACCTCACTACACCTTGTGAGATAGTATGACTTCCCCCATTTACAGATGAAGAAGTGGCACTCAGGGAAAGTGTCACTGGCCCAATGTATCAACATAATAAGTAGCAGAGAGGGGTGTCTGGGTGGCTCCGTCAATTGACCTGTTGAGCATCCGACTTCGGTTCAGGTCATGATCTCAGGGTCTGTGGGTTCCAGTCCCGCATGACACTCTGTGCTGACAGCTTGGAGACTGGAGCCTGCTTGGGATTCTCCATCTCCCTCTCTCTCTCTGCCCTTCCCCCACTTGCACTCTGTCTCACACTCTCAAAAATAAACAAACAGTAAAAAAAAAAAAAACTTAAAAAAAGTAAGTAGCAGGGCAAGAACTTGGAAATGTAAATCAAGCATATTGGAAATGAAACCGAACATTCATCCCTAATCCATGTGCAAACACCTTATTAGTTATGACAGTAATAAAGTGAGCACCTAGTAAATATCTGGCCCGGTGCTAGGTATTTAGCACACTTGACTGAGTCTTGATAAAACTAAGCAAAGCAGAGGGGAAGAAATGTTTATATCAATGTAAGACACAAAGTGGACAGAGGTGACATGATAATGATTTTCCAGGAGAGAGGGAGCCTGCCAAAGACAGTGAAAATAAACATTTTTTTTTTAATTTTGTGAGAGAAAGTGTGCAAGCAGGGGAGAGGGGCGGAGGGTGGGGGGAAAGAGAGAGAGAGCAAGGGAGGGGACAGAGAGAGAGAAAGAGAATGCCAAGCAAGCTCCACACTCAGTGTGGAGCCCGATGCGGGTCTCTATCCCACAACCCTGGAATCATGATCTGAACTGAAATCAAGAACTGAACACTCAACCTACTGAGCCACCCAGGCATCCCGAAAACAAACTTTCTAAAAGCAAAATTTTAAATTTCATCCAACTAAAAACAAAGAAGTCTCTGCCAAAGTGTGCTGGCCCCAAAGCAGCCTGTCCAGTGAGAGTCATGGTTATTACACTGTTGAGATTCTTATTTTATAAATCAGTCATTGCTAAATAGAGTGACTTTAATTCCCGGAATCCAAAGAGCGTCTTCATCAACCACAAATGAGACGGTAAATGAAACGCTATTTTATTTACATTTTTACCTCTTACTTCAATAACCACAAACATGCCTGGGTTCAATCATTTTGAAATCAGTGTCCTTATCTTTTTAGGAGGAAATGTGTCAATGCCTAATGTTAAAAAAAAAAAAATAGGCAATCAATGCAAAGACACAAAATCACTTAAAAAGTTCGCACAGACTTAATGTTAATATGATTTTCTTTCAGCCAGCCATCACCCACATTTATAGAAAAGTAGAGTCTTCAGCCAGAAACTTTGCTTGTTTCCAGACTTGTGTGAGACAGGAAACTGTCAAGTGGCTGCAAAAGCAGATAGACTTTGATTGATGGGCAAGTCCAACATGAAGATACATTGGACCGTAGATCATGATGTACCTCATTTCCTGGCACATACGCGCCTTCAGGGAAAGGGAAATGAGTTTTGCTTTAAAAAGAGTATTTTGCTAGACGCAGTCCACAGTTGATGAACATAGACGTCTGTTTCACATACACCACTTCCTCTACTTCCAACTGCGCTTTATGGGAAAGGGAACTATGATTTTTATCTGCCCATTTGCATACATAGCGCCAACCCTTCAAGAGCTTATAATTTATGAAACATCCGCATCTTGATACAGTCACAGTTGCTATGTCCTATCTCTCTAATTTGTAACTTTCCTGTTTTCTCCGAATACATTTTTGTCAACGGTCCCTTGAAAAAATTTAACCTTTAAAAATGAACCTTATTTTAGCACGGATCCTGTACCCCAGAAACAGAGTCTCTAAGAAAATGACATATTCTACAAATGTTGAACGGTCCCATGTCTATGAGTAGAGTGATACTCTTTCTTTTAAAAATTTTTGTAATGTTTATTTTTGAGAGAGAGAGACAGAGAGACAGAAAGGGATTGGGGGAGGGGCAGAGAGAGGGAGACACAGAATCCAAAGCAGGCTCCAGGCTCCGAGCTGTCAGAACAGAGCCCAATGCAGGGCTCGAACCCACAAACTGTGAGATCATGACGTGAGCTGAAGTCCAGTGCTTAACTGATTGAACCACCCAGGCGCCCCTAAGTGATATTTTTTCATTTGTAATGTGTTTTAAAACTTTTAATGTGCTTTAGAGGTTTTTGTTTTGTTTTGTTTTGTTTTGTTTTTAATGGAGAAAAGAAAACTCGACTGATCCTTTCTGCGCTGCTAAACTGTTCTTCCACAAAGACGTTCCTGAGAGGCAGTCCTGTGTTCGCACAGGGTCTTTCATTCATTGTGTGGAGTGCGGTCACTGGAGCACTATGGTTTCTGTGCATGGCAGTGAATCCTCTCTCTCCCACTCCCTCCCCCTCCCTGCCTGCCTACCACCTTCCCTTTCTCTCTTGTGTTAGTGTGTACACACAGGAGGGTCCATTGCCAAAGGGTGGAAAAGAGGACTTAAAATCTCACTAAGGGAACAGACTAAGAATTCTCAAATAAGACCAGGACACGATGTGCTGGCTCTACAGCTGTCTGCCTTTCTCATTCATGCACTGATGTTACTGGGCACTTCCTCTGACTGAAGGACTCGACGGGACCCTCCATGACAGAGTCTGACTCGAATCCCGCCTTCAAGCTGTCTTCCTCTCGGTAAGGGCACTGGGACATGCATGCAATTGTCCAGACCTAACGCTGCCAATGCTAGAGAAGGGGCCACCAAAAGCTTGAAGAGAGGGTGGTTCCTGCAACTTGAAAGTCACAAGGAAGGACTTTGAGAAAGGAGTCATATTGGGTTGAGCCTTCAGGACAGCAGAGATGTTCTCCCCACCTGGTGTACCTTTCCATCTCTATGTCACCTTTCAAAATCCAGCCTGTCTCTTCAAGGTTCAGTTTGGACTCTATTTGTAAAGCCATTCCTGATACCACATCAGAAACTGTTCACATATTCTTTCCATGTTTTTGTTCTAATTTTTAGAGACAGAAAGAACAATCAGGAGAAGGGCAGAGAGAGACAGAGACAGAGACAGAGACAGAGAGAATCTTAGGCAGACTCCATGCTCAGCACAGAGTCCGACGTGGGGCTTGATCCCACAACCCTGGGATCTTGACCTGAACTGAAATCAAGAGTCAGACGCTCAAGTGACTGAGCCAGGTGCCCCTCCATGTTTTTGAGCCAGGAGTCATTCTGCACCTTCTCTCCTGTAGCATCTGTCACATTCTTTCTTGTGTTATACTTGCCTGGCACTTAATGGTTGGCTCTGCTGGACAGCTAGCTCTCCCCAGCCCTCCACATTCCTTTTGGCATCTAGTCTGGCAGGGTATCATAGTGCCCTAGGGGATCTTTCTGACAAACCTATGAATGGCTTCATTTGCCCTACTCTTCATTATGTCCACTGGTCCATAATCACACCTTCTTGCCCTTTCTACAAAGGAATAATCCATGCTGTTGTTGCTTTCTCCTTCTGAATATTGGGGCAAAGTACATTAAGAAGCTTCAATTTATACCCAGTGAAACCTGGACTCATAGCATAAGGCTGTACTCTGCATGTGGCTTTCTTACAGGACTGCACATAACTCCAGAGGAAAATCCAGTCCATAAACCCTCATGCCACATTAGTATACCTCTTTCTACAAGTGATCAAGGAGAAAGTTGGACTTGACTTTGATAATTGAGTCTAGTTATGTTATGTTATGGATGCTGATTTTATCCTTAAATTGCTATTTCCTCTAAAATATACTGTTTCAATTTTGTCTGCCTCAAGGAAAACTGTTGGCCCATATGAAGCATTTTAAAGGTAATATGCAGGCTCTCAGATGAGTGTAAGTAAATGAGTGTAATTGCTGACATGCCCTAAATTAAATGTATTGGCAGACAGTTCACTAATGGTAAGAAAATAGATCAGACAGGGAGATTAATTTCATTTCCAGCTCCTTCAGGCCTAAACGGAATATTGAAATTAAAGATTCTAGTTTCTTTAATCTGGAGTTCTGTCGTAAAGATAGCTCTACCATGACCAAATCCTTGGATATACAGTTATTAGAATATGAAAACAACTTTTCCATAAATTATTATTATTAGCAAAATTTCATTTTTCCCATTTAGAAAGGGAATAATTTAGCATCAGATTTTGGTGTTGGAAATCATCCATCCATCCATCCATCCATCCATCCATGCTGGTGTGAGCCATGTGTGCTCCCTTAGTGATTTGGATAACTATTACACAACATTTAACATCCTTCCAGCCCCAACTTACTAGAGCCATTATCATTACCCCCTGTTCCATACTGGCTTTGACAGAATTCACATACACTACGCCAACGCCTCAACTTGAACAGTGTGCTCTTGCTTCCTGTTCCGGGGGATCTCTGACACTGGCATGGGGGACATTTGTGGGCACACACTGGACACTCACACATATATAACCCAGAATTTCAGGGGATTTCACGACCACGAGTCTGTTCTTGACAGACACAGGTTCAAGCATCAGGCATCTGCAACGTGGCCAACTTGATAGTTACAGCTCTTACACCCTTTCCTTCTCAGTTTCCCCTCCCAGACCCCCCACTCCCTTTCTCTAGGATCACTTCCCCCATAAACTACCTGTATACAAGTCTTCAGCTCAAGCAGAGCCCTCAGGGAGGCTAAGGATAAAACAGTCGGTACCAAAACTGTCTGTGGAAAGATGTTATGATGGGATTTGGAGCTGGATCACTTACTGGCCAAACAGCAATAAGGACCCATTGGTGGTGGTGCAGTGGTGGTAATCCCCAGCATGTCATGGCATCAGAATTATTCTCAGATGTGATGGATTGGGATGGGGTAGGAGAATGCCACAGCAAAACCTGCTACGGGAGTGCAGTTCCTTCTCTGGGAGGAAATACTTTTCCACGATGAAGGAATCAGTTAATAGGCACCAGGAGAAATGGCTGAGCTGCATGTAGGGATGGATTGTGAAGATCTTGGGAGTGTGTGTGTGAGGAGGCATAAAGTTGAATAGGGGTTTATGAGGAGGAATAGGCTGATGGCCAATGTCCTGGCAGGCACCCATGGAGCCAGTCCTAATACGCTGCTTGAAAGGCTCCTTGAAGCGAGGGCCTATGGTAAATGACTTGGAGATGCTGAAACTATCTTAGTAGAGTACTGAGCTTAGATGCTTGAGCGGGTACAGGATCAGAAGAGACTAACTATATACAATCAGAGAACTTAGCCCCTGACTATTTTCCCAGAAGAGCCCAGAGAATGGTCCCTTCATTAAGGCAATTAAAAAAAATGCACTGGTGGGGACCCAGGTGGCTCAGACGAGTAAGCATCCAACTCTTGATTTCAGCTCGAGTCATGATTTCAGTGTTCATAAGATCGAGCCTCACATCAGGCTCTGTGCTGACAGTGCAGAGCCTGCTTGGGATTCTGTCTCTCCCTCTCTCTCTGCCTCTCTCTCTCTCTCTCAAAATAAATAAATATTTTTTTTAAAAAGATAAAGGGGGAGCCTGGGTGGCTCAGCTGGTTGAGCATCCGGCTTTGGCTCAGGTCATGATCTCACGGTTTGTGAGTTTGAGCCCCACATTGGGCTCTGTGCTGACAGCTCAGAGCCTGGAGCCTGTTTCAGATTCTGTGTCTCCTTCTCTCTCTGCTCCTCCCCTGCTCGTGCTCTGTCTCTCTCTCTCTCTCTCTCTCAGAATTAAATAAATAAATATTAAAAGAATTTTTTTAAAGAAAAAGAATATGCACTGGTAAGAGCACACTGACATCTGTGAAAACCACATAGTGTGGTGGCTGTCCCCTCTAGGTCAGAATTTACAATAAAAGATTCTACCATGCTACCATAGCATCAATGAAGATGGCAGGATTCCAGAATGGGAGAAGGAAGGTGGGTGGCATTTAACCATCAGAGGAGAGGCTGATGTAATTACCACAATGAACAACAAGTTGACAGTGCTAATCAGACCCATAGGGGTTAGAATTAAGAGCAATATATATATAGTCACTAGTGTGTTACTTAAAAAAATATCAGGAACTGGCAAGCAGAACTCTGGGGTCAGTGTTGTAATGGAAGAAATCATGATTCATCAGCCTGTCTCCAGATCTGAGTTGGTCAAC
The DNA here is from genome assembly GCF_023721935.1 of Panthera uncia. Taxonomy (NCBI): domain Eukaryota; kingdom Metazoa; phylum Chordata; class Mammalia; order Carnivora; family Felidae; genus Panthera; species Panthera uncia. The sequence continues at coordinate 9,601,926 of NW_026057577.1, read as the reverse complement.
AGAACCAGAACCCAGTGACTGATGAGATAATCCGGCAATGCCAACATGAATGTGTAGAAGAAATATTCCAGTAGCCCTCCTTCAAAGGTATCTACAGCCATTTATCAATAACTCTGCACCTGGGGAAAAGTTATCCATACTTTCAAGGATCACCGGACAGAGACTTTAATGCTGACACAAGGGGTACCAAAGCATCCTCATGGCCCCATTATTAAGTGGGGACTGACGGAAGGCTGGCAATGAATGTATTTCTGGCCCAAGTATATCCCTATTGGGTCCCCAGAAATGTCCTGTGGCTCTTTCCCTGGGCCCTAAGTACACAAATTAGTGTGTGTGTATGTGTGTGTGTGTGTGTATACACACATACACACTATATATTATATAATATATACTACATAATATTAGTATTATATAATATATACTATACCACATATACAATAAATAGTATAAATACTATATAATATATACTATATATAATATATACTATAATATTAGCATTATGTAATACTAATATATAATATTAGTATTAAGTATGACCAGAGAAACATGAATCATTTTTGTAGACACAGTCAAGTGTAACCCTTAGAAACTGCCCGCCCCCCATTAAAATACTAAGTTAGAAATAATGACATACTCCAGGAAGAATTGCAGAGATTAGTACCACTTTCAAAAACAAAGGATGAAAATGCTCCCCATTGTATTCAACATATCTGTTGGGTCTCTACAAAATCAGTAAGAGTTATGATGCATGATAATGCACACCCAAGGAGCCAACCAACCTCCAGCTTTAACCACAGCTGCAGGGCTGAATGAGGTATCCTACTGGAGAAACGGATGCAGACTCTGGCAAGTGGCATGCAGCCACGGGTCTGGTGAAGGCTCTGGCGCTGGTGAGCCCAGCTTTCTCAATCCCCACTGGTATGGAAATCAAAAGCAGTTTGGTTTTTATGGGGTAAAGATACCGATTCACATTCACCGTCTAGCTGCAGGACCATGACAGCTCATTGTCACAGTACAATCTATAGGGACCTCGTTCAACTCAACATATCACAGAATACCATGCTGTTTCACTATATCGATGGCATCATGTTATCAGGCCTGATGATCAGAAAGCAACAATTATCCTAATAGAAACATGCATGCTGCAGCATGGGGACTGAATCCCTGTGCCAGTTTCAAAATTAACACCTCGGCTCCAAATCCACGCTATGTCAACCACTTCTGTGGCAACCTACGGGAACTTGAGAACATTTAAGCATCTCTCCTTTGCAGGGAGTATAATATTCAATTGGCCAATAGAGGGCACTGGAGGGACACTGCAAAGGAAAGGGGTTTCTCTTCTTGGTTCAGGTATGCTGCCGTCTTGCTGGTTCTCACCGCAGCTCTGCAGTTAGCAGAAACGTATGTGTGGGGACATCCAGAGACACCCTGCCAAGGCTGCAAGCCCAGGGCACACGATCCATTGGTGAGCTTGCAGCTGCAGCTTTGGCCCCATGACCACCTCGCTGAGCCCTCTGGATAGAAACACAAGCTCTTTGGGCCTTATGCTCCCCTGCTGGTGAGCAAGCTCCTAATGTCCTGACTCTTCCTGTCTGCCCACCCGCCAGCCTACATCCATCTGCATCCTGGAGCCTTGTTTCCCCCGCCCTCCAGATATTGAATAGGCTCCTGAGACTGATGCCTTCTGTGATGCCACCCACCAGCCCTACTTGTGTCCAGAGAGGTATTTCCTGTTTGCCTACCAATTGTGGGCCATCTATGGCCTGAACAAACCGGTGAATTCTCTGCTATGTAATGGGCAGCAACTGCATTTATTCCACAAATTTGAATCTCAGCCTTGGGAAGGGAAGCTCTTGGCAAATTAGCTCCTTCCTTCCATATTCTCATCAACCCTAGGGTATTCTTCAGTTTTCTTTAAACCATTTTAGTTATTCTCCTGTTACAGTTAATAGTTCCTGATGCGACACTTTCCTCGTTCTAATTATCGTGTTTCTGTGCCATGATTATACTCCGACTGGTACAATCTCAAAAAATTCAGGATCTGCTACTTAGGCTAATACTTTAAGAGTCCAATGGTCTGTGGCATGTTGGGACATGCCCCCAGCCGCCCGTGCCCCCCCCCCCCCCCCCCCCCCCCCCAGCTAAGGCAAAAGACAAAGTGTAACATCTCAAAACTGTCATACCAAATAACAGGCATAGCACTTGATGGGTCTCATTCGATTCCGAAGGCACCATATACAGCTTCAGGCATGCTATATGGCCCAGTTTAGATGAAGAACTTGACTATGAGCCACCAAGTGACTGTGTGCCCAGAGTTCCCATCATGAGCTGGTATGAAAAATTCACCGTAATCATTAAGTGTGGGCAGACTCAATAGCCAGGTACTGTATGTTGGAAATGGTATATTCAAAGTTGAGTCTTAATGGGTCCCAAAAGCCGAAAAACACTGCATGATAAGGTGGTCCAGACTCCCCTGGCACCTGCTTGTGTGGCACCAATTCCTTTCCACCAATTCAGACCTATGGCCTCAGGAGAAGTTCCCTATAACTAACTGATGGAAGAGAAGATCCTCAAGCCTGCTTCAGAGATGGGTTGGCTCAATATGGTAGCACTAGCTGAAAATAGACAGCTGTTGCCTATAGGCCCTCTCTGCAGTAGCTCTTAAGGACGGTGACGAAGAGAAATTCTTCCAGTAGGTAGAACTTTGATCAGTATGCTTGGTTATTCATTTTGTATGGGGAAAACGTGGCTTGGGTATAGGTATGTATGGTCTCCAAAACAATGCTGTATGGCTTGGCTGGTGGTTCAGGGGCCAGAAATGGATATTATTAGAGAAGTGGAGACAAATTCTGGAGAAGTACATAGATGGACCCATAGCAGTGGAAATAAAGAATGGATTTTGGGGGGCACCTGGGTGGCTCAGTCAGTTTTAAGCATCCAACTTGGGCTTAGGTCATGATCTCATGGTTCGTGAGTTTGAGCCCCACGTCAGGCTCTGTGCTGACAGCTCGGAGCCTGGAGCCTGCTTCAGATTCTGGTCTCCCACTTTCTCTCTGTCCCTCCCCCTTTTGCACTCTGTCTCTCTCTTTCTCTTTGTCTCTCTCTCAAAAATAAACATTAAAAAAAAGAATAGATTTTTGGTTCCATCCTAATGTCCACCAGAGAGCATTCCTTGTAGATGTCAACCAGCATCTTTCCTCAGATATTCCAGTGGTGTTCCAATGGACTCATGAATGAAATACCCATGATAGTAAACAACAACAACAACAACAACAACAACAACAACAAACTTGAGGCTATCCATGGGTCACTTCCTCTCACCAATATATGGGTCACCAAGCTGCCTCTCACATTAGCTGTTGCTCTAGATTTCTGGCTCTCTCTTTTATTTTCCTTTACAACCAACTTTCTGGAAAGATAAGTTTACTTTGGTTGACCCTCCTTCCTTACAGCTAATCACCTACTCGCTCCATAACCTCTGGCTGCTTAGCTTTCCTGGCCCTCATTCTATATCCTCTCATTTTTTAAATGTCACCAATGACCTCTTCACTAAAATATGAAATGGTGTTCAGTCTTACCCTCCTTGAGTTCTCTGATATTGGTTCTATTTTTTTCCCATGGTCCTTTCTTCCCACCATTCTCTGAAAATCAGTGCTCTTTTCTGTTTCTCCTCCTTCACTGACCAACCCTTCTACCTCGGGGAGCCTCTTCATTGACTGAATGTACTCAGAGGCTTAGTCCTCAGCCTGACTTTATCTTCTGACTCTACTTTCCTTCCTAAGTAATTTCATTCGGACAGTGTTTGGCACTGTTTCTCCTTACTTTCTTTTTATGCAAACGACTCCTAAATCATATCTCAGCCAAAACTTTATCCAAGGGCAAGTCACAAGTTTTCCTCTACCAAAAGGATTTCTCTGTTTGTGTATACAATTGATAGCTCAAATACACAACGCCAAAAATATAGCATGTGGTCTTTCCTCCTGAATCTGCTTTTTATAGTGGCTCCCCTCAATGATAATACTTTTGTCATAATCTTTTCTCTTTTTCTAGTGCCCTATATCCAATCAATTCCCAATTTCTCTTGATTTGCCATTCCACCTGTCTTAAACTTGTTTTATCCTACCAATTTTCATTGTGACCCTAGCTAAGTTCTTATTTCTTACAGAACCTCTTGCAATGGGTTCTTAAATGGTCTCTTGGATACTGTGCACAGTCACCATAAGATTAATTTTCTCAAAGCACAAATAAGGAAATGTCACTCTCTTCCAATGAATCAGTGGTTTCCACTCCTCAAGTTTAAGATCTTTGGCTTAGTACTCAAGCTCTGGCCTCAACCTGCCCATATAAACCTATTTCCACCAACTTCCCTTCGTAACCTCTACTTCAACACAAAGTTGGGCTGCATTTTGAAGCAAAAACTACAGCGTGTTAAAACAAAAAAAAAAAAAATCTGTGTTCAAATCCTAGCTCTCTAACTAAGAGACTGAGAGATCTTGAGCCAAACCTTTACCCCTCTATATTCTATAAACAATGATGTTCAGCTTTTCTCATCTGAAAAACAGTATAATTAATACCTACCATAAAGCCTTGCTGGAACCATGAAATATGATGATATATACAAAGCACTGAGTCCCAGCATCTAATACCTAGCAGGAGAGCAATCAATACTGTTTTGTTCAACTCTTCTCCCTTTTTATGTATGTCCCAAGATTTCCGGATGCAAGCCAATTCACCAAAAGTCAACTTGCCCCATGTCCAGTATGCCAAATTGAAGTGACTTTTTGGCAAACTGGTTCCAGTCCATTGACATATATCCAAGTTTACTGCCTCTTGTGCTTTGCTTAAAATGGTTCTACCTGTCTGCGTGTTGCTGTGTATGGGGCCTCTCGCAGCCCTTTCCAAGGACAAGTCTTCTATCTTACATCTGAACCTTCCACAGAGGCTTGTCTCTGGTTCTCACCTTCTGAGTCTAACTAACATGGCCCTTGAAGTGCAGAGTAACAGATGTTTGGGTAACTTTTTTATCCTTCTGACGGCAGTTGTGTGGCTGACCTGCCTCAGGCACCTTGTCCGAAACCCACACTTCCTGTAAATTGTCCTCAGGGACCTCATGGCAGAATGGACAGACCCTCCAGAGTACTTAGTGTCCATCTAATGCTCAGAACTCTCCTATGCAATGGTGGAATCACAAGGCCTGGAGAAACAACCTCTCATGGTCCTTTCTCTCAGGGGAATTCAATGTAAAATAAATAAAATAAAATTATATGTGCCTCCTGCTGCTGATTTTGTCTTCCTTTCTTGGGCCAACCGTCCATTTTCATTGTTTCTGATTACTTCCCAAAGTTAATATCTATCCTCTTCTTCTATTGTTATTCCAATCGCTAGAGTTCTACTACTAGATGAGGAATCTCTTAATGATTATGGATCTCATGTCTATATATTTTGTGGCCAGCAGCCATCTATCAGACACAGTGCTTTGAATGAAGCAGGTCCAAAATAACTATATGTGGAATGAACAAATAAATGTTTATGGTACTGTGGTCAATATGGCAGGATACATAAAGAAATATAGACAATGGGGCACCTGGGTGGCTCAGTTGGTTAAGCATCAAACTTCAACTCAGGTCATGATCTCGCGGTCCGTGAGTTCAAGCCCCATGCTGGGCTCTGCGCTGACCGCTCAGAGCCTGGAGCCTGTTTCAGATTCTGTGTCTCCCTCTCTCTCTGACCCTCCCCTGTTAATTTTCTGTCTTTCTCTGTCTCAAAAATAAATAAACATTAAAAAAAGAAATATAGACAAAAATCTCAGTCCGCTAGGAATGTACATTTTAGGGGGAGACTTAAGTTACAAAATGAAGAACTACTAATAACTATGCAAGGTCAAGCATGATTCAAGTTCAATAATACAAAAAGTTCAATCAAGCTGAACTGATTCAAGTTCAACAACACAAAAACAAGGCACTGTGGGGGACATCGGTCCCCAGCCAAGAGCACGGTCAGCAGTCTGTCCCCCATCTAAAGCAATTCCAATGGACATGCTCCAATTCTTGGGCAGGTGGAAAGAGACTTCTTTGAAGCCTGACAGATGTTGATTGTAATATTTTGGAGTGCTACTTAATGCTGAGTATCAGTATATTCAAACCTAAAATAGTCATTCATAACTCACGAGGATTTTTTGAAGGGAACATTAGAGATAACATAGGTAAAGTGTTTTGCTTTTACTAGTGACTTAACAAACCTGAGCTGTTACATATCTTCAGTCAAATAAATTTGGTTTCGCTCCAGCAGAAAAACTTTGTCAGACTGTTACCCTGTGGGCTCAATTCTGTCCCATGCTGAGTGGATCAGTTCTTACCCCTTCTGTAGGTTTCTATGGAATAACTTCTCAGCTAAGAAGTTAAGGCGACTCAGCTTCCTGTCAGCTGAGGAGTGCTCACAACAGCCAATGTCATGTTGTGTCAGCTTGGCTCCCACACTAGCCTTCTGGGAGCTCAGTGCTCCTGGGAGTTCCTGGGAGCTCAATGCAGGGAGGTAACAGTAAAGAAAGCATGGCACGTGAGGCACTGGAAACACCACCACTCCTGATAACACCAAGAAGACCAGGAGAAGGGGGGTAAGTCCATGTCCCCAAAGAATGTTTCATCCTTCAGAAACAGATTATAAGAGATTATAAGAGAGTATTTTACCCTAACACCCTTCTGCAATTATAAGAGAGCTTGTAATTACAACACCCCCAAGAAATACACCCTCAAGAGGAGAGCCCGGGTGGCTCACTCGGTTGAACATTCATCTCTTTATTTTGGCTCAGGTCATACTCTCATGGGTTGTGAGATCAAGCCCTGTGGGATTCATGGGATTCTCTCTCTCTTCTCTCTGCCCCTCCCCTGCTCACTCAAGCTCTCTCTCTCTCAAAATAAATAAACATTAAAAAATAATAATAATAAAAGAAGCACTCCCTCAGCACACATAGGATAAGGGAAATGACAATGCAGAAATTTCTTTTGTGTCATCAAATAATTCCAACCATAATGAAAGCAGTGACCAGGCTTTACACAGTTTTCTCAGTTAATCCTTTCAAGAAACAGTCATGAGGTTCATCATTCCCATTTCACAGAAGAGGACACAGAGAGATTAAGTAAATGTCCAGGGACCTGGAGCTAACCAAGAGTAAAGTTGCAATTTCAAAGGTAGGAACCAGTAAGAGCAGTTCCTGGTAAAGATACTCATTAGAGAACTTACATAGGACTGGAAGGACCCTCAAGAACAGTCCACACATCCCAAACTGAAAACAAAGTAAATATGTAAAAACAAGCCAAGACACCAAGACACTAAAATTTAACTTTTTGAGAAAGCTTTTCCAATGTGAATCATCACTAAAGATAGGACGTTTACTTCTCAGTTGTTGTTATTGTTGTTTTACATTATCATCAAAAGGAAAATGGAAAGAAGATCTCTGCAAGTCATCCACCCCCCAACCCCCCAACCCCCCTCCACTTTGAGAGGCACAGGAGCAGTCCAATGCAATCATGAAAACAGGATTGGGCAAAAATGGAAGCGTGGAATTCGAGAGAGCTAACTGAGCTTAGAAAGCAAATATGTACTTTTTAAATACTTGCTGAAGGCAATGAGAATTCTTAGATTGAATTTTTGTGTCCCTCCAAAACTTCTGTGTTGAAACCTAACCCTCAGTGGGATGGCATTTGGATGTGGGGACTCTGGGAAGTGGTTAGGTCATGAAGGTGGATCCTCATGAAGGGGATTAGTGCCCTTATAAAAGAGACCCCAGAGAGCTCCCTCACCCATCCAGCCATGTAAGGACACAGAGCAAAGCCAGCCCTCTACAAACTAAGACATGGCTCTCACCAGACACCAAATCTGCTGGCATCTTAATTTTGGACTTCTCAACCTCTAGCACTGTGAGAAGTCAATTTCTCTCATTTGTAAGTTACCCAGCCTATTATATTTTTATATTTTATTATAGCAGCCCAAATGGACTAAATCAAGGACCCTCTTGAGGGAAATGGTATTTGTGAACAATAATTACACCTACAAATATATGGATCAACTCCTGCCCGAGCTCTGCTCAAGGAGAGGCTCACCACAGAGAATATTGGCCTATATAACCCATTATAACAAAGGCAAGCCACCAAAGATAACTCCATTTCTCTTCACCTTTTCTTTGTCTTACCAAACTTGTACTTATTCTTGAAGAATTAGCTCAAGTCCCACTACTTGCAGGAGTAATATCTGATTTCCCTTGCTAGAACGAAATTTCTCTTTTCTTTGAACACCTACAGCATTTCATATCTGCATGATTCTTGGCATTTATTATGGCAGCAAGACAATGTTTTGAAATATTTCTTAATGTAATTGCTTTAAAGCCTGTATTTTACCCTAACGCCCTTCTGCAATTAAATCTGCACTTAAAGACTGAGGCCAATTGTCCCTGGGAAGAAAAGACAGAAAAGAACTCAGTGAGAACCAAGAGTTGATTTCTAGGCTTTTAAACTCCAAATGCAACTTTTAAAAACCTATAGTAAGTAAAGACAATGGTCCTGAGAGTCATTTTTAAATGCAAGAAGCCTGGAAAGACAGTGAACAAGGTTGGAAAATTTTCAAAACTTTTCTTGGAAAACCCAGAGCCAAAGCCTGAAGGAAGAGGCCCTAAGGTTTGTCCAAAAATAAAACACTGGACAAAGAATTGATGGTCATGTAAGAAAGGCAGGAAATGTTGACTATGAGGAAGGTAGGAGGGCTAAGTAATAGAAACAGGGTGGCCAACAAAACCCCATGTTTGTATGAATCACCAGCAGGCTCTCAGGGAACAGCCCAAGAAACTGGAAGCCCTCTAGCACAGATCCCTTTCCAACATGGCCCTGTGTATAGGGTAATGATGGAGGGGTGGGAGATGACAGAGCAGGTCTGGACACAGCCTCACCAAGCCTGGGGTTAAGCTTCTCACCATTTAAAAAAAAAAAAGTGTTCAACATTTGAAATGGGGGTCTTGTCAGATAAGCAAATTTGGACCATACTCTGAACCAGTCAAGCTAATCCTATCTTTTTTGGCTCAGAATTGATTCAGGAAGGAGCATGAAATGTATGCCTGAGCCAATCAGTTTGTGGTATTCTCTCAGCTGACAACAGGTACAGAGGAGGCAGTCTTAGGATAAAATCAACCTTACAGAAAAAGAGATAGCAGGAAAGAGCAAGAAAACAGGACCAAAAATTATGAGAAAATGAGAAAGAAGGAAGGATCCTTGGTGGCATTATTATGCCATGAAATTAACCTTTACTCTCTGGATGAATTACTAATAAATTCCTTCTATTTGTTATTCAGGTTTGATCAGCTGTTTCTGATACTTTCAACTGATCAAATGTGGCTTAGCTACAACTTGCCAACTTATTACAGAAATTCCTCATGAGAAACACTGTACACTTGAAGTGAGTCCACAGAAGAGGTATCACACACAACACAAGAAATCTTTACTACAGTCAGTCCTGTTAGTTTATATATGGTACATTAAAATTACAGAATTCTGGAAAACCAAAAATTTGAAAAAGGACAAAAGAAGTCACCCAAAATAAGTCTTAACCACCTAAGAACAACTTTTGGGTACAAATGGTTTCTTGAATTTGATTCTTGGTTTTGATCAGAATAAATTTTTTCTAGCATATTTGTGATGATATTTTTTTTAATTTTTTAATGTCTATTTATTTTTGAGAGAAAGAGATACAGAGAGAGAAAGAGAAAGTAAGAGTGTGGCAGGGGCAGAGAGAGGGAGACACAGAATCCAAAGCAGGCTCCAGGCTCTGAGCCGTCAGCACAGAGCCTGACGTGGGGCTCAAACCCACCAAACGTGAGATCATGACCTGAGCCAAAGTCCAAACAGTTAACCGATTGAGCTACCCACATGCCCCTTGATGATATTTTCTATCATAATTTTTCATCCTGGTTTATTCACTTAATCTGTAATTGCAGGAATAAGCTTCATGACCCTAAAGCCTGGAGCTGCTGGTGGTGGAAGATATACTTGGAAAACTGACCCAGATTCAACTTTTGATCTCCTGGTGATCAGTTGGGAGTGCTGGGATTGCTATTCTGCTTTGTAGCTGGTGAGCTGATGGGCATTGGCCTTTGTGAAATCAAATGGCAAGGGAAGCCCAGCCCCATGAATGGGAATACTTCTGTACCTCTTGTCCACCAGAGCCATCTCTATGCAGTAAGTGGGAACATTTAAGCACATTAAAGAACTTGTGTTCTTTGCTGGGGCCCACTGGCTTCTTTCCCTGAGTCTAGTGGGACAAGCCTACAGTGATTATGAGAATAATAGCACGTGGCATGTGTGGAACACTTACTCTCTGCCAGCTATTATTTAAGCAACTGACACACACTAAGTAGGTCCTAATCTTCATGGTCATTATACAAAGGTGTTACATCATTTTACAGCTTTGTCATTGCCATTTTACATATCAGACACAGAAACTGAGACACAGGTTAAGCATCTTGCCCAAGTGCATAGCCAAGGACTTATGCTTCTATCACTGTGCTAACACACCTCACTTGTTAGATAGCGCACAGTTTCCCTGTTATTACAAATGCTTAACACAGATTATTTTTAGTGACGAAACAAATGTTACATCCTCCCTATAACCCAAACTCTCTTATGCAATATTTAGATGGTTTCAGTTTTTAATTTCATAAATAATGCTCTGGTGAATATATTTGCACAGAAATAATTTTTCTGCAGTATGCCTTCTCATAAATGCACAGGATGCATTCTCAGAAGCAGAATTATGCAGACTAATAGAACTGTTTTAAGGCTCTTGAGATAGATACATTGCAAATTTCTCACCCAAAGTGCCATATCAAGTTACTTCCCCCGTAGTAAAGTAGTAAAATAGTAAAGTAGGAGAATCAAGTAAAGAGGAGAGGGCCGTCTTTCACCAAATCTTACTTACAAATCGTCATGTCTTACTCTTGTCGATCTATTACGAATAGTACAGAATAATATCTCATCATTCTTTTTTTCATTTTTTTGTAAGTCAATAATATGTGTCATAATTAAAATGTAGGCAAAAGATATGATCTTACTATTAAAGTTAACATCTTACAATTTAATCCCGTGTTTACTAGGCTATTGTGCATCATTGAATCATGAATTAGTTATGCTTAAAAAGAAACCAAGTACTGCACAACTACACCCGTACTAACTCTTCCATCAATATAACACCAAGGGAGTAGCTAAGGAGGAAATAGGCTCTTGGCAGAGAGCCCTGAAATCAAATGACCTGCCAAGACCTCATCTTTCAGTTAAAGAAATAACAAAGGTTGTATACAGGGAGGAAAAGAAAGAAAAACAGTATCATCACAGGTTGATGTTCAAGGATGAAAATGTTTCTGTAAAATAAAAAAAAAAGCAGCACTAATTCTTCCTATTGAGTATCTTGATGCTTCCTTTAACTTTTAAATGCCCTTTCCAGTCGATGACATAAACTAGAGCCTTGGGAAGCTATAAATAGCTCCATCCATGCTCCCCCTCCACCCTTTCAGTGCCTGATGGCGTCTCTTAGGAATGTGCTTCGGCCAGATGGCCTTCAGCCCAACTTCCTGTAAATATTCATTTTTAATGATAATAATTAAAAGCACTAATTTGCTCTTGCCCAGGGCCATTTCTATAGAGACCTCTTGGTACTGGACTATCACTAATGAAGCTTTAGAAATGAGACTTTCTTTGCTAGTCTTACTAAATACCTGAAGGTTTGTCCCCAGAGCTATTTTCCAAGCGTAAGTGGTGACATCAGACAGAGTTTCAGCCTCTTCCTTTCATCATGGCACTATGATGGACTTGCATTATTTAAATTCCAGTTTGGGCCCAACATGGGCTTTTTGAGCTTGTCCACTCTCCTTTTAATCTCAGAAAACAACATCTACTCAATGGCTTAGAGCAGTGTTTTTCAAACTGACAGACAACCCCATTAAACAAGGGCTTCACCTATGGTCCTTAGGCCTCCAGAGGGCCTAGATAGAATTCTGTGGGTCTGTGAACTTGAGTGGAAGAAAAAAAAATGGCATCTTTATTTTCACTAACATTTAATGTAAACATTATTTCCTTCAATTACAAACCTATGATTTTGTCACCAACAGAAGGGACAGATATTTTTATATCACAGTAGGCTATACAGTTATATTGAAATATTGTTTACATACATTGCTACTTTGAGATTCTGACAGTTTATTTAGGATTTTAATTTAAAATCCCACATATTCCCATAACACACATTTGAAGAGATTTTAATACCTGTACTCTCAGCTTTCCTTTATAATCCAATGTACCTTATTTTATGAACAGAAACATGGTTATAGCAGAAGGCACATTATTCTCAAGGATATTCTCCAGAGAGATCACTTGTTAGGCCATGAAATAAATTTCAATAAATTTAAATTTTTTTTTCAACGTTTTTTTTTTAATTTATTTTTGGGACAGAGAGAGACAGAGCATGAACGGGGGAGGGGCAGAGAGAGAGGGAGACACAGAATCGGAAACAGGCTCCAGGCTCCAAGCCATCAGCCCAGAGCCTGACGCGGGGCTCGAACTCACGGACCGCGAGATCGTGACCTGGCTGAAGTCGGACGCTTAACGGACTGCGCCACCCAGGTGCCCCAAAATTTCAATAAGTTTAAAAGGATTGTAATCATGCAAAGTATTTACCTAAGAGCAATGAAATGAAGCTAGAAAACAGTAACAGAAGGAAAACTAGTAAATTTACAAATATGTAGAAATTAAACAACACACTCTTTTGAGAGAGAGAGGGCATGAGTGAGGAAGAGGGGAGAGAGGCAGAAGAAAAGAGAGAGAATCTTAAGTAGGCTCCATGCTCAGCATGGATCCTACATGGGGCTTGATCCCATGACCTTGGGATCGTGACCTGCACCAAAATCAAGAGTCCGACACTCAACCAACTGAGACACGCAGGTGCTCTGACAACACACATTTAAGTAATCAGTAGGTCAAAGAATAAATTACAAAGGGAACTAGTAAATAGAAACAAATGAAAACAAAAATGCAATATTACCAAAACTTATGCAATATAGCAAAAGCAGCGTTCTGAGGGAAATTCATAGCTATACATGCCTACATATACAAAGAGAAATATCTCAAATCAATCACCTAACTTTATGCAGAAAAGCAAACTGAAGCCAAGGCTGACATAAAGAAGGAAATGGTAAAGTTAAGAATGGAGATAAATGAACTAGAGTACAGCAAACTAACAGAATCAATGAAACCCAAAGTTGATTTTTTAAAAAGATCAACAAAATTGATATACTTTTAACTACAGCGACTACAAAACAGGGAAGAGAGATGCACAGAACTAAAATCAGAAATGAAAATGGAGATATGATTACTGACCTTACAGAAATAAAAAGCATTATAACAAATAAAAAGCATTATAAGCAGTATAGAGAATTATTGTGTAAATAATTGTACACAAAATAGGCAACACAGATGAATAGGAATTCCTAGAAATATACTAATTTTTAAAACTGATCTGGAAAGGAACAGAAAATGTGAAAACACCTATAACAAGTCAAGAGATAGTAATCAACCTGCTAGCTAAAAAAAGTCTGTAACCAGTCTTCACTGGTGATTTCTACCAAACATATGAAAAAGAATACCTTTCTCAAACTATTCCAAAATAATAGAACAGGAGGGACCACTTGATAACTCATTCTATGAGGCTAGTATTAGCCTGATACCAAAGTCAGACAAAGGTACCATGAGATAAGAAAACTATAGGTCAATGTCCCTTATGAATAATAAACAAGTGTAGTAAGTGGCAGAGTATAAGATCACAGCATCAGTTATGTCTTATATACTAGCAATGAATAATCAAAAAGTAAATTAAGAAAATAATTATATTTTCAATAGTGCCCTAAAGGATAAAATACCTAGGAATAAATTTAACCAAAGAAGTGAAAGACTAATACACTAAAAACTACAAGATACTAGGGAAGGAAATTTTAAAAGATCTAAATCAACGGAAAGATAGTCTACAGTTATGGATTGAATAACCTAATATTGTTAAGATAGCAGAATCATCCAAAGTGATCTACAGATTTAAAGGAATCCTATCAAAATCCCATCAGCCATTTTCCCAAAAATAGAAAAGCTAATTCTTAAATTCATATAGGAATTGTAAGCCAAACAATCTTGAAACTGGTCAGTCATAACAATCTTGAAAAAGAAGAACAAAGTTGGAGGACTCCCTCCAGTTTCAAAACTTACTACAAATCTACAGTAATCAAAACAGTGTGGCTGCCATAAGGATAGACATATAGGCCAATGAAAGAGAATTGAGAGTCTAGAAATAAACCCATGCTTCTATGCCAAACTGATTTTTTAACAGGAGCGCTAAAACTATTTAATAGGGAAAGATTTGTCTTTTCAACAAATGGCACTGGGACAAATGTATATCCACATGCAAAAGAATGAAGCTGGACCCCTACCTCACACCATATATGAAATTAAACATGTATCAATGGCTAAAATAAAGAGCTAAAACCATAGAACTCTTAGGGAAAAATATAAGAATAAATCTTCATGACCTTGGCTTGGCAACAGATTCCTAGTTATAATACCAAAAGCACCTGTAACAACAACAACAAAAAAAATTGATAAATTGGATTTCAATTTAAAATTTTTGTGTATCAAAGGACATTATAAAGAATGTGAAAAGACAACCTACAGATTGGATAAAAATATTCATAAATCACCACCTCACAAAAGTTTAATCTCCAGGATACAAAAACATGTATAACTCAATTAAAAATGACAAAACTGAATTAAAGAAATTAATAAAGGACTTGAATAGAGATTTTTCGAAGAAGAAACACAAATGGCTAACAAGCACATGAAAATATGCCAGCATTGTTAGTCATTAGGGAAATGCAAATCAAAACCACAATTAGCACAGTTAGATACCACTTTATACTCACGAGAGTCGCTATCAAAAAAAAGAAGAAACAGAGGAGCCTGGGTGACTCATTCAGTTGAGTGTCCAACTTCTGCTCAGGTCATGATCTCATGGTTAGTAAGTTCAAGCCCCACATTGGGCTCACTGCCTTCAGCGCAGAGCCCACTTCGGATCCTCTGTCTCCCTCTCTCTCTGCCCCTCCCCCACTCGTGCTCGCTCGCTCTCTCAAAAATAAATAGACATAAAAAATAAATAAACAGATATAAGAAGTGTTGGCAAGGATGTGAAGAAATTATAACCCTTATATATTACTGGTAGAGATGTAAAGTGGTTCACTGTATGTGGCAAACAGTTTGGTGAATACTCAAAATGTTAAATGTAGAATTACCACACTAACTATCCTTCTCCTAGGTATACCCAAAATACCTGAACACAGGTATTTTAAGGTGTGTGTGTGTGTGTGTGTGTGTCACCATTTGTAATAGCTAAAAGGTGGAAACAACCCAAATGTCCACTCATGTATGAATAAAGAAACACACTGTGGTATATACACAGAATAGAATATTATTCAGCCATAAAAAGTAATGAAGTACTGATAATGTGATATACCTTGGATACACCATGAAAACATTACGCTAAGAAACCAGACTCAGATGGTCACATACTGTATAATATCACTTGTATGAAATATCCAGAATAGACATATCCAGAGACACACAAAGCAAACTGGTAGTTGCCAAGGAGTGAGGGAAGAGGAAGAACAGAGAGTAACTCCTTTTAGGCTGGTTTTTCATTCCTTAATTTCTTGGCCCTTGGTCTTCCCCAGGATTCCGTCTGTGGGCACCTTCTGAATATTCTTCCAGGAACTGTCCCCGCTCTTAAGGCTTAGAATACCACTAAATGCTTGATGATCCTGAGCTCACCATCTGTAAGAGCACCAGTTACCATGCAACACGAGACAAGCAACAGAACATGTTGGAACTTCTTTTTTTTTCCTTGATGTGTCAGTACAAAGACAAAGATAATATCTAGCTCCAAATCAGAAATTGCCAACTGGCTAACTGGATGTATTGCCAACTGCTAATCGACATTTCTTTTTGTTTAATTTTATTTAAATCCAAGTTAGTTAACATATAGTGTAATCATTTCTATCATGATATTCTCGAGGCACTTCAAAGTAATCATTTTTCACGAAGTCTGTTCTTCTGGCTTCTGATATTAGTAAGCGAAAATTTCATCTACTCAACTTGCCCAAGCACTGGAAACTCATTATCACCTTTATTTCACTCCCTCCCTCGTCAAACTGTCCTACTCATTTCTTGGTCAACTCAAAGCTCTGAAACAATACCCCATCCCCACCCCCCGGATTTCCTAACAAAAGGCTGAAGGCTTTTGTTACTTAGAACACTGAACTGAAATGGTAACTATTCTGGCATTGAATCTCTACCTGCCCTAAAAATGTTAGTCTTCCTCAGAATTTCATGCTCTCCTTTTCCTCCTTTATCAGTCTTCATACCTCCTATGGATGATCTAATTATTTTTCTTAGTTTCAACTTCTAATTGATTCTCTGAGGACTCCTAAATTAATATATATATGCTTGAAAGTCAGATTTCACAAACTTAAGACTGGTCTGCTAAGGACCCTTGCAAACATCTGTAACTACTTCTCTGCTGTCTACATGGGGATGTCCAAAGCTGAACCCACTATCTTGTCCCTATGAATTCCACCTGTGTGGGTGGCACATGATCTACCCTGAGATTCAAATATAAAATCCATTGTGGCAGGCGGATTAATCACAAAGCTCAATTGGGTGAGGCCTAGCAAATTTGTATAAATTTGAATTATTTGGGGTCTCCCAAACTGTTTATGTTTTAGGCCACCACAGATCAGGATCCATCTCTGTCTGCAAGGAATCCCTTACAATTTCCTATTAAATTTCACCTAGGAGGACACCAAGTTATTGTTTCACCTACACAAGAATATTTAGACCTATTTCAGGCCTTTCCATCTCTATCTGCAATGGAGTTTCAGAATTGACCCTTTATTACCTGGAAGACTAAAACAGCTCCCTAATCATCTCCTCACCCCCAATTTATGTCCACAACAGATTCATCATCCACACAACCTGCAATTGTTGATTTAAAATAGTTATGGAAGAAAAAACACCCCACAAACATCACTAGTGAATTCACTACTTAATGCTCATCTACTTTTTAGGACAAACTCCAGGTTCCTTAGTAAAGCAATTGACAACCTCCATGAAATGGGCTCATGTATTTAACATTATTTTTTATATTCTTCCTTAATTATCACAGTCCTGTTTTTATGTTCTTGAAATACTAATCCACTTGAATATACCCTCCTGGACCACCGTTATTCTTTCCTTCATGGGTTTGTTCCAATCCACCCTTCCTCCACCAACTGGAACTATCTATATGTTCTACCAACTGTATGAGACAGCTCAGGCTGCTGTAACAGCAAAAGCCCAAATGGGCTAAGCAATAGAAATGTATTTCCTCATGGTTCTGGAGGCTAGAAGTCCCAGATCAAGGTGCTGGCTGCTTCAGGTTCTGGGGAGGGCTCTCTTCCTGGCTTGTAGACAGCTGCCCTTCTTACTATGTCCTCACATGGCCTCTCCTTGGTGCATATGCATGGAAATAAGGGAAGAGTGAGCTTCCCAGGGTCTCTCATAAAGACACTAATCCCACTGGATCAGGGACCATACACTTATGACCTCCTTTATCCTTAATTACATCTTTCCATAATTTCTAGCATTTCCATTTGATTATTTCTTACTTACAACTTCCAGCTCTGCTGATATTACTCATCTAATCATGGATGTTGTCTACCTTTTCAACTAGAACGTTTTTTTGATATTTTTACCTTTACCCTGGATGAGATATTTACATCTTTTTTTAAAAAATGTTTATTCATTTTTGAGAGAGAGAATGAGAGAAAGTGACATGGAAGAGGTAGAGAGTGGGGGCACAGAGGATCTGAAGTGGGTTCTGTGCTGACAGCAGAGACCAACACAGGCTGGAACCCACAAACCATGAGATTATGACCTGAGCTGAAGTCAGATGCTTAACTGACTGAGCTACCCAGACACCCCCATCTTTACATCCAAATTAGTTAGCATATAGTGAAACAATGATTTCAGAAGTAGATTCCTTAATGCCCCTTACCATTTAGCCCATCCCCTTCCCACATCCCCTCCAATAACCCTCAGTTTATTCTCCATATTTATGAGTCTCTTTTGTTTTGTCCCCTTCCCTGTTTTTATATTATTTTTGTTTCCCTTCTCTTATGTTCATCTCTTTTGTCTCTTAAAGTCCTCATATGAGCAAAGTCAGGTGATTTTTGTCTTTCTCTGACTAATTTCACTTAGCATAATACCCTCCACTTCCATCCATGTAGTTGCAAACGGCAAGATTTCATTCTTTTTGATTGCCGAGTAATACTCCATTGTATGTATGTGTATGTATGTATGTATATATACACATACACACACACACACACACACACACACACACACACACACATATATATATATACATACACACACACACACACCACATCTTCTTTATCCATTCATTCATCAATGGACATTTGGGCTCTTTCCATACTTTGGCTATTGTTGATAGTGCTGCTATAAACATGGGGGTGCATGTGTCCCTTCAAAACAGCACACCTCTATCCCGTAGATAAAAGCCTAGTAGTGCAGTTGCTGGGTCATAGGGTAGTTCTATTTTTATTTTTTTGAGGAAACTCCATACTGTTTTCCAGAGTGGCTGCACCAGCTTGCATTCCCATATATCTTTTTTTTTTTTAAGTTTATTTTACTTTTTAGTAATCTCTATACCCAGCATAGGGCCCAAACACAATCCTGAGATCAAGAGTCACATGGTCTACCAATTGAGCTAGCTAGGTGCCCCTCAACTAGAACTTTTAACTTTTTAAACTTACTTATAAATGAATTGGTTATTTAAAATTTCCCCAGGCTTCAACATTCTCAAAATCAGAGGATGAGAATAACCCTACTTAATACAAATTATAGCCCTTTAAGATGCCAAAATGAGATCACTTCCACTGAATAAAAAATTTCCAAGTGCGAATTAGTTATCTAATTGATTGAACGTAACTTTATTAACAAAAGTCAATAAAGAAATTCGAAGAGAATATTTTAGAGTATAGTAATTTGACATGAAAAGAATAAATACTAATACTTTTTTTCATGGTATGTAGAAAGATCTAGAATCATGGTGCTCAGTTTACTCTAACACCCTGAGGAAGTGAGAAAATTTTGTTCTTGGGTTTTGACATTGATAAAGGAGCTTAGATATATGTGTTAAAAGCTTACATATGGACAAAATAATAACATTTATTGAGCATTTATTACCATAAATGCCATGTACTGTTCTAGTTGTTTTATATATATTAATTCACTTACTCTTCATAATTACTCAATTAGGTAGGTATTATTATTATCCCCGCTGAAGACATTAGGAATTTGAAATACAGAGAGAATAAATTACTTGGCTCAGATTACATAATTACTAAGTACGGAACAGAGATCTGAATTCAGATATGTGGCTTCAGAGCCCACACTCTTTTTTAACAGTCTTTGAAGCCTGTGGAAACCATAGACATGAAAGGTATATACAGGGGAACACCAACTCATCTCTTGTACTGCCAATTAGTGCCAAACATGGGAAATGTCCATCCTTTTGCCCACTGCGGGTATAACTGTCCAGAGCTTGGGAGTGAAGTTCATCCATAAATTCTTGTAGTGAATACACTCATGCTGGGACATACCTATTTTCATCCAATACACCCAGGAAGATTTCAAACCATACTGGGATGAAGGCCAATAGGACAGCAAATGGAGACCTCATCAGTGACCAATACTCAACTAGCTAGATCACTTTTCAATGAGTGGCCAACAAAAAACCATCACACCTATGATGAAAACTCACAATTTAAAAGGATAGCAAATCTGCATAACCAGAAAAATCACAGCCTGTACTGAAATAGAACAGGTGCTGGAAATGAGTTATTAAAAGAAGTCTAATTATTATACACACACACACACACAAGCATACACATAGGCTTCCACTTTTGGTAATGGCAGACTAGGTAACTTGCACTAGGTAAAGTGCACTAGGACCACCAAAATGGCTGGTAAAGAGCCGGAAAAGATCTTAATATCAAAGACCCAACATATCAGGAAATTTTCTTGCTGAGAGGATAAAGCAAAAGGAGATGCACTAGAGCCCTTCTTTTCATGGGTATTTGCCCAGGTAGGTGATGCACCTGAGAGCATGAATTCTTTAAAAAAAAAATTAACATTTATTCACTTCTGAGAGAGAGAGAGACAGAGCACAAGTGGGGAGAGGCAGAGAGAGGGAGACACAGAATCTCAAGGAGGCTCTAGGCTCTGGACTGTCAGCACAGAGTCCAACGCGGAGCTCGAACTCTGAACCATGAGACTGTGACTTGAGCCAAAGTTGGACACTTAACCGACCGAGCCACCCAGGTGTCCTGAGCATGAGTTTTTTAAATTGAAAAGGAGGGAAGTGCTAATAACACCAGGAGTCGATACCCTGAATAATATTCGTTCTTCCCTACATGTCACTTTTACAGCAGTTTGTCTATTCCTGGGGAAAGGGCTTAAAGGCAAGCAGATCTTTCATGGAAATTTCAGGAGCTGGAAAGTCAAGTCTGAATTTATTGCCCACCAAATGCAGAAACCTGAAGTAACTCACACTCTACTTGTGATAGAGACATAAGGGTTGCACTCTTAAGTTACGGTACTTTGGCAGGTCAATGAGGTAGTTCAGAAAATCCTCAACCTTTGATCCCACACTGCTTTCATTCTTAGGTACCTGTCATGAAAAAACAAAACTCCCCTCTGGTAGAAGATATACTCTAAATACCACAGTGTATCTCAAAAATAATTTTTCAAATAAAATTTTCAGCTAACAATAACAGGCTGTATGACAACAAAAATCAAAATCATTACAAACCGTAGACCAGTGAAATAAAACCCATATGTATGCATTCTCAGATGTAGAAAGTAATGCAGTTATAGTTGCTGTGATCAATGAGAGATAAGCTGAATTTAAGTATTATGATAAGGCATAGGAAAAAATAAAATTTGATACTAAAGATCTGAAAATTAACTACAAGTTATAGAACCGGAAAATACAGTCATGAAATTAAGAACTCAATAGATAGGTTCAACACCACCAAGGAGAAAATTAATAAACTAGAAGATACATCAGAAGAAACCAGCTGGAAGGAAGTGTGGAGACAGAAAAATATGGGACACTGGACAGGATAGGACACATTAAATAATACAGTCTAATATACATTACCTTGAGCTCCAGAAGAACAAGAAAGACAAGAGCCAGAAACAGTATTTGAAAAGAACTGATATTTGAATTCAGAGTCTTCATAACGCCAATGTAAGTGTGACTTTCTGTGAGGGGCATTCAGCAAGTATTGTAGCCATTAATTTATTCATCCTAAAATAGTACATATTGAGTACCTGACATGTCCTGGGTACTGTCATAATTATGGAGGATAAAGCAACAAGCAAAATAAAGACTCTTGAAGAGCTTATGTCCTGATAGTAGAGACAACAATAAATATATAACATCTAGTATTTTCGTTTAGTGTCAAGTAATTTTGATTATCAGGAAGATGATTAAAACCTTAGTAAAAGGACAAAAAGCAATGAATGGGGTGCTACTATAGACAAGATGGTTAGAAAGTACTTCTCTAAGGAGGTATATGAGCACTGATCTATATAAAGTGGGAAGGAGACACAGGAAGATCTGGGTGTAAAACATTCCATGAGGAGGGAAACATCAAGTATAAGAGACTGGAGGCATAAGGATGCTTGGTGTGTGTGAGGAACAACAAGAAGACCAGTTTGGCAAGATTGAGAACAAGAATGAGGACAGAGGGACTCCTGGGTGGCTCAGTCTGTTAAGCATCTGATTCCGGCTCAGGTCATGATTTCACAGTTCATGGGTTAGAGCCCTGTATTGGGCTCTGTGCTGACAGCTCAGATCCTGGAGCCTGCTTCAGATTCTGTCTCCCTCTCTCTGCCCCTCCCTCACTTGTGCTGTCTCTCTCTCTCTCTCTCTCTCTCTCTCAAAAATAAACATTAAAAAAGAAGAAGGAGGAGGAGGAGGAGGGTGGGAGGAGGGCGGGGGGAGGAAGAGGAGAAGGAGGAGGAGGAGGGCGGGGGGGGAGGAGGAGGAGGAGGACGATGATAACGACAACAACGACAATGACAGAGGGACTCCTGGGTGGCTCAGTTGGTCAAGCATCCAACTCTGATCTCAGCTCAGGTCTTGATCTCAGGGTTGAGAATTCAAGCCCTACACTGGGCTCCACACTAAGTGTGAAGCCTATTTAAAAACAAAATGAGGACAGAATTTCAGGAAATAAGGCTGGAGAGGTGGTCAGAGGTCAGATGGTGCAGAACCTTGAAGACTTTGGATTTGATTCTAAATGTCATTACTACCCCTGGAAAGTCTGAACCACAAGAATGATAAGATATGCTTTACATTTCAAAAGGATCACTCTGTTGAAGGACAATATATTGTAAGGAAGAAAGGGTAGATGCAGACAGAGCCCTTACCAGGCCACTGCAATGCCAGGCAAGAAAATGTGGTGGCTTTATCTAAGGAATGGTAGTAGAGATACCACAAAGTAACCAGAAGTCAGTATGCATTTTGAGTGTATTTCCAGTTGGTTTTGGAGATAGACTGAAGGTGAATTATGAAAGAAAGAGATAAATCAAATATGACTCCAAGGTTTTAGCACACAAACTTAGCACTTGAATGAATGGAGCATTCCTATTAAAGTCAAGAACATAATAAGGAAGATAGCATTTATAATTTTCAACACTGTAATGGAGATTTTGGTTAATGTAGTAAGTACAAAATGCAAACTACAAATACCGGAAAGGATGAGACATCATTATAATTTTTA
Source organism: Panthera uncia (assembly GCF_023721935.1). Classification (NCBI taxonomy): domain Eukaryota; kingdom Metazoa; phylum Chordata; class Mammalia; order Carnivora; family Felidae; genus Panthera; species Panthera uncia. The sequence goes on along the minus strand of NW_026057577.1, from coordinate 9,578,945 downwards.
CACTTAATATGATATCTACCTAAAAAATCCAGAGAATAAATTGAACAAAACTAAGAAAACAAATAGGAAAATCCAGGAAGGGAACTGCATACAACACACACACACAAATAATTAACAGATTTCCTATACAGCAGCAATAAAATTTTAAAATATATATGAATAAACTGCAGGAAAAAATGTGCAAAACCTTATGAAGACAATGATGTATTACCTCATATTGCCGTGGAAAACATTTACCAAGTGAAAAAACTCATGAATTCATGGAACAGAACATTGAGTGTGATTCCTTTAAAAACCACCAATACAAATTATGTGGATTTGTACATATACATGTGTATACGTATATGTATATAATTGTAGTTATAGCAAAAATTTAACATTGTGAACTGTTGGTGGTAGAAAAGTGGATGGAAGGAAGCTATTACTTAGGGGAAGGTATTGTCTTTTCCCAATCTGTACAGGTAAGTACTGTTTACAATAAGCATTATAGAACTTATGACAAAAAAAACAAGGAAAAATTACATTTTTTATTCAAAAGCATAATCAAAATGCCCATGAATAGCTGGCATAAAAGTTAATATTTATTAAATACCAGATAATGCACTAAGAAGTATGAATTTATTAGTTCGTGCATTCCCTGTTAGGATGATTGTTCAGCCTCATGACATTGGTATAAGAATTTTCCCCATTTAACAGGTGATAAATTTCAGACAAAGAGGAAATCGCTCAAGCTCACACAGCATAAAAGAGGCATGGCCAAGCTGGGAATGGAAACAGATTCAGAAGCCCGTGCTCCTATCCTCTAGACTGACTTCAAATAAAAATAGTCTTACACATCAGACATACACTACATACATACACACACGACAAACAGTATTCCATATGAAAATACTATCCTTCCCATTAAAAGGGAAGATCGTGTTGGAATGAAAGGAACAAAGCAGAAGCTGACAGGACAGATGACTCGAGAATAAAAATTCCTGCCTTCACGATAGAGGCTAAACTTCACTATGGAGAGAAATCACTCTCATTATACATCCTCCCTGGCGATAGAAGTACTGCTCCTTTACATTTTCTTCTTTGTGTTTATCTGTATTTTTAAGCTTTTCCACTGTCTATGCAACTTCCTTAATAGTCTAACTGTTACAAAGTGTTCTGGGTATAGGTTTATCAGGCATATGAAACATAAATGACCAACAGTCAAATACTGAGAGTAAAACGTGACATAACACAACATCCATGATACAACTGAATCCTTAATGATTCCCACTGTGTTTCAGCTTTAGATACATCAACTGTTTGTATTTGTGATTTCAAATGCATTAGTAAGTACCAAAAATCCTGAAAAGATGCCACATAGATAAGCTTTTATTATATGCTATCACATTCGTGCCTTGAAGACTAAAATTTGATGTAAATGTCGTGGTTACTATCCATATTTTCGACATGTTCTATCGCTAAACTGTTCTATACAAGCTGATATGCTTGAAGTTTATTACAATAAACACACCTCGTGACTGGAATAAAAGCTGATATGATTATTATGACCCTTCATATAACCAACAATTACAATCAAATTCTTTCTGACTCAATAGAAATAAAAAGTAGGTTGTAGGATCAAACCGTCTGGATCAGATGCTTTTTAAAAAATAGCAGAATGAATAAACATAAAAACATTTTTAAAAAATGGGGCCCCTGGGTGGCTCAGTTGGTTGAATGTCCGACTTCGGTTCAAGTCATGATCTCACGGTTTGTGAGTTCGAGCCCTGCATTGGGCTATGGTGCTGACAGCTCGGAGACTGGAGCCTGCTTCAGATTCTGTGTCCCCCCTCTCTCTCCACCCCACCCCTGCTTGTTCTCTGTCTCTCTCTGTCTTTCAAAAATGAATAAACATAAAAAAAATTAAAAAATACAAAAATAGCAGAAACTCAGGGCGCCTGGGTAGCTCAGTCAGTTAAGCATCTGGCTCTTGGTTTCAGCTCAGATCATCATCTCAAGGTTTGTGAGTTTGAGCCCTGAATTGGGCTCCAGGCTGACAGTGCAGAGCCTGCTTGGGATTCTCTCTCTCTCTCTCTCTCTCTCTCTCTCTCTGCCCCTCCCCTGCTTGTGCTTCCTCTCTCTTCTGTCTCTCTCTCTCTGCCTCTCCCCTGCTCATGCTCTCTCTCTCTCTCTCTCTCTCTCTCTCTCTCTGTGTGTGTGTCTCTGTCTCTGCCCCCTTCCCTGTTCATGCTCTCTCCTTCCTTCTCTCTACCTCTCACAAAATAAATAAACTTTATTTAAAAAATTGCAGAAACTCTTGCCATATTAAAGCCCCATTGAATGCCTAGCAGATAAGCACATTCTTACGAACAGCCTACAGTTACCCAGAAAAAAAAGTGAACCAAAATTAAGCAGGAAATGAACTTTTGCCTATGCTATCCTGGATAGTCTGCGGAATGCTTGATTGTGTTTTGTTTTGCTTAAACAAATAGGCAGACATTCCTCCAAATTCGGAATCTCAACTGATCAAAAAGTAAGAATGATTACTTTCACTATTACTAAAAGAAAACCTGAAGAGTCAAATTATTTTCCACTATGAATTCTGCCGCCCTGCCCTTGGAAAGAGCCCTTCTGTCCTGCATTCACACACTCGAGTTGAATTCCTCACCTTGAGCTCGAAGACAGTAAAAGTCACATAAAGTTGTCCAGCTTGGTAGCACCATCACCAAAAACCACTTCATAGGGACTAGACCAAATGGTTCTATCTGGAGAGAAATGACCCTTGAGACCTGGCCGCAGAATGCCAGGCTGGAGTATAGAAGGTTTCAGGTCTTCTAAGTCCCTGGGACCCAGGAGGCACCTCTCTGTTCGTGACCCACTTTGTCTGTTCTTTTGGTTATCAGGTATCACCTACACAAGTACTGACACGTCCCAAGGAAAAGCGAAAGGGGCTGGATTGGTCTTTGCACAAAGGAGGTTCATATTAACCCATGCAGGTGCAAACCACAGAAATAAAAGGCTAATGAGGCAGAAGGTGAGAGATGGATCACAGTTAGTTCTATGGCCCTGCAGTCTGTTTTCCTTGCTTGTATATAAAATATTGGATAATCTTGGGATCAGAAAATTGAAATCCAATGTAGAAATTCTACATAGAAAGGATAATAAGCATAAAGATGCATGTTAATAATAAGAGTTGTGACGGAACTCAGGAAAATGAGGGTAGAAAAGCAAGTGAATGTGTGATGAATGAATTGGTGCACTGTACCGGGCGCTTCCCTCCGTTCATCAGCTCTTGGTGTTTTCTTCTCATTTGGCTTAGATGGTTTGCCAAAATGCATGAGCTTGGGTGTTAGTGCACATTGTGTGCAATTCAGGGAGCAAACCAGGTGATTCGGGGGGCACCAAGAAGGAAGTGTTGAGGGTGGGATCAGAAGGGGGTGGCATTTCAGGTGTTCCGGCACAGCTGGAGAGGGAGCTCCTTGTGAAGGGCATAACATTCTCCCAGAAAGAAGCAACGGTCCTAAAATCTTCTGAAGACAGAAAAAGAAACACTGGTTTTCCCACATAAAGAAACAATAAATTAACTACACGTTGACTCAAAACGTCTGCACCTAGGGGCTCTTGAGTAGCTCAGTCGGTTGAGCATCCAACTCTTGATTTTGGTTCAGGTTATGATCTCAGGGTTATGGGATTGAGCCCCACATTGGACTCCACGTTCAATGCAGAGTCTGCTTGGGATTCTCTCTCACCCTCCCTTTGCCCCTCTCCCTGCTCATGCTCCATCAAAATAAATAAATAAACATAAAAGAAAATTCTGGGGCACTTGGGTGGCTCAATCAGTTAAGCTCTTAGTTTCAGCTCAAGTCATGATCTCATGGTTTGTGGGTTCAAGCCCCGTGTCAGGCTCTGCACTGACAGGGCAGAGACTACTTGAGTTTCTCTCTCTCTCTCTACTCCTCCCCAATTCTCTCTCTCAAAATAAATAAAATAAAACCTTAAAAAAATTAAAAATTAAAAAATTAATTAAAAAAGCTTCTGCATCTAGACCCGAGTGCCTGAATTAGCCACAATTTATATAATGAAATCTGACTTTAATGTAAATATTAACAGGATATGAAATCCTTTTTCCTCCTCAAGAGAAAAACCTTTTAATCACTATCCAAAGAATATTGTTTCCTCAGGGAAATAAAATAATTTTCATCTAAGAGGACAAAGGGAATGTAAAAAAAAAATCGGTCTGTGCTTCATTAAGAAAAATTATGTTTTAAGAAGAACACCATCATGGAACAGTAAAGATTGAATTCTCAGAGCATTCTATCTCAAAATTCAGGGTGAAACACTATTTTTGGGGGGCCCTGATCCCTTGGGAGTGGAGATGATTTTTTTCCCCTTGATATATAATATCAGTGACATTGTCTACCTTCCCATAAATACTCCAAAAAAAAAAACAAAAAAAAAAAAAAAAAAAAAAACCACATCATCACCAAGGGCAGTTCCACAAGCTAGAGAAGACTCAGTCCATGGTCAATGCGGGTGAGTGGCAAATGGGCCCAGATATGTCTTCAAAGGAAAGTCTACCTACAAAAACCTCATTAAGAAAGAAAGAGGGCACCTGGGTGGCTCAGTCAGTTGAGCATCTGACTCTCGACTTCGGCTCAGGTCATGATCTCACGGTTGGTGGGATCGAACACTGCAACAGGCTCTGTGCTAACAGTGCACAGCCTGCTTGGGATTCTCTCTCTCTCCCTCTCTCTGCCCCTCCACTGCTTGCTCTTTCTCTCAAAATAAGTACATAAACTTTTTTTAAAAAAGAGAGAAAGAAGGAGGGAAAATATTCATGTAGCATCTTAATACGAATTTCCCAAAGGGGACAAGGAAGCAAAGATGGGTGGAAAAAGAATTCTCACATTGCCTTAAAAGTATGGTGTAGGGATATGTGAAAGTTATCCTCAAGGGAAACTACAGAACTTTATCTAGAAGGCGGCTGTCAGCAGGAGCTGTGAGAAGAACACATTTTACGCACGTGTGATGGGCACCAGTCAGCAAAGCCTTGTGATACTAGATACTGTGATATTCTCACCCTTGACCGTTTTGCAATGCAAGACACCTGTGTGACGTGTGATGTGGCATTCTTCTGTGCATCAGTCTGCACCCTTGTGTGGCATGGAACAGGAAACATGACCTTGGAGTGAAGTCATGTGAGTAACGCAGAGCAAGAAGGAAGAGCTGGGAGCAGGGTGGCCCAAGAACAGAGCCTGCTCTGGTCTAGAATAAAACAGATAAGCTTGTAACAATGGAGCTCTGGCAGTTTGTAGATGGGGAGGAAGTGCCAGCGATCCAGCCTGATTTTCCCAGGCAGCTTGTCCTGAAAAAGATCATTTAGACCTCCCTCATATTATATCAAACCCTCCGAACAGACACCCTCTACCCCAAAACTCTCAACAATTTGGTCCGAACGACACAATGAGATAAGATACAGAAGACAGAGCATTCACAGCAGACACAGTGGGTGCACCCTAGTTACATGTGGTGATGGAGCCTGTGAATCGTGGCTAAACAGTGAGGTGCTATAGCTGCAAAAAACAAAACAAAACAAAAAAACAAAAACAAAAAAAAAAACCACACCACACTGTTGGAAGACATCAAACAAAATAATAATGTAAAACATCTCCGTGATTTTTAGGCTGATAATACATTATAAAAATAACATTTTGGAATACTGGGTAAAATAAAATGCATTATTAAAACTTGCCCTTTTCTCTGAGCTGACAGTGTGGAGCCTGCTTGGGATCCTCTCTTCTCCCTCTCTCTCTGTCCCTCCCCCACTTGCACACATTCTCTCTGTCTCTCAAAATAAATAATAAACAATTTTTTGTAAAACAAAAAAAGGAGAGCTCAGAAGTGACAGGATTATGGATCATGAAAGGATGAAAATATAAAGCACGTAATACAGTTTACACACAGGAGAAGTCACCAGATGCATATTGTTAATGATCCTGTCTCAGGTATGAAGAAACTTCACAGAGTCATGGAAATGATGAGGGGGATGGTAGACTTCAAGGTCTTGGGGAAACGATGAGCTATGGCCAACTATACAGACGGAGGTGGTCGTTAAGGCATATTGAGCTGGGAGCCCAAAATATCATTTAATTGGAAGGGTGTTTTCTAGTTGGTAAATCAGGTTCACAGATATTTCCTCATTAAACTGCTCTACACAACTTGGGAGTAGGGAAGGTACTCGCTGGGCCTGGGAGACAGCAGCTCAGAGAGCCCTGCCTGCCTGTGCGGCAAGCCCAGGATGGATGAAGGGATGTGAGGGGCACTGTTCAGACAACCGCTCTGCTCAGGAGGATCCCCCCCCCTTGAAGTTCCCAACTCCTCTGCGAGAGAACGGGGCCCACACATCGTCTACAGGGTGTTCGTCGAGTTGGCCATTTTATTCTTCCATCTCTTAACATGTTAGTAAATAGAGTGGCTTTTCAGAAAAGGGAGGATGTCTCATGTGAACTAACACTTGAAGACTGAATTCTCTGTATTTTATCAACAAAGACTTGAAGGATCAAACACAGTTAGAGTTGTCTTGGTGGGACAGGGCGATGCCTGGTTTTAGGTGGCACTGGCCACTGAGGAGGAGCTGGGTTGGAGAAGCTTCAAAAACTCCAGTGGAAGAGGGTAACCCAATCCAGAGGCTGGAGAACAGAGACCATCATACAGGAACAAGTCTCCAGTGTCTAACATGTGCTACAGATTTTTCTCCTTTTTTTGAGAGAGAGCGTGAGCAGGGAAGGGGCAGAGGGAGAGACAGAGACAGAGACAGAGACAGAGAGAGAGAATCCCAAGCAGGCTCCGTGCCCAGCACAGAGCCTGATGCAGGGCTGGATGTCAGGAACCGTGAGTTCATGACCTGAGCTAAAGTCAGATACTTAACTGACTGCACCACCCAGGTGCCCAGGGGTCCAATTGTTCTGACTCCAAGTCCAAAGAAATTTAAATACAATCTCTCCTTTCCATTGACTTTTATTATTTTCTTACATCTTTTTTAGACTCTCTTTGGAAGTATTTTCTGTAAACTCCAGAGTGGGGATGATATTACAAAATCCTAACATGTTGAGCATCACAGGGTAACTTGGAGATTATCTGGGCCAATCGCTCTCATAAATAGGAGGACTGATGCCCAGAGAGGTCAAATCATTGTTTCAAGGCTTCCTGACTTTTGAAGTTATGCTTTAAAAGGACTTTGAAAATATTCAACATTGATAATAATTTTTTTAAGTGCAGGTTTTAGCCAGTATTCTAAGCACTTCTCAGCTCTGATAGAATTTAATTTTAAATCAACCCCGTGAGGAAGTTACTATTATTTTTGCAATTTTACCCATAGGGAAACTGTAGCGCAGTGAAGGAAATTTCCCAGGACTGTTCAGCTGGCGAGTATCAGAGCCAGGATTCACTCCCAGGCAGTCTGGCTCTGAAGCCCGTACTTTTTTTATCCACTCTGCTAAATTGACTCTCTTGAAAAATGTCAGTAAGGCTTCTAGAAACTTTGGAAGTCATCTGACATTTTTTTTTTTTTGTATTTTAACTGCAATTTGCTTTAATGAATCAAAACATTAATTTGCTAAGTGGCTGGTCTTTAGATATCATTCGCCCTTTCCAGAGTCTGATGCTATTGCAAATTTCTACTTTTTCGGGATCAGCTGCAAAGAAAACTAGTGAACCCCTAAGTACACGGAGGTTTCCATGCTGATGCTAAGAAATTATAAAATGAAACAGGAATTTCTTTAGCTGTGGCCTGGATAGTGGGATATATTTCACAGTCCCATACTGAGATGTCTCTTAACAAAAGCTATGTCACGATAAGATTTTAGACGTACAACGAAGTGGAAAGCTCCCCTCTACTTGATAGATGGGATGCTATTCAGCTCATGAATCACTTAGTAAAGCCAGTTAGATCTTTAAAAACAGAAGTGTGGGGCCCCTGGGTGGCTCAGTCGGTGGAGGGTCCGACTTCAGCTAAGGTCACGATCTCATGGTTGGTGACTTCGAGCCCCGCGTGATGGTTCACTGCTGTCAGCACAGAACCTTCTTGGCATCCTCTGTCCCCTGCTCTCTCTGCACCCCCCATTTTTGCTATCTCAAACATAAATAAAACATTTTAAAAATAATATAAATAAATAAATGTATGTATGTGCATAGGTACGTCACCAAGTGGTACACTCTGTGTTTTGAATGAGCCTCCCCTAGGTTGCCAGGCAAGGTTTCCAGATGTGTAGTTCATTAGTGGCCAATTACAGCAATCACTACCATGCACCCAGCACTCTCTACGCCCTCTCTTGAATGGCATCTGCCTGCCCGGGGTGGGGGCCTGATAGAAAGCACACTCACGGGCCGTGGACCGCTGCTGTGTGGGTGATGCCGGCAAGCTGAGCCACGTCCCAAGGATCAGGCTCTTCAGTAAACGCACGCAGCCTCTGGCCAGTGCATAGGTGGCGTTATCTGTTGGCTTCCCTTCCGAGCTCATGATGAGTCATATGCTGCTGTGGGAATGATGATCAGAGAAAATCCTACTGCAAGTACACACAGGTCTTAGCAGGCAGGCGCAAAAACGTCAAACATCCTGCTCCCGTGAATGCAGTGATGTTCCTGTTCTCTGCCTTTGGGGCCCTGTGATGAGCACGTTGGATGCAAGCTTCACCGTGAGGCCAGCACACAGTGTTCTGATGGTGACACCAGCCTGCCTTCTTACCTAATTGCATGCCCAGGGCCTGCATTAAGGGACGAGTGGGTGGTAGGACCAGAACAGCCTGGCGTCCACACATGCTGGGCTCCCGATGCTTTGCTCATGGAAGGGCAGATACTTATTCCAGGCCCTTGTTCTCATCAGGAAAGGGTAGAGGTGCCTGTGTAATCTTCAGAGCCAAGTGAATACCTTGAACACAACTTACTTCTGTAATGAAAAGGCATTTCTATCATCTCTGGCTTTTTAATTAAGTTTATTTATTTATTTAGAGAGAGACAGAGACAGCATGAGTGGGGGAGGGACAGAGAGAGAGGGAGAGAGAAAGAGAATCCCAAGCAGGCTCAGCCCCACCAGCACAGAGCCCAACGCAGGGCTCGAACCCATCAAACTGTGATGAGATCACAACCTGAGCCAAAACCAAGAGTCAGAGGCTTAACCTACTGAGCCATCCAGGCATCCCTATCATTTCTGTTGTTAATCAGTGAATCTTCAGATATGCTTTTAAATCATCACCTGGAGATCATTTTCCTAGAGATCCTGAGAGAGTGAATTCCCCCGTGGGGTACTTCAGATGCTAAGAAAAACACCCAACAGTCTATTCTTACTAACGTACGCACCGTATGTTTATCACCTGCTTATCCTGAATTGCTTAAAAATAAACCACAGTTAACATGACTCCCTGGGGAAGCTAAATGGTCCAGGAGCCTGTAGTGGTCACAGACTTATGGCACATGGTCTTTGAGGAAAACAATTTCCTCCTTCCTTTTTTTCCCCTTCCTCCGGTTCTCCAGTCGCACCTGCTAAGGCTTAGAACAGATCTGGGGCTGCCTTACTCCATGCAAACACTGTAAACACAGGAAGGTGGGAGGGTGGCCAGTTTTCCATATTCAAACAAAAGTCACCTGCATCTCCTAGAACACTCAGTTGTGAGGGAAGACTTCAGGCCAGAAGAGGAGGCAAACCAGACAAAGGAGGGAAGTAGACTCCCGGAAATTGCTCTCAGAAAAAAGAGAGCCAAAGCTACCAAGGCAGAGCTGTTTTCTTTTATTTTGTTTACTCATTCATTTTATGTTATTTTTTATCTTTTAGAGAGGCAGAGCAGGGGAGAGGGGCAGAGGAAGAGAGAGAATCTTAAGCATGCTCTGCTCGGCACAGAGCCTGACATGGGGCTCAATCTCACAACAGCGAGAACATGACCTGAGCCAAGATCAAGAGTCCAACACTTAACCAACTGAGCCAGGTGCCCCTACTCATTCATTTAAAAAATATTTATTCACATTCGACTTTGTCACAGGCACTGTGTGCAGACACAGCAGAGGACAAGATTTTCAGGATTCTTCCTCTTCCAGATCTCACCCCTCCAATGAGGAAACATAATTAATATCTGTGCATATAAACGTATACACACAAGAAAATAATTACAGATACTCATTGAAGAGCATGATTTAAGTTGAGAGCTGAAAGACAAGATGGGGTAAAACCATGAAAAATCTGGAAGAAAGACTTCAGAGAAGGGAACGGGATAAAACCAAGGGGTTGAGTTGTAAAGGAATTTCAAGACTGGCTTTAAGAGGTAAGCAGAGACTCTGTATTCTTTTTGTCCCCCAAGAAGGGATTTTCACCTTCTCGAAGGTGATATCACCCCCGTTGGAGAATGCATGATCTAAATTTAGCAGAATGAAAAGGAAACACAACCTATATCTAACCTTCATGTAGCTGATTACATGTACTTTGCATGGTTCTATTGTATTTTCCACAATTTTTTTCCCATGAGCCATTAGGAGAAAGACTCCACATTTTTTTAAAGACTTACTTAAATTCCACTTAGTTCACATGCAGTCTACATATAATCTAATATTAGTTTCATGCATACAATTTAGTGATTCAACACTCACATATATGACACTCGGCTTGATTTACTTTTCAGAAAGATCACCAGCTGCTGTGTGGAGGGGAAGGAGCAGAAGAAGATAGTAAGGGGCTACTGCAAAGTCTGACCAAAAGATGTCGGCATCTCAGAGTAGGGCGGTGGAAGCAGAGATCACAGAAAGGGGACACATTTAGGATAAGTTTTGAGGGAGAACTGGTAAGACCTGCTGAAGAACTGGATGTGGGCTGGGAGGGAAGGAGAGGAAATAAAGATGATGTCCAGAGTTTTTTCTTCCCCTTCTAAAACTCTGAACAACCGTGGAATCATAGAGTTGGAGACCAAAGGAAACCCTGGTCTAACTACCCACGAAATGTCTACGTGTCCCCATGGCCTCCGAATGCTCCAGTTTATGCCTTTACCATCTCTAATCTGTTAAAATAACTGCAATCTCAGCCTCATGCAACCACTTTCTGGCTGTTATGTTAATCTTTCCGGACTGAAGATGTCATCCTTGAACAAAGGCTCTTCTCTGCCAACAAAGAGAAAATCCAAATTCCTTACAGAAACATAAAGGCCCTTCCTCATCTGGCTCCTACCTGGCTCTTGCCTCCCTACCTCTCTCCCTCCTTTTGTCTGTCTGTCTGTCTCTGTCTCTCTCTCTCCCCCACCCCCTCCCCTTTTCTGTGTGTGTGTGTGTGTGTGTGTGTGTGCGTGTGTGTGTGTGTCTCACTTCCACCCTTACATATCCAGGCCCTTACACTTCAGAGAACACACCAAGCCCTCTTCATGTTGCTGTCTTCCTTCAAAAGCCCTCCTCAACACCTAATCCGTCTGGAATATTCCTCATTTTCTTTCAAGAGTCTAATGAGTTTCCCTATACATTGTCTCTGTCAAATTTTAGTTGGCACTGTACCTTGTGTAGGTAGTTCTAATACAACATTGCATTGTACTTGTGAGGTCTTGCTCACACTTCTTCCTCCTCTTTGCATGGTAAACTCCTTGAGGGCAGGCACCCAAGGTTTTCCTCCTTCTCTCCCTATGTGCCTTTTACAGTGACTGATAGCTACCGAATGATCAGTAAATATTGATGGAAGAATGAAATGAAAAACGTCTACTTTATCTCCATCAAGCAACCACCCAGCCTTTGCGTAAATACTTTTATTGACTCTGAGCTCAACATGCCTCTTCTTTGTCCATCCCTTTTTATCCACTCGTCCTGGGCTTCCTGACTTTTTAAGTTTTTCATGAATTTATTAAATGCCAGCGTTAAAGGAGTCAAGCAACCAGATACGATCTGTTTTCATGATACCATATTCTAGTATGGAGGAGGGACAGAGTAACGGTAGATACACATGCAAATTAAGTGTGTTAAGTTCTAAACAGAAAATTCCACAAGTTGAATTGAGAAAACAACAGAGGTACTTAAACTGGGGGATCAGGGAGTGCCTCTCAAAAAAGGTGACATCTAAAATGACATCTGAGGGGTGCCTAGGTGGCTTGGTCGGTTAAGCATCTGACCTCAGCCCAGGTCATGGTCTCAAGGTTCCTGGGTTCAAGCCCTGAGTCTGCTTCAAGAAGGAGCCTGCTTCTGATTCTGTGTCTCCCTCTCTCTCTCTCTCTCTCTGCTCCTGCCCCACTCACACACACTCTCTCTCTCTCAAAAATAAACAAATAAACAAACATTAAAAAAATTTTAATGACATTTGAATGATTAAAAAAAAAAAAAAAGGACCCAGTCTTGGAAAGACTGGGACAAGAGGATTGCAGACAGAAGGGAAGCTACTTCAAGGCTTCTAAAAATTTTCGAGGAACGGAGGCACTCTGTGGTTAGAGGCTCACAAGCTGTAGGGAGAGTGGCCAAGGCAGGCCTGGCAGGTGGATCATGGAGCATGCTGAAGGCATGGAATAGAGTTTGGATTTTATTTGAAACACGATGGAATGCAATTGGAGGATGGTAATCAGGGCAGTGGCATGACCTGAATGACATGTTTCGAAGGGCACTGTGGCTGCTTTGAAGAGACCGTATTCATAAAGAGTCACAGTCAAGCAGACAGAAGTGAAGGAAGGCCGGTATCTCCTGTGCCTAGAGCCAACATTAACAGACATCATATACAGTAAAACCTTGGATTGCGAGGAACTTGTTCTGCGAGTGTTCTGCAAGACAAGCAAACATTTCTAATAAATTTTAACTTGATCAACGAGCAATGTCTTGCAATATGAGTAGTACGTGATGTCAAATGCCCCATGATCACAACTGAGTCAATGGTTCTTCTCTCTCTCTCTTTCTCTCTGTGGGATTGTGGGTGATGGTCTCCCATGCTCGGATGCTTGGTCTCAGGCCGTGGTGTTTGGCAGAAATGAGTGATTTTTCATAACATTGGAAGGTGCCCACAACTGGCCCTAGTGTATTTTTTGTCACTTCAAAGCACCTATGGACAGTCCTTTGCTTTTCCACACAAGAGTAAGCTTAGGAATGCTTTCCTTCATTCTAGGTCAAGTGGCCAGTTACATTAAAAACAGCATAGGATAAGAGTTTATTAATACTGTACTGTAGTCAACATCCGTTAGTGATAGTGAAAGTCACCCTACACAGTAACTCTCCCCTCGTCTCCCTCACACCAACCATAAAGGTTTTCAAAGGGAAGTGCAGGTTTATTTTTCTTTATGTTTTGTACTTTATTATTTTGTATTATATTACAGTATTGTAATCATTTTTACAGGAATATTTTGGGATTGTGAAACGAATCATCTGAGTCTCCATTATTTCTTATGGGGAAATCTGCTTTGAGTTACAAGCATGTTTCCGGAACAAATTATGCTCCCCAAACAAGGTTTTACTGTACTTGAATCAGCTTGTTGCCAAGACAAACTCCCAGCTCTTGTTTATGGATACAGTGTGATCCCCTGCTGGTCCTGGCAGCCTTCTTCACCCAGGGGATCCTGGACGCCACAGCACAATTCAGGGAATGTCTGCATTGGAAAACTATTCCCTCCCTAAGACAAAGTTCTTCTGTTATGCAGCCAGGGTCACATTAGCCCTAAGAATTTCTACTGACCTCTGAGTCAACGCAGAGAATATCCTTTACTAATGTCATTGATTTGTGGAAGCCGAGAGCAGGACTTCATTTCTACCTGCAACAAATTCTTCTCATTAGATTCACCCCATTAGCCAGGAGCTCTTTACACCGACCCCCCCCCCCCAAATTCTCCTCCTTACTTTCCTCTTCCGGTCCTCCCACACCTCCCCAGGAGCCTCTATGTTTGAATTAACCATTGAATTCATTAAACAGCAGGAGGTCCAGAAGGGTCAGGGATAGTTCAATCTAAGGACTAAGTATTCTTTGGAGAGAAAAAGGGGACTATTTAGATTTTTAATTTAAAATCAGAAATTGCTTTGATCTTGCTATTGATGAATTAAAGTACTTGTGCATTTTATAAGCCATTTGAATATCAAAGTCTCCTCTTTGAACTGGAGAGTCAAGCTAAGGAAATAGTGGATGTGCTAATGTGAGACCTAATTAGTCTAGGAAATGAGGGTGTGTGGGGGGGGTATGAAAAGCAGGATTTGGAATTTGTTGAAGATACTTCCCAATTTTGATCATTTGGCTTTGGTTTTTAATGAGAGCAGGTACTCATGGAAGTGATTCTTAGAATAACATAGGTCTGTGAAATAGCCCAGAGTGAAGACGGTCAGACCTTCTCATCACTGCTTGAGACCTTCAGCATCCTCTCATAGACCTGGGTTTTCTTCCTCCTTTCCAGAACGTGTCTATGGAGGAAGGTCTTTAAACACGACGCTTCTCTGAAGTGCCTCTTTACTTCTCCCTTCAAATTTTATCACCACACCTGCCCCCACCCCCCAACACCAAATAAAAAGAACCAGACATTTAAAACAAAAGGTTTCCTACATTAAGCTTTGTCATTTGGCAAGCACAGTCCTACAAACAAACCGCTCTTTAAATGTGGCAACCAATGCATCCTTATTGATTGACCAGAACGAGTAAATCCAACCTCATAAATACATCAGATTACTTAAGGTTTATTTGGGGTAAAGCCAAGCTTATGGGTAGCCACTGAACAGGATAGCGAAATCAGAACGTTCAGCATAATTGTGCATGGATTTTCTGGGGTTTTGAAAACCTCGCTGATCATTTTTCCCCCCAAGTAAATGAACACATTTCACTTAAATAGGTTTTTTTTTTAAGTTACAGTTTCAGGAGATTAAGGGATATAAGGATAAGCTGGCAATGTAGGGCAGACAACAACTACTTTAAGGCACAGATATGACAAAGAAAAGGCTTAATCCAAGTACTCTATTAAAATACAGAAAAAACACACTGTAAGCTAAAAGGACCTAATACCTATTAATGGATTACTTATTTTTTTCTGAAATATTTACTGCGATAACTTCTATGTAAGCTCCATTCTGCAGATAGTGGGGGCCACTTCAGCTCGACCACCTTGCTCTATAAATGAGTTTTTAAAGAAGGGCCATCTGCAGAAATTAAATGACCTATAGGAGGATGGATTTTCGAGATCTCTGCCTAAATATCAGTTTTAAAGAAATGAAAACTATTTGTCATTTCACAGAAGCTGATACCTGCTCCCCACAATCTCAAAATCAGTAAAATAAAGCTTCCTAATACACGCATATACAGGATTCCGACACTCACTGCATTTTGGGAGATTTTTCTTTTTCTTTGAGGTAGAAATATTTTAAGGTCTTTCATAAAACATCTGCTTATTTCAAAAAATAAAGAGTCCAGGGAAATACTGACTTTTTGTGTTACTTTTCTATACAATGGAGCCTCTCCTAAATAATCTATAGCAAAATACTGCTATGCACTTCCGGTTTTCTTTTTTTCCCCCCAAAAAAACTTTCATTAGATAAAAATATTTTTTGCCAGTGAACCCCAGAATAAAAGATCTATAAACTTTATCATAATTTAGAACAATGTGTGCTGTCAGGGTTCTTTTGCCCTCATCCTCAGACCTCCCTCAGTGGCCATGTTAATGAAGCCCCCTTACAGGCATTTGCTTATGATGTAAGATAAAAGTCCTTCAAGCAGACTGCCAAGACTCTCAGATCAATTGCGTCATAAGGCCTCAATAAAGATTTAACAAGCATCCAACCATCTAACACAGCCATGAAAGTCTTCCTGAAAGATAACTCTAAAAGATTCACCGTCTGTGAAAAACCCATTGTGCAAATAGGGTAGAGTCTGAATAGTTATAAGAAGAAAGAAGAAGGCAAATAGAGAGAAATCTTCCTCCTCCTCCTCTTCAAATATCCTTCCCCAGAGCTTTTCAAAAAATGAGAAAAACCACACTGTTGGGGTTTTGTGGCTATGAGTTTTAGGTGAGCAGTCCAGATAAACGATCTTTCATTTACCTGTTGCCTCTCTTGCCACTGCTTCTGCTTGGCACGGGTTGGAAACTAGTTCCAGCCTCCATGTGTGCTTTCACCATGACCTGCATTCCCACAAGGCAGCCTTGTGTCCCCTCTGATGATTCATTCTGGACCTTACTTTTTTTTCTAGGGGTTGAAGGCACCAGGAAAAATATCTAGGTTCACTGCCCCAGCATCCCAGACAGAATGCAAGGCAGCCTTTGGGCTTTGCTGGGGAAGAAAACAAAGGGGAATAAAAACAAAAACAAAAACACCCTGCTGTTTTCTTCTATGACCAAATATTGAAAAGGATCTTATTGGCCACTTGGGGTGCACAGAAAGTCTACTGAAGAAGTGCTACCCCGCAGACAGAAGCAGAGCTCTTTTGGATGAAAGCAGTCTTCAACAAACCAGGAAAGACCCTGCCTATAGAAGAGAAACAGCTGCTGGCCAAGGTGCTTGCAGACACAGCAGTGGGTCAAGGACAGGTCAGCAAGGCTCACAGCCCCACCTGCTCTTTTTTCTTTCTAGTCCCTGCCTTCGTCTCGGGTGGCCATGCACGCTTGTCATCAAAGCATCTCCTCATCCAGCTAGTCCTTCTGTCCCCCACTCCCCACACACAGTAGTACAAGGAGGCATTCCTAGGACGCTTACCTGCCATAAACTGACTTTTATTGCTTAGTGCTACTCCTCTCTGTTAGCTAAGTAGGAAAGAAAGCCTTGAATGGGATCAAACCAACGATCTCACAGTGCGTTTCCCCTCCACTGTGGGGTCCGTCTTGTACAGTAACCTTCACTGCTGTAAAAGCAAGCAAGGAAGGAGTATATCTGTGCAGAGAGCCACCTGTCCTAGGATCCGGAACATGGTGGGGATTCCCTCCCCTGTTCAAGTTCCCTTTTGGTCTCAGCTGGGAGAAAGGGCAGAAAGAACTTCTGTCATTTCAAGCTTCTCTCCTTATCTGTCTATTTCTCTCCATTCTTTTTTTCCTGTCTTGATTTTTGCTGTCTTGATTTTTCTTGCATGTGTCTCTGTATTTTTCCTGTCTTGATTTTTGTCACACGTGTTTGATAACCCAACTGGGGAGTGTAAAGAAATACATGTGAAATAGACAAATGCTATCTGTGGTGTCTGGGTGGCTCAATTAATTGAGCATCTGACTTCAGCTCAGGTCATGATCTCACAGTTGGTGCGTTTGAGCCCCACATCAGACTCTCACTGTCAGCACAAAGCCTGCTTCAGGACTTCTTTCTCCTTCTCTGTCTGCCTTTTCTCTCCTGGCCCCCACCCTCCCCCAAATAAATAAATAAATAAATAAATAAATAAATAAATAAATAAAACAAATGCTTTTTTTTTAATGTTTATTTATTCTTGAGACAGAGACAGAGTGTGGACAGGGGAGGGGCAGAGAGAGAGGGAGACACAGAATCTGTAACAGGCTCCAGGCTCTGAGCTGTCAGCATAGAGCCTGACGCAGGGTTCGAACCCATGAACTGTGAGATCATGACCTGAGCTGAAGTCAGACGCTTAACCAACTGAGCCACCCAGGCACCCCTAGACAAATGCTTTTAAAGCATTATAAGAAAGAGAAAAATTGTCCCAACCATGAATAAATTATAGGAGTGTATTATTCTATTTCTCCAGTTAAATGTAAGAACATACACTCAGATCAGACTCAAGGAGAAGTAGAAGAATCTATGTTTTCTGAGCGGGAACAAAAAACCCAAATAACCAAGGAGAACAATATAATTGTGAGAAGATATAAAATATAACTGACAGCTGGGATGCGCATGTTATGGTATCTAATGCATACTTTTCAATTACAAGGTTTTTTTTTTTAATGTTGCCAAAGAAAAGATTTAATGAAATAATTTTTTCTTTTTATTTGAGAGAGAGAGAGAGAGAGAGAGAGAGAGAGTGAGCTCGTGTGAGTGGGGGAGGAGCATGGGAAGAGAGAGAAAGAGAGAGAGAATCTTAAGCAGGTTCCACACTCAGCATGGAGCCCAACATGAGGCTGGATCCCGCCACCCTGGGATCGTGACCTGAGATGAAATCAAGAGCTGGATTCTCAACTGACTGAGCCACCAGGTGTCCCGATAATTTGTTGTTTTAAACAGCAATGTAGAAAGAACCAGCAAATCATAATAACATCAACAGTAGCCAAAATAACGCCTACCTTTTATTTAGTTGTTTTGTGCAGATGTTATACCACGTATTTTCTTTTTTATGATTTTCTTTAAAAAATGTGTTTTTACTATCCGTTTTCTTGAATCCATATTAAAATAAACTTTACAAGGCAAGCATCCATTCTCTCATTTTACACATACGTAAACAGGCTCAGAGAAGTCATTTGTTCAATGTTACACATTAATAAATCGCACAGAAAGAATCAAATCCAGATCTCTCTGTTTCAGGGGTACCTGGGTGGTTCAGCAGGTTGAGCATTCGACTCTTGGTTTCTGCTCAGGTCATGATCTCAAGGTTCATGAGTTCGAGCCTCACATTGGCCTCTGTGCTGACATCACAGAGCCTGCTTGGGATTCTCTTTCCCTCTCTCTCCCTGCCCCATCCCTGCTCATACACTCTCTCTCTCAAAATAAATAAATAAACTTAAAAAAAAAAAAAAGATCTGCTTATAAGCCTCTGAACCTTCCGTTAAGTCATGGTGACTTCCCACCCATCTAGATCAAAGTTACAAATCAAATGTTTATAAAGGTTAAGGGGCAATAAAAGTGGGACAAGCAGGCAGTTTGTAAGGACGGCACCATAATTCAGTGTTGAGAAAAGGCCTGGGGCAAGTAGAAGAGCACTTGCTCCCTCCTACAAGCAGTCCATCTGATTGCTACCAGGACACATGTGGAACCAGTATTCCAGGAGCTTTTAATTATTCAGAAAATGTGTAAGTCTATATATTTTTCTGTGAAGTCACTCTATTTTTTAAAAAAATGTTTTATTTATTTTTGGAGGGAGAGAGTACAAGCCTGGGAGGGGCAGAGAGAGAGAGGGACAGAGGATCTGAAGCTGGCTCTACACTGACAGGCTGACAGCAGCGAGCCCACTGCAGGGCTGGAAATCACGAACTGCGAGATCATGACCTGAGCCAAAGTCGGATATTCAACTGACCAAGCCAACCAGGTGCCTGAAGTCACTCAATTTTTAAACATTGGTGCTAATGTGGCTCACTCATCAAACCCTATCAACCTTCTGCACACCGTTTGGCCTGGATATGTCCTTAAAACCTTAAAGCCAGAGTAACCTGCTTATTTCCTGTGGTCGGGGAGTCACAAACTCCTCAGCACTGCAGGTGAGCAACGAATGCTCTCTGGACAGCTGGAGAGAAGTATTCAGCATCTTTCAATTAGTACCAGACTGAGACTCACAGTGGGAACAACTCGGTCACACCAACATGGTTCTAAGTGTGGCCCAAAATAGACCACGTTGCCACTTACTCTGAATCCTGCTTGCGCATTTCACAGACTCTTGCCTGCATTCCTTCAGGGGCCTTGGACTTCATTTTATCAGTTATAGGGTCCAATTACTCGCCATCTCCTGGATGCCATTTCCATCAGACTCCCTGAGATGTGCCCTGTGTGCTCTACCTTTTCATAGTCTCAGCTGACATTTCCATCCAAGTACTGAAAATGTCTCTAATTTTGTTCCAACACATCAAAGCAGATATAGCTGCCTTTCATTTCTAAACCTCTGGTCTCGGAGAAACTTTGAAGAGGAGCTCAACACTAAGTGGGCTGGCTCTCTGCTCCCAGTTCTCCTGAGACCCGATGTGGCTGAGCTTAGAACCCCAAGATTCCAGCCATGAAGAAGCAACTCCATCAAGGTCCCAATTCTAAATCCAAAGAGAGATAGGCTGACAGATCACCGAAAACTGTGCTGTCTTTGGGGAGAGGCATCAATTAAAACAATGAAGCTTGTTTATAATATAATATTCCTTTTACTAAAGGGTTTACCCAAATGCTCACACTAGACTTGGTATTTCCAGTCTCTGTACAGGACCGTACAAAATAAAGACAGAGAATCACACTGGCATTGAAAGATTTCTCCAAATTTTCCTAGACTCTTAGCAGGATTTTACTAGAAATGTACATGCTGAACTTTGTATGGCACAACAAAAGCCACAAGGAGCCAAGGAATCTAGGCAAGACTGCCTGAGTTATCAGGAAAGGTCACATAAGGAGAATATTACATGAATCGGAAGTCACGGAGATCCTAAGTCACTCCTGTGACCTGGAACCCAGGATGATAAATTTCAGCATTGCTAATTTGACCTGAAAATCTTCTCCTCATTGTTAGACCCACTGCAATTTTTTTTTTTGCAAGAAATCAGCATACCTCTTGCTAAACAACAAAATAAATGCTTCCCATTCATATTCTCTCTCTCTCTCTCTCTCTCTCTGGAAGCTAGGAATTTAGGAATTGTTTTGTTTGTTAATTCTTAACTGTTCAAGCTCTTATTCATTCCGCCTAACTCCAACTTATGCCTGTTTTAATCACTGGGTTGATTTTTTCCAAATTTGAATTTATTATAATACTGTCAGAGAAAAATTCTTTTTGGACATCTCCAGAGAGCATTTAGGGTAACATGTCTGTATCCTCTATAAATTTCGCCCATGGTACTTCAAATTCATGACCTTAAAAAAAACAAAATACAAAAAACAAACAAAAAAAAAGGTGTAGCCTTCATTGCCTAAAAATAGTCAGCAGAGCTTCTATAATGCCCTGCTTTTTGACTCTGCTTACACTTTCCTCACACTTCGTGTTATGCAAAAACCTTGTCTCCATAGTACTTTACTCCTGAAAATTTCCTACCAACATTAGTCTGAAATGGATACGGCATGGACCACCTGTGCTGGGTGACCATTCACGCCAGTGTTCACCAGGAGATTCGGGCCTTTCCGCCTGCTGTTCTGACATAATTACCAACAGGGACCCTTTACCTCCTGAAGGGTTCCAGTGCGAATGATTCATCAAATGGTCACGATACGCCACGACTCCGTTCAGAGTTCTCTTTGTAACTTACCAGCTCATGGGAAAAACTTCAATGAATTTCATAATATATTCGTTATGACGGGAGCAAGCCGGTAAAATTACTTGGAAATGCTTGCTTTAGATAATGTATTGGATCTCTCTCCAAGATCAGAAACCCAACGTGATAAGTAGTTGCTTGAGTTTAACTTCAAAGACTGTGTTTCCTCTTCTGCAAATACATTTGATGTCATTCTCTAGCTGGTAAATAAGACTACAAAACCACGTCCACTTATTTTTTGCTTTAGCTGCCAGGAAATAAAGCCTCACCTACTGCACAAGCAAGGCAATCTTTCACAAAAGTGCCTAGAAACATCTATGCCCTCCATTTCTTTCAGACAGACTCTGAGCTCTTTGACCTGTAAATACCTCACTATTATTATCACCCACCTCATATGTGGGGTTTCTTTGGAAGTTGGTCAAGTATACACTTTATACTAGGTGACATATTCCAAAATTAACTATACTTCTCGTTAGCCTTTCCAGTTCTAAGTGAGATAAATTATAATAGGTGCTACAGACACCATTTAATGGTGGAAATATCTTTGGGCATTGTTCTACCGAGCATGGTGGGGAGCCTTCCTTTTTTTTATTTTTATTTTTAAGTTTATTTATTTATTTTGAGAGAGAGAGAGAGAGTGGGTGTGTGTGAACAGGGAGGCGCAGAGAGAGAAGGAGAGAGAGAGAGAATCCCAAGCAGGCTCCATGCTGTCAGTATAGAGTCTGACTTGGGGCCCAATCACACAAACCATGAGATCATGGCCTGAACCAAAACTAAGATGCTTAACTGACTGAGCCAACGAGACACCCCAAGGGGAGTGTTCTTAATATCATTATGTGCATAATACCTACTCAGAAGCTGAAATCTTCTCAATTACCTTGAGACCCTAATATTCCCTTTTCTTGTCCATGTAAGAATCTGGATGAAACAAGGAGTATAATTTTACAAGAAGGTCTGGGACTAAGAGCCTTAAGTGAAACACCTATGACCCAACCCAACTAATAATGAAGGAAGCATGGAGAACCTTCCAGAGCAGTCATTCTCCTGGTGAAAAGCCTAAGGTCTTGCTCTAAATCAAGAGGAAAGTTCAAGAGTCTCAAGTGCAAAACATAAAGACAATAATGAATTCTGAAAACAATTGTGTTTAGAGACACACAAGGAGGGTTTCCAATTAAACTCAGAGGAGGTAAATATCAAATCCAAAGATCCACCTGAAATATCATCCCTCTCCCAGAAAAAAGAAAAAAGTACACACACAGAACTAAATCAATAATAGCTACCCTTCTGAATGCTTGCTAATGAGTTAGATACTGTTGTTAGCAATTTCCATAGATTAAATAATTTACCACCTTTGATTAAATCTAGGCTTGTGCTGATTATAAGAAGCATCATTATGTTGTGCACCACTAGAAAAGAAAAAAAAAAATGCCTCGTATTATAACATAGCACTGATTGTCTATGGGCTCTGATTTCAGAGATGGTAAAAGCTTTTTAAACATCTGCTTTTTAAAAAAATTTTTTTTTTACATTTATTTATTTTTGAGAAACAGAGTGAGACAAAGCGTGAGCGGGGGAGGGGCAGAGAGAGAAGGAGATACAGGATCCGAAGCAGGCTCCAGGCTCTGAGCAAGCGATCAGCACAGAGCCCGATGCGGGGCTCGAACCCACAAACTGTGAGATCATGACCTGAGCCGAAGTCGGAAGCTCATCTGACTGAGCCACCCAGGTGCCCCAAACGTGTGCTTTTTTTAATCGTAAGTTTGAGATACAGTCATTTTACAAGTACATCACGGAAATAGGCACAATTTCTTATCTCTGACTTTCAGATAAGGAAACTGAATCAGTGTCACTCACCCAAGGTTAAAGAGCTAGTTAAGTGGAAAAGCTAATAATCAATCCTAGGCAGACTGGCGCCCAAGACCGTGCTCTTAACCACCAGGCTATAGTCCCAGCCATGTTCCACAGTAAAATCGGCTTCCAAGGCAGCCCCTACATTCTAGTTTTGGATAACTCTTTTAGAGTTGTAATTAATAACAACAATAGCAGCAGCAAAAGCACTGACAGCTATGATTTCCATACTGGGTAGGAGGCCAGCTGCTTTACAACCAAAAATCTGGCCAAGCAACTCATGCTGGGCCAAATACACATTAGCCTCACCCATTATCCGTTAAAATAGAGTCTCCAGGGGCCTTACCATGAGCTTCTGATTCTGCAGGGCTAGGGTAGGACCCAGAAGTCAGATATTTTTATTTATTTACATATTTATTTTGAGACAGAGAGAGAGAGAGAGAATGAGTGGAAGGAGGGGCACAGGGAGAGGGAGAGACAGAGGGAGAGACAGAATCTTGGGCACACTCTGCCATCAGCACAGAGACGAAATGGGGCTCGATCCCACGACTCCGGGATCACGACCTGAGCCGGAAACCTAGAGTTGGACACTCAACCAACTGAGCCTCCCAGGGGCCCCAGAAGTCAGAAATTTTTTATGGGGGCTTATACAAAACATCACTTTATCATTTCAATACCCCATAAAGTAAGAAGAATTGGATCTACTTTGTAGTCACATCTCCCCCTGCTAAATCACAGTCTCCCCTATGTGGGTAGGCTTACAAATCACTTGTGTTTTGGGGCACCTGGGGGGCTTAGTCGGTTAACCACATGACTTTGGCTCAGGTCATGATCTTAGGGTTCTTGAGTTCATGTCTCAAGTGATCTTGAGCCCCACTTTGGGTAAGCCTCACTTCTCTGTCTCTCTCTCTCTCTGCCCATCACTCACAGGTGCCCTGTCGACCCCCTCCAAAAAATAAAACCACTTGCTGTGTTTTCTAAAATATGCAAATTAGCATCGTGAGGCTAGTAGGAAGCTTACAGCCATCCTAGCATCAAACCTGAGACAAAGATCACTCTTCCAGGCTCCCGACTGGATCCTTTTCCTGCTGTGGGGGTGGGAGACAAGGCAGGGAGCACGGCCCCCTCAGCAGCCACACTGTTCCGTTCACACTGGAAGGATGAACCATCACTGCCCCGCTATGGAGTCTGGAACTGAAGAAGCTTAGAACGCACCACCACCAAACACCCCTCTTTGGCATATTATTCCGGGCGGAAGGCACTTGAGAAACTGCAGATGCAGGAAGGGGTCCGTGACCTCCCATTCCACCTCACAGCAGGTCACACAATTTCCCATGAGAAAGGTGCCCTCCCCGACCCAGGAGGAAAAGAATACTCATCACCAGAGACTGAGAGTCAATGGCAAAATGGGACCTACTAAAACAACCCTTAGCTTTCATTAATTTCTCCCCTATATTTCCTAACCGCTGCCCCACAATAAGGAAATTGTGCCCCCCGCCCAAATCCCTACCTTGTCACACGTCCCCACAGCTCATCAGTCTTTGTGTAAAAAGATATACAAGCTTATGGGGGTGGCTGGCTGGCTCAGTCGAGTGAGTGTCCAACTCTTGATTCTGGCTCCAGCCATGATCCCAAGGTTGTGAGACTGAGCACCATATCGGGCTTCATGCTGGATATGGAGCCTGCTTTGGATTCTCTCTTTCTCCCTCTGCCCCTCCCCCTGCTCACTCTTTCTCTAAAAAAAAAAAAAAAAAATTAATTTGGGGCACCTGGGTGGCTCAGTGGGTTAGGTGTCTGACTCTTGGTTTCAGCTCAGGTCATGATCTCACAGATCGTGAGTTCGAAACCCACTTTGGGCTCTGCGCTGATAGTGCAGAGCATTCTTGGGGTTCTCTCTCTTTCCCTCTCCTGCTCTCTCTCAAAATAAATAAACTTTTAAAATATTTAAAAATTAACCAATTTTTAAAAAGGTATATAAGCTTATGGACCTAACAGCTTGTTTGAGTCTACACCTGCCTCTAAAGACTCGTAGATGTTAGGGGCGTCTGGGTGGCTCATTCCGTTGGGTGTCCAACTTCAGCTCAGGTCATGATCTCGCAGTCTGTGGGTTGGAACCCCACATCAGGCTCTGTGCTGACAGCTCGGAGCCTGAAGCCTGCTTCAGATTCTGTGTCTCCCTCTCTCTGCCCCTCCCCTGCTCATGCTCTGTCTCTCGGTCTCTGTCTCTCTCTCAAAAATAAATTAACATTAAAAATTTTTTTCAAAAAAAATCAAGACTCCGAGGTGCAAGTACAAGTATTACATAAATTCATGTGTTTTTCTCTGTTCGTTTGTCTTATGCCAGCTTCATTTGTAGGCCCAACTGCAGAATCTAAGAGGATAGAATTCTTTCCTCCCCTACCGAACCACAGCTTGGCCTGGGGGTTGGACGGAGAGGAGAGTGAAGTGATCATGCTGAAATACTTTGCCTTGGTGACTCTGGGTGTGTGTCTGGGCTGGAATTTTCCAATCCTGAGATGAGTGACTGCCACACGGTGATGGGTGATGATGCAACGAAACTCCCCATCCGAAGCCGTACTGGGAATGGCTCACCCAAAAGCACTGAACAAGCCACTGTGGCTCCTGGCACCAGCACCTTGTTCTGTTTCACATCCTGGCATATTGAACCCGACGCAGGAGTCTGCTTAAGTCACCGGTCACCATTTCATTGGCCTCATCTGGCAACCATTCCCAGATTCCCCAGACCCTGCTGATTGAGAGGGAAGGGACAGAGCCTAGCATGTTACCTTTGGCCCACTCTAGCATAACATGGTGGCAGTCCAACCCACCCAGCGCCAGTTCTTGGTTGAGGGGGAAAAAAAATCCATCTGGGACAGACATTTATAAAGGTTGGCACTGGCACAGGTTTAGGAAACGCAGCTCAGAACCCCAGAAAGTTCACTAGAGCTGCAAAAGCTCTTATTTAGGGGGTGAAGTGGTAACCGATGTATCATTTCAAAACCAAAGTACCTGCTCCCCTCCCCCACCTCTTGGATAGCCGCGAAACTTCTATTCACTTCTCATGATCCAATTCATTCGGAAGGCAAAACTGCCTTAATGGTGAGTGTCCACAGAAACAGATAATCTAGCAGTTGCTGCATATAGGGCTTATGAGATTTTACACAAAACTGTCATTATTTGTGAATATTACAGGTGATGAATACTTTACTGACTGGGTGAAGATTCAAAAGTTATTCCTTGTGTTTACCTAACCTTAATCCCTCTGGGAGGATAATGAATAGAAACATGGCTCTCTAGACACAGCTAAGAGGTAGTTTTTCAACACATTTTTGCAGAGGGTTCCCAACACATCCTTGCTACGTTTTCTAGGATTGTCTAGACTGGCACTTGATAGCTTAGCAGGTCACTAAAATTTTTATTTTACAGTTGAAAAATATAATTTAGAGTAAAAGGGCCCTTGGGGTACTCCAAAGGCACCCTCCAAGATGTTCCAGGTACCTTCTTTTGAGACAAGACTTTATCTGTGGCTCTTAAGTCAGCACTCCCAGAGCAAGAGATTAAGAATTCTGTTTCTCAGTCCACACCCACAAAGGTGCAAACTTGGGTCCTTATAGGGCAAACCAGTTTTCTCTGGCTCTACCTCCAGGTGTCACTGAAGGATCTTGCTTTTATTTTTATTTACTTATTTTAATTTTTCTTTACTTTAAAAGTATTATTTTTAATGTTCAGTTTGAGACAGAGAGAGAGAGAGAGAAAGCATGAGTGGGGGAGGGACAGAGAGAGAGGTAGACAGAGAGAATCCCAAGTAGGCTCCACACTGTCAGCACAGAGCCCCATGCAGGGGTCAAACTCACCAACTGTGAGATCATGACCTGAGCATAAGTCGGACGCTTAACCAACTGAGCCACCCAGGCGCCCCAGGATCTTGCCTTTAGATTCACCTTCACAAGAAACCTCCACACACTTATCATTCGAGGATATTCCCAGGAATCATCTACTCTCCCAGGTGACTCCAGACTGCTACCTTCTGCACATCCTCTCTAACTTCCCTTGGGGACACATACCAATAGACATCCCACGATGGAAATGATGTCCTCTCCAGCTTTTTCTGCAGGACAGATGTGGGCAGGTCTGTCTGCTACTCAAAAAGTCATTTCCCTAAGGGGCTCCAGAGTGTCCTGATGTGCTCTCTGCTACTAATATTATCCTTTGCTGCACTGGGTCATTCTTAATCCCAGTGTGTTATAAACATTAGAGTATAATGCAAGCAGTCTGAGTTTGGCATGGTTCAGATACACATGGATTTCTGTTGCCATGGTTTGGTTAAAAACCACCAGCCCCCTCGACCACACAGTTAAAATTTCAGCTACCACAGTGTATAAACCATAAGAAAGTGCACAATGTACCCTTGAACATTTTGCTGCTACCTCTACCGATCACAGAGACACTTGGCCCAAAGCCTGTCATTGGTTGGTCACTGTTCATGTGGTATTCAGTTCACACACAGACAGCAAAGCAGGTAGTTTTCCCCCAGGGAAAAACCCATGTGACATTTTACAAAAATGGTAATGGACAGAGGGGACGATCGACCAAGATGAAACTACAGCAAAGAAACAAAAAATAATATAACACTGGATACAGAGAGACAGAGCATGAGCATGAGCATGAGCATGAGCAGTGGAGGGGCAGACAGAGAGGGAGACACAGAATCTGAAGCAGGCTCCAGGCTCTGAGCTGTCAGCACAGAGCCGGATGCAGGGCTTCATCCCACGACCCTGGGATCATGACCTGAGCTGCAATCAAGAGTCAGACGCTCAACCAAGTGAGCCACTCAGGCGCCCCAAGTTGTGCTATTTTTTTAATTTCTCTAAGGATTTCTATTCAACAGTAAGAGAGTTTCTGATGTTTTGACCAAAATTTTGAATGATCGTGGGACCATCTTAATTTTTCCCATCAATTATTAAGATCTCTATGTACATTTTTGGCTTGTACACTCATTATTATTATGGTCCTACTCTACTGTGCAAAGTGCATACCACCTACACAGTTTGCTGTTTTAGTTGACAGCCTCTTTTGTCTTAGACTAGGGGAGATCTACATGACAAACACTATACCTGGTCCTCTCATTTCTTTTCTTTCTTTGGCTTCTCTTTTGTCTTTTCCAAACTCAAGACATAATATTCTCATTAATTGTACATGACCAGTTTCTTAAGAAAATTGGAGTGAACAGGGGCTCCTAGGGTGGCTCAGTCGGTTAAGCATCCAACTTCGGCTCCGGTCATGATCTCACAGTTCGTGGGTTCGAGCTCTGCATGGGGCTCCACAATGACAGCATGGAGCCTGCTTGGGATTTTCTCTCTCTACCCCTGTCTCACTTGCATGGTCTCTCCCAAAATAAACAAACTTTAAAAAGATTTAAAAAAAAAAAAAAGAAATTTGGAGTGAACACAGCTCACAAATAAGCGAAGATGTTCTACACCTCGGCCACGCCCACCGACTCCTTGTCTTTTCCTTACATGCTGCACAGCTGCAGACATCACACCAGACACTCCTGCTGGAGCAGAGCGGGAACTGAATCTACCCTTACATAAGGACTCAAGAATGTCCGCTAAACTCCAGCAGAGAAAGGATTGTGCAGGCATGTCTTTAGCAACTTCAGGCTACTAAAAACATTAGGTGATTGATTTAACGATTTTTTGCAGCTGATCTAACTACTGGATAGACAACTTTAACTAGAAAGTGGACCCTAAATCTGTCTTCACTCCTGGTCCTCTCATTAAAAATGTCTTTAGGGAGCCTGGGTGGCTCGGTCAGTTAAGTGTCTGACTCTTGATTTTAGCTCAGGTTATGATCTCACGAGTTCGCAAGATCGAGTCCTGCGTAGGGCTCTGCACTGACAGCACGCAGCCTGCTTATGATTCTCGCCCCCTGCTCCTCCCCCACTCGTGCTCGCTCGCTCTCTCTTTCTCAAAATAAATAAATAAACTTAAAAAATAAAAATGAAAATGGCTTCAGAAGTTACTCAAGAGGGCAGAAGTTATTCACTTTGGCCGACATTTCCAGCACTTTGCTAGCTTTTTGGTGCCTGCCAATAGTACAGCCAGAGTTCAAAATCTAAATAATCCAATGTTATAGTGCCCTTTTAATCCAAATGGATTTTGGGGGGGTGCTTATTGGCATAGGGTGACAGATTCATTCTTCAAGTAACAGCAGGGGGAAGCAAACAGGTGTAGGAAGTTGTCCATGACAGGCCAGGTCAGCAAAGATACTTCCTCATTCATTTGGTTCCCATCAATCATTGATCCTACTCATTAGCCAATGATAGTGTCTTAACCATTTCCAGGTAACATACATTTTGCTCAACTACGGCCCTTGGAATGATTTTGCAAATCAGAGAAAGTCTATTCCAACAAAAGTGTTCATTTTATTCTTTATCGATTGGGAACATTCCAGTAATTCATTGACTTAGGTTTTAGAAATTACTATTATGTCAGATGACAAAAAGCATTACTTATTGAGGCTTCTAAATGGAGTTAAAGTAATTCATTTGAAAGTTAAAAACCAATTGGCTTTGGAAATCTCCATGGGATTATGACGATCACAAATGTTTTTCTGTTTAATCAGCCTTAAAATAATGTACAGTCAAACTCAGGAGGATACAAAATATTAGATTTTTTTAGTTTTACATGATGATCATGTTGACTTCACTTGGCATAATTATTGATTGTTGCCTAGCCTTTCTGGGTTCTCAATGATTTATTCTACTCTGGAAACAATTCAGTTCAGAGGCCAAAATACATCATTATAATAGGCAGAAATTCAGACATGAAAAATGTCCTTGACATTATGTTTCTTTCCTAAATTTCAAAAACACCATTTATCTCTACCTAAAAGTTTAGACTGCCCTCAATGCCAAATGGAATCACAAAATAATTTTACCAAACAGGATATATAATCACCTCAAATTACGTTTGTTAGGTATTTTTATGGGCATAAACAAACAAATGACTGTATAGCCTGGTCTTTTTAATATGGGATACATTTGTGCTCCAAGAAATACTTGAGTACTTAGCAAGGCAGTTGTTTTTACTGTTTGTTTATTTTTGAGAGAGCAAGCATGGTGGGGGAAGGGCAGAGAGAAGGAAACAGAGGATCTGAAGTGGGCTCTGTGCTGACAGCAGCAAGCCCAATGCGGGGCTTGAACCCACGAACTGTGAGATCATGACCTGAGCCAAAGTCAGACATTCCACGGACTGAGCCACCTGGACACCCCAGTAAGGCAGTTTTACAGAGAGAGCTACTTTTGGAAGAAGCGTGGAGACAGCTTTACAGACAGAATTAGAGAGACAGCTTGGCACTCGTGAAGGTACGAATTAAAATGAGGGACAACTCAACCAACAAATTGGAGAAAACCAGAAATCAAAATCATGATGTTGTATTAAAGCCTAAAGATCACCCTGATGCCGTAAGAAATCATTTCTAGCCTACCAAATCTGTTTGTAGGTTTTAATATCCCTGAGGGATTGGAGGCCACACCAAGTCAACCGAACTGACTTTCAAGAGTGAATTCCCTGGGAGTTTTAGCAGAGATGGCGTGGGCAAATGGGGTGACAAGGTGATGAGCGGCATTCCAGGAGAACGGAAAGATCATTTCCTGCCTGGGTGTGTACAATATGTCAATTCATTCTAGACTCTTCTCCAACATGTTAAATGCACCTTGGCAGAGTTGGTTAACCATCCTGGACCTTGCTTTCCTCATGTATAAACTGAATGACTTGGAACTGGATCATCTCAGGCAGCTCTATGGGTTTTTGGGGTCCCCCCCCCCTTTTTTGGGAAAGAATACTGAAATTTGTCAAGAAAATTGCTTATATTGTTATTTTTCCAGCGGATAAATCGTTCTGTAAGAAAAACAACTAGTCAGAGCTGCTTTAAACAAAAACACAGGCGTCCTGTGGGTGAACCTAGGCCATGCGGGGAAAATTAGCAAATCTACTTTTGATACAGTTTCCATGTAAACTTGGGCAATTCATCTTACTCTCCGAACCTCTTGTTAGTAACAACAGTCTCGAGAAGATTAAGTGTAATAATATATGTGAAAGGCTTTGGCTGAAGTATAAAATGCTACACAATTGCAAGGTGTTTTATTACTTGCCTAGAGAGAGAGCACATCCATCAATAATCCTGCTACCATTCAGGCCATTATAAGTCTGACCAGACACCCAAACTCCTCTCCCCCTCCTTCACCTGCATATCAAACGCCACGACGGTGACAGCAGGACCAGCGTTTTTGATTAAGGAAGAAACCTATCCTGGTTTTACCCCAGAATGTTTATTTTCATCAACTTTGACACCTTAATCTTCCTTTATTATTTTAAGGGCTTAAATATTTTATCAGCACCTGCTTTTGTCTGATGAATTTGTTTGCAACTGGCTGAGCCCATTAATTGACAATTCTTTTTAAACAGCATATACATTGTAGACCCATTATTTTTTGGCTTTTATGCCGAGTAATTTGACAGCAATTATTTTTTTTTTTGCTTTATTTTATTTAAGGGTTTCATTTTCCGAGTTATTATTGAGTTACAGAATAACCCAGCAGTTACAGGAGCTCCAAAATGAAGCCACCATTTTAAAGAAGCCAACCCAATAAGAAAATGAATTGGAATTTATGACTTTAGAGACCCACAACCTGCTATATTAACCTAAGTACAGCTTCAGGCAGCACAGTTTGTGGAAAACATAAATACAACACCAGGAAGCTGTGCTACCATCTCAAACTTTAGCAAGGAGACATGTCTGGACTAGTGCCTGAGGAAGTCCACATACTTCCTTTTCTTTCTCTTTCCCTCTCTTTCTCTCCCTCTCTCTTGTTTTGTTTTTTTAAATGTTTTTTAACATTTATTCATTTTTGAGAGAGTGTGAGTGGGGGAGGGGCAGAGAGCGAGGGAGACACAGAATCTGAAGCAGGCTCCAGGCTCTGAGCTATCAGCACAGAGCCCCATGTGGGGCTCGAACCCATGAACCGTAAGATCATGACCTGAGCTGAAGTTGAGCGCTTAGCCGACTGAGCCACCCAGGCGTGTGTCTGTCTCTCTCTCTCTCTCTCTCTCTCTCTCTCTTGTTTTAAAGAAACAAGCAATAGGTCTTTCTAGCTATTATGTCCAAAAATTCCACTGATGGCCCTATCTGGTCTGGACTCTGTTGGCCACCTGCTCAAAAAGGAAAATGGTACAGTCACTTTTAACTACCCCTGAGAGGGAGACAGAAAATCCCAAGCAGGCTCCACACTGTTAGCACAGAGCCCATCTCCAGGTTAGAACTCACCAACTGTGAGATCATGACCTAAGCCGAAATCAGGAGCTGGACACTTAACTGACTGAGCCACCCAGGCGCCCCTGTCTTTCTCTTTCTAACAGTTACTTTGAAGTGCCTTTCTTCCACTTACCATAACACAGATTTCACTCCAGTTCAATACAAATAGAGCTAACATTGGTCTAAGGACTGAATACAGAAATAATTAAATTAATGTAACCATTCTTCTTTTGATGGACATTCAGGTTGTATTTCAATTCCTGTTACTGTGAACAACGCTTATGTAAATATCCTTGTGAACAGATATTTACATAGAACTGAATTTCCATCTGTCACATATAATTACCAAAATGGAATTTCTGGGTCAAAACTATGCATATTAAATTTATATATATATATACATATTAATATAATATATATAATATATATTAAGAATATATAATACATAGTAAATATGTATATATTTAATATGCATTATATATTCTTTCTGTGTATGTGTGTATATATACATATATATATGTGTGTGTGTGTATATATATATATACGTATATATATATATATATACGTATATATATATAGTATAGATAGTACTCCACACTGGAGCAAAAGGTACACATGCTCATTGTCCATTATAAAGAACTCAGGGTGTCTAAGTTCAGGGTACCTCTCCTGTACCCCACAGTGCTTACAGATGTTACTTGACATTCTCCACTTTCCTAAGTGGGAATTAGGTCTCTGGAAGTAGGTAAAAGAAAATGTCAATATTCTGGCTACTGCTGTTCCTTTGGGTAATGAAGTCCTTTGTCTCTGAAGCAGGAAACATACCTTCTGTGAGCATCCGTAAAATGGTGACAGGCTAGCACGTTAGCTTGCAAGTTGGTAAAGTCTCAGATACTTCATGGTTTTAAATACCTACACACAGGTTAAAAAATTGATAGTGCAATATGTATATATTTAAGCTTTCTGGGTATCCTGTCTCATTTTTAAAAAAATTTTTAATGTTTATTTACTTATTTTTGAGAAACAGAGAGAGAGCATGAGTCGGGGAGGGACAGAGAGAGAAAGAGAGCGGGGTTGGGGGGGAAGACACAGAATATGAAGCAGGCTTAATGCTCTGAGCAGTTAGCACAGAGCCTGATGCAGGGCTCGAACCCACGGACCATGAGATCATGGCCTGAGCCGAAGTCAGACACTTAATCGACTGAGCCACCCAGGCGCCCTGTGTCATGTCTCATTTTGATGGTCTTCACACTCTCAGCTGATATAAATACTGTCATAAATTTTCTTCTAATATTTTTTACATTTGAACATTCAAAACGGATTACATTTTTGTTCCTGTGGAAGAGCCTTAGCATTTTTCTTCCACAGGACAAGAATCTTTATTAAATAAATCATCCTTTACCCACTGAATGAAAAGTTTATCCTTATTGTACACTAACTTCCCATGTATACTCGAATGCATTTGGGAATATCTTAGGTTCCACCCAGCCACTTATTTATATTCTTGTGGAAACAGAACACTGTTTTTATTACAGCAGCTCTGTGTACATTTTAACTTCTGTTAAGTCATGACTATTTTTGCTATTTTTATTTAAGATTTTTTGTATCCTTTGGGGCACCTGGGTGGCTCAGTCAGTTAAGCATCTGACTCTAGGTCTCAGCTCAGGTCATGATCTCCTGGCTCATGAAACTGAGCCCCACATGAGGTTCTGCGTTGACAGCGATGAACCTGCTTGGGACTCTCTCTCCCTCTCTCTGCCCCTTCCCACTCACTTGCTCTCTCTCAACATAAACTTAAAAAAAATGTTTTCGTACTCTTAAGCATTTATCCTACTGTGAGAATTGTTTAATATAATTTTTACTTATTTAAAAATAAATCCATTGAAACGCTGAGTGGAAGTATGTTGATTTATGTACTACGTAATGTAATAGTAATGGCTGCTATTTTGTGACATTAGATATTTTTATCTAGACATTACAATTTGTTTGGGTCTTATTAAGTACTTTGAAAATATTTCATACTTTATATAATTAAGGGTTTTTTTCTATGTGTTTTATGCTTTTTGTTTTTCTTTGGATCAGGATACATACAGACACATACACAAATTATTCTCTCCCAAAAATAATCTGTACTAACTAGATACTAGTTTTCACAAAAGCCTTTAATTTTTATTTACATATATATATGGTGTTTTATATATATATATATATATATACACACACACACACACACACACACATATATATATGGTGTTTGTTTTACATATATATGGTGTTTTACATATATATATGGTGTTTGTTTTACATATATATGGTGTTTTTACATATATATATATATATATATATATATATATATATATATGGTGTTTTACCAATCCCCCAAATATCTAAGTATTCTCAATAAACCTCTTGAGATCTTAAGTATAATTACATTATCAGTAAATGCAATTTTTAAATTCTTTTCACTATAGGTTTTTCAAGGATTTAAAAAACATTTTGCCTAAAAATATATTTTGCCTGATTAAACACAATTGTCAAAGTAGTACTGAATAACAGTAGTGATAAGTATATATCTCTGTATTAGTCATAATTTTATTGAAAATGTTTTTTTAAATACAATAATAAGAGTATGTATTTATATAAATAATTTCACCATGTTAAGTAATTGCCTTCTTTTCTATAAGTTTTTATGAGGAATGACTGATGAATCATATCAGTACCTCTAATGTTATATAATATATAAATATAACATTTATCAGTGGCACATTATGATGCAATTACATAATTGTAATTAAACATTTTTTAATATAGTGTATTTGCCTTACTAATGTTGAACTATGCTTGCATTCCTGAATTAAATTTCACTTACTCAGAGATTTTTATTCTAATATTCTATTAAACCTGGCTGGATTGGATAAGCTAACATTTTATTTAAATTTTCACATCAATATTCATAAGTGAAAATGATCTTGAGTTTTCTTGGGGGAGGTATCATTTCCCTTAAGTTTTGGCATTAAAGTTTTACTGATCTCTTAAAATCAAGAAGCGTCCTTTTTTTAAAAATATCCCGTAGATTATTTAAGGAAAACAGGAATTACATTTTAAAAATGTTTAGTTAGAATTCAACCATAAAATTATTTCAGTCTACTGCTTCAAAAAGTTGAGATTTCTAATTATCTTTCTCATATCTCCCATGGCTCTGGTTTGTTTGGTGTTTGCAGCTGATGACTCAAAGGCTTTAACACCTGTGGCATCAAATAAAGCTCTCAGCAGGTTTCTTCAAGAAAACTTGTAAAATAAATGACTGGGAAGAGCAAAGTCCCACCAGAAAACCACTGGAGAGTTACTTCACTAACACTGCAAAAGACCATCTTTGGGGACGCCTGGGTGGCTCAGTGGGTTCAGCGTCCGACTCTTGGTTTCAGCTCAGATCATGGTCTCACAGTCATGGGATCAAGCCCACATGGGGCTTTGCATTTTCAACACTTGGGATTCTCTCTTGCCCTATGATCTTACGGTTCATGAGTTCCAGCCCCACGTCAGGCTCTGTGTTAACAGCTTAGAGCCTGGAGCCTGCTTCAGATTCTGTGTCTCCCCCTCTCTCTCTGCCCTTCCCCCACTTACGCTCCGTCTCTCTCTCCATCTCCCTCTCACTCTCTCGCTCTCAAAAATAAACATAAATAAATAATAAACAAATAAAGGTCAGAAAACAAATTTATCATTTCCTCCACAGAAGTCAGTTTTTAAGGTCCTAAAGATATTTCTCTCCATATTTTAATAAGCACCTCCTTTCTAGTCTTTATTTTTCACACCATACAACTTTCCCTCTCTTCCTTCTCAAAGTCTCTCCAGTGGTTTTTTAATCAGGCCACTAAGCCATGCACCCTAATGTCAGTCATTTCCTGCATCACTAGGTTTGTCATTGTATCTTGGGTTCCCTAGCTGGACACCCACACCAGGCACAGGCTTCTGTCCATTCAGCTCTTATTTGCTTTGACTCATCAGAATCACCCCCCCCCCCCCCCCCCCCCAGAAGAGCACACTCTCTCACAGCAGGGGTCCCTTCCCGGAAATGATCTAATTGCCTCTGATGCAAGCTTTGAACCCCTCCTTGTCGTCAACAAAGTCAAAATTGAATCTGTTGTTGGAGACAGTGAACCACACACGCAGCATGCTGTACCAACCAAAGAGGGGACACAGACCTAAAGGTAAAGACGATATCATCAAGCTCAAAAAACACAGTTAAGTCACATAAAAAATGGCCAGAAAGACTGTTTGTACTCAGCTCTCCTTCATCTCAGCCCAACAGAGAGGAAAACAGGGACACATACTTTAGGAGGAAAGGACTTGACATTTTGATCTGTGTAAAAGGAAATAGATTGCTCAGGCTGGTAAGAGGTGGGTTAGTGGAATTACATTTCAAATTAACTTCAATTGCTGTACCTGCTCCTCATGGTAGAACCTTAGAATTTTTTTCAAATTGAAGTTTAGTGCAATAGAAACCAATAACCCAATTTTGAAAAAAGAAATCTTTCAACACTAAAAGCAAGAACAATATGGGTCCTTCTGGGAATACTGCCTATTTCCCAAGAGACAAAAGAAAATGAAGGATTGTATTGCAAATCTTTAAAAAAAAAAAATAACTGAGGGGCGCCTGGGTGGCTCAGTCAGTTGAAAGTCTGACTTCGGCTCAGGTCATGATCTCACGGTTCATGAGTTCGAGCCCCGCATCGGGCTCTGTGCTGACAGCTCAGAGCCTGGACACAGATTCTGTTTCTCCCTCTCTCTCTCTCTCTGCCCCTCCGCTGCTCATGCTCTATATCTCTGTCTCTCTCTTCCTTTCAAATATAAAAATACATTAAAAACAATTTTTAAATAATAACTTGTATGAGAATAAGGACAAAAGTTGCCTTTCCTGAGGAAATTTCTGGGCTTCAACTGTACTTCATCTTTACTCCGATGATTCTGCCCTTTTGCATCTGATACATGCTTCTCTCACTTGGAACATGTGCTAGAGTTACTGTATACCAAATATTCATTGTCTTGCCCAGCATGTCCTAGCCTCCTTTGTGGTGATGCTGGGGTCATGTGACTTGGTTTAATCAATGGGCTATGAGCTGAAGAATCACCTGTGAACTGAGTCACTTAAAGGTGGATGGGCTTCCTCCATTCCTCTCTTCCTCCCTATGTGGCTGCAACCTAAGAGGCCACAGGGTGAGAGTACAGCATGATAGGATTGAGACATCACTTGATGGAGGAAAGCCTCTGCCAACCCATAGCCATGTGAGAGTTAAAAATAAACCTGTATAGGGGCGCCTGGGTGGCTCAGTTAGTTGGGCGTCTGACTTTGGCTCAGGTCATGATCTTGTGGTCCATGGGTTCGAGCCCCGCATCAGGCTCTGTGCTGACAGCTCAGAGCCTGGAGCCTGTTTCAGATTCCATGTCTCCCTCTCTCTGACCCTCCCCCGTTCAT
Organism: Panthera uncia; assembly: GCF_023721935.1. Taxonomy (NCBI): domain Eukaryota; kingdom Metazoa; phylum Chordata; class Mammalia; order Carnivora; family Felidae; genus Panthera; species Panthera uncia. The sequence continues at coordinate 9,541,295 of NW_026057577.1, read as the reverse complement.
GCTCTGTCTCTCTCTGTCTCAAAAATAAATAAACATTTTTTAAAAATGAAAAAAAAAATAAATCTGTATAGGCTAAACCTCTGAGATCTGGGGCTTTATCTGTTGTAGCAGCTAGCATTAATTACCCTAAATCATACAATACATTATCACAGAGTATTAGGGCAGAAGTGGACTTAAGAGATTACCTGTTCCAGTGTGTTTCACACTTTTGATTATGCTTATCAATATGAAATATAAACTACTTAGTGATAAGAACAAAATTGCTTTGTTCATGGTGTTGAAGGATCTCCTGGGACCCCAGTCTTGTCTCTTCATCCCCTCCCTCTTTCCCATACCTTCACTCTCAGCTACCAAATAGTCTCCAACATGCACACCTCTGCAGACACACAGAGCAAGGACACCACAGGACAGAGTTTGAGTCTACTCTAGCTCCTTCCATTTGCAGAAGCTCTAGGAACTTCTATGTCTTGCCCAGATCCTTTCTTACACATAGAGGCAGAACCAGGACTATTTTTCTGTGTGTGTGTGTGTGTGTGTGTGTGTGTGTGTGTGTGTGAGAGAGAGAGAGAGAGAGAGAGAGAGAGAGAGAACTGTTTCAACCCACACCATGAAATGAAGGTTTGACTCAAGAACATGGTGAAGTATTTTTTTTTAAGTTTATTTTTGAGAGAGAGGGTGTAAGCAGGGGAGGGGCAGAGAGAGAGACAGAGAGAATCCAAAGCAGGCTCCACACTATGAGCACAGAGCCCAATGTGGGGCTCGATCTCACAAACCATGAAATCATGAAGTGAGCTGAAATCAAGAGTCAGACACTTTACCAACTTGACTGAGCAACCCAGGAGCCCTGCAGATGGTGAAGTTTTTGAGGAGAGGGGTTCTGACAATGATTCATCGGTTTGCCTCTAGGGCAAAGCCCAGCCCACTGCCTATGTATCAATACTCACTGAATAATTGTTCTGGATATTTATCAGAGGATGTATCAATGTTTGCATATATCCAAGGGACCACTAAACAATTTAAAGGGTCAATGAGAAATGCTTCAGTCATACTGGAAATCAGTTTGACATTATCTCCTATAGATAAACAACCATATAATTCCTGTGGCCCAGAAATGTCAATCTTATGAATATATTCCCAAGAGAAACAATATGCACATGTGTGACAGAATTCCCATTCAAGAATATTTGTAGCAGCAGGGCGCCTACATGGCTCAGTCACTTAAGCATCTGACTCTTGATCTCAGTTCAGGTCATGATCTCACAGTTCATGGGTTCAAGCCCTGCGTCAGGCTCTGCACTGACAGAGTGGAGCCTGCTTGAGATTCTCTCTCTCCCTCTCTCTCTTCCTCTCCCCCACTCATGCTCTTGCTCTTTCTCTCAAAATAAATAAATAAACTTAAAAAAGAGAGAGAGTATTTGTACCAGCATTGTTCACTACAGAAAGAACCTACAGTGAATAGTGATCTTCCATTGGAGAGCTGATGACTATAATATAGTTCATTTGAGAGAAGTTGAAACAACCTGACTATAGTGACCCGAAAAATACGGATGGATCTTGGCAATGGAATAATATTTAAAAAATTATTTCCCAAGAAATTACATATAGCATGATATTCCTTTTTACAACATGTATGTGTAATCCACATGGAAGTGATAGCTATGTATTTCACATACAAAGAGGAAGGCAGGTTAATGATAAACACATAACTCAAGATAATAATTAGGTTGGATTAAGGGAGGCAAAGGGATTGAGGACATTTGGTTAGGGGCCAGTCACTCTCTCTGAGGTCTTAGCTTTTGCTTTAGGTTCTGGGTTCAAGATGCTCACTGATTTTAGATAGATAGTTACGGACCAAAAATGGACATGTGATTTGAACCCTTACTACTGTGATTAATCCAGGTCTGCGCCTTTGGTCTAAAGGAAAAATAACATTAAGGAAGCTCAATGGATTTTCAGACCAAAACAATGGAGGCAAAACTTGTTTCTCTATCCCTCCAGAGGTACACCAAATACACACTTGGGTACTCTAGGTTTAAATATCAAAGGGGAAATTAGCTGTTCTCTGCTAATGTTGGTAGCTTTGGGAAAGATAAATAAAGAACTATTCTAGGTGGCCCAAAGAATACAACTGGTAAACCATACCCAATTGAAGGAAAACAATGGATTTTCACACCCAAACAGGAGAAAATTATCTATGATCCATTGGAGGGCTGTTTACATACCTACAAACACATACCGCCCACCTAGAGAGGGCAAGTTTGAACAGAACAGTTCAAATCAAGCAGGCCTTAAATGCAACTCCACTTCTCATTTTACATCCCCGACACCAGCATGGTGACCTTATACTCGGACTAGTTCTCTGACCATGTTGGTAACTTGAGCTTATCACCCAAAGTTTTTATACCCTAGTTTCTCCATCAACTTTTGCAAGCCTTAGGAAATAAATGAAAATACCAGTACGGTATCTGATACCTGATAGTTTTCCAAGAGATGTTGATTGGATTTAATCTCAAAGTAGACAAAATAGCAAACATTATTGAGATGCACATTCAGTGATGTTCCAGGCAAGCTGCAAGGTGATGATACAGATCTAATTCCTTAACAAATGAATAGCTAAGTCTCCCCCGTCCCCCTTTCCCTAAGTCTGTGCATCTGGAACCACAGAAAAAGAACTATGGATAGACATTGGCAATCCATATGTGTAGTTTAGAGGCTATCTATTAAGTAATCGAAGTTTGCGTATAGAAGATCTGGAGTTTCAGAGTAATTATTTTGTTCTATTTGGCACTGTTATAATGAAGGTAATGAATTTCATCTTCATTTTTGTGCTAGAGTTCCATTAAAACATTTACTAAAATTAGGGAATTTTTAAGCCATGGAAATTTAATTGCATTAATTATCCTTGCTCACCCTCAAATGTTTTATAATGAAACTAAATAATGGATGCAATAATGAAGCAAAGGACAAGTTAGATTTGCATATTTTATAAACATGCTCAGGAGAGTAGCTGTGCTATTTTACTGGGAATGGTAGTTAGGTTAATCATGTGTTGATGAAAGAGAGAGCCAATTTACTTGGGGGCAGGAGGGGCACAGAGGGGTGACTTTGAAATGATGTCCTGGGTATCTTCCTTTGCTCTTAAGAGACAGAAGAGGAGAAAACACAGCTCTCAGAGTAACATTCACATTTGCAGAGAAGTTAATTGTGAAACTTTGAGCAGTGTCTTCATTGTCCCCCAGGTGGGTCGTAAATATGTTTAATTCACTGAGTGCAAATCTAGACAGATTAAAAAACTCCTTTCCAAGCTTTAGCTCATAAAATATCCTGAACTTGCTTTATGATATGAAAACCATCTTTAAAAAGAATGGAAGAGACCAGGGCAGTGGACCAGTGTTTGCTCCTCAGTCCATCCCAAGGAGGCAAACTTCTCCCTAGGTTGGCATCCTGCTAGGACCCCTAGATACTATGCTTTAGGGTAAACAGAATGTTGTCATTGCTCACTGTTCCCACCCCTCTTTCCTCCATGATCCCCAGCCCCTCAACACACACAAACCGAGACAGCAGATCCCTGATCACTGTGAAGTTAGTAGCACAGTGCATTTTGGCTGGATCCAAACCCCACCTCACTGGGTGAGGGAACTGTGAATAAAGAAATCCCCTCATTCTTCCATAATGTTTTTTCTTTGATACAATCAAATAACAAGGCCCTGGGAAAGAAAGAAAATGGTGTTTGAGCACAAAAGAATATGCTATATGAAATACATGACTGAATCTTAGAATTTAAGTAGAAACTACCTATCTGCCCTCCAGCCCAATCTGTTTGTTGGAGAAGGGAAACTTTCCATCACACTTGTGGACAAAGGGCAAGGTCAAGGTCAGCCCTCTCTGTTCACTGGAAATTCTGATTGTGCATACTTTGAGAGCGAGAGAAAACAATTGCATGTAACCTATGAAAAATATTGCCAAATAAAGTAAAGATTCAGGAGGTAAAAGACACTTCAGAAAATAATTTAGAGTAGGACTCAAAAAAAAAACTTCAGGAACTGTTGACATCTTCAATAATGTTCAAGCTACACGGTCACTATGAAGTAAAAGGCTACTGTTATAAATAACGACTGAGGCAAAATGTAAAAAGTCAAATGGGTGGGATCAAGATGGATTGCCTGGGTGGCTGAGTCAGTTGAGCATACGACTTTGCCTCAGGTCATGATCTCATGGTTCGTGGGTTCGAGCCCACATCAGGCTCTGTGCTGACAGCTCGGAGCCTGGAGCCTGCTTGGGTTTCTGTGTCTCCTTCTCTCTTTGTTCCTCCCCTGCTCATGCTCTGTCTCTCTCTCTCTCTCAAAAATAAATAAAGATTAAAAACAATTTTTAAAAAAGATGGACTGCTTACAAAAACAATAATGCTATAGCCAAGTTAAAGTTCATCTTGGAGACTGTAACAAGAAGTAGACATTCTAAGGAGATGTACATCAGTGAAGTGTCTGAAAAACTCAAGAGGCTTCTCAGAACTCAGCAGCATGAGACACAATTAGAATAATGCAAGGGGATGGGGCACCTGGGTGGCTCAGTCAGTTAAGCCTCTGACTTTGGCTCAGGTCATGGTCTCATGGTTCCTGGGTTCAAGCCCTGCGTCGGGCTCTGTGCTGACAGCTTGGAGCCTGCTTCAGATTCTGTCTCCCTCTCTCTCTGCCCCTCCCCTGGTCTCTCCTTGTCTCTCAAAAATAAATAAACACTAAAAAAATTTTTTTTTTCCAAAGGAAAGCAATATGCTAATGTGAAAAGATTCCTGATGGTTACCATTGACTACTTAGTTATGTTTTCAAATGAAATCTTTATAATTTATAAAGGAAGAGAAAGGACTACTGCATGATTTAAGGTGGACCATTAGTTTTTAAGGATTTTATAATGCTAATTTAGAATTAAATTTAACGTAATAACTCAGGACCAATAGGATTGACAATATACCCTGTTCCTATTTCCAGCTGAGACTAGACCATTAATTCTCTATTCAGGGCAGCCTCTTAGCTTAATGGTTCACTTTGATATGCCCTGTTCTACTTTAACTCAAAACACAGATTCTCGGTGAAATTAAAAATACTGGGATTCCCACAAGTTTTGTACTATTATTTATCTTTGGGATATCAGTACAAGATTAAAAGTATTTAAAAAGTAAAATCAGTGGATTAAAATTGTATTTTTCATGAATTCAATACTTGGAACTCAATTAACTTAAATATATTTTTGCCAACTCAGATGCTAATGGCCTCAAGTCCTCAATCCTTTCCTACAGATCTACTTGTAACAGCCTAATGCCAAGTACATGGTATTAACAGAAAAGCAAGGCATTTCATGGGATGGTAGAAATTGGAAAAGAGGACTATGAAGGGATTAAGTCATCCACTTATGGACATGGCCCTGGAGTATTCACCTTTCCTAACGGCACAAAATTCAACAAAGCAACCTAGCCTAAATTTTCTGTTAATTGGCGGTCACAGCTTTTAAACCATAACTGGTAAACTTAATTCACACTGGGTGAGAAAAATATTAGAAGCGAAAGCCTAATAAATGTGACCATGGTGGTCACTGTCAGTATATCTGATCACAGTGTCATCTACCATCAGTGGCACACATGGAAAATCAAAGCACAGACCCATTTCCCCAGGAAACTTTAAAAAAAGGCATCCCTACTCTTTGGGTTTATTGTGTCCATATCTCTCGGAAATGAAGAATCCGACCCTAGCTCTAAACTTACCCTTCAAAACTCTGTTTCAGAACTACATTCAAAGGAGAAAACTAACTGCCAATCCAGCTCAAAAGAATTCAACCTCTTAGTTGTATTTTTTGTTTAAGTTTATTTATTTTTTGAGAGAGAGAGAGAGAGAGAGAGAGAGAGAGAACGAACCAGCAGGGGAGGGGCAGAGAGAGAGGGGGACAGAGGATCTGAAGCAGGCTCCGCACTGACACCAGAGAGCCTGATGTGGGGCTCAAACTCACTAACCTTGAGATCATGACCTGAGCTGAAGTTGCAACTTTAACTGACTGAGCCACCCAGGTGCCCCGGTTCCATCTTTTTTTCAACCTCTACCCTTGTTTCTGGCTCTAAACGGGTCTTCTTTCCCTGTTCCCTCTGCCTCAGATGGCCCCATGTTTCAAGGGTCCAACTGCTTCTTTTCCACTAGTACCATAATAGTAATTAGACTTCTTCTGCTAACTAAATCTGAACAAAACAAGGTTATTTTGCTTTGCTTAAAAAAAATTTATATATTTAACTGATGCCTCCACATCCCCATTCACTACATCAATTAACAGCCAATAGAATTAAGGAAAAGCCTTTTCTAAATTCAAAAGACTTGAAACAACTCTAAGAACTTGCAGGTGAAACACAAGAGTGTAGGAGGTGGTAAAGATAAAGATGTACAGCAGGGACTTATAGGGAAAGGGGGGAGGTAACTATGCCAGCAGAAATGTACCTGCAGTGTTTGAATACTAAGTCACGAGCTCCTAAATAACAAAATCAAAAGAAGACAATGGAAAAGGTTATTGCAGAAATCTTAAGAGATGGTAAAGAAAACAAGCTAGTGGTTCACATTTTCCAGGAATCAAAATTCTACAAAGAAGCCATCACCATCGTGTGAATTCTATGAAAATGAGCACTGAGTAACACAATGGAAAATATTTTCATCTCAAGTTCTAAGAAAGGATCAGTAAATCTGTTTTCATTTCTAGAGCAATCATCTATTTAAAATATATTTTTTTTATGTTTTTATTTTTGAGAGAGAGACAGAGTATGAACATGGGAGGGGAAGAGAGAGAGGGAGACACAGAATCTGAATTAGGCTCCAGGCTCTGAGCTGTCAGCACAGAGCCCGACGTGGGGCTCAAACCCATGGACTATGAGATTGTGACCTGAGCTGAAGTTGGTCACCCAACCAACTGACCTGCCCAGGCTCCCCAATCATTTATTTTTAAAGCTTGACTTTTTTATTATTTAATTAACTAATTCAATACTCAATGCAGTGATTTAAATAATCAAGAAAATCAAATTATTTTCTCTTTGAACTATTATATTTTATTGTTATTTTCAGAAAATGTATTCTAGCGGTACCTGGGTAGCTCAGCAGGTTAAGCCTCCCACTCTTAGTTTTAGCTCAGGTCGTGATCTCACAGTTCGTGGTTCCAGCCCCACATTGGGCTCTGTGCTGTGCAGAGCCTGCTTGCGATTCTCTCTCTCTCTCCCTCTCTCTGCCCCTCTCCTGATTGTTCTCTCTCTCTCTTTTTAACATTATTAAAAAAATAAAAATATATTTTAATTTTTTAATATGTAAATATTAGGTTAACATGCCATGACACCGATAATTTATTGCTGTTACTGTCTTTTGTGTTTGACAGTAAAAAATCCTAACATTTGTAAAGAGATCCCTAAGTGACAAATTTTATGTGTAAAAAAATGAAAGCTATAATATGAATTTTACATCAATCATATAAACCCAAAAGTCATTTTTTTTCCTTGTGTATGACTGACAACATTCTGCACTTTCTGAACCCCAAATAAAATAATGAAGAAAGTACAGGGTGGAAAATCATGAATGTGTAATTTCCAAGTAAGAAGTTGAGTAAGAAAGCTCCATTGACATACAGAAATGGAGTAACATAAAGGAAATTATCAAAATATAAATTCCAGGCATTATACTGCTATTTGATCTGTGTTTTGATTTAAAAAAATAATAATGAAATAAACTTTTTCTAATTGTTGACAGTTACCAGGACTTCTGCCAGAAGTAGAATAATACAATATCAGGATTTTATTTCAAAGAATGAGATAGGTGGTTACATGTTATACATTTTGAGCTGACTGCCTTTTAAGTTTCTTTGCTTGAGAACATTTTTAAAAGTTGAAATGCTGTCACTAAACTTACTTTTATTATTTTGGTAAATGCAATATTCAAGATTTTCTCTCATACTCCAATGCTAATAAACTATATAGAAGTATAGTTTCCATCACCCAACAGAACCTGAAAAGTAATTCCTTATTTTGTTCCTTATTCTGACATGTTCCTTATTTTGACACGTATAAGGAGAAGGGGCTCTGTGTTTATTCATTTTTCAGTGAAACAGAACTTGATTTTAAAGAAGCTTCTGAAAGGACATCTCAAGACTGGAACTCTATTGTTCCAACACAGTGTATATCTGAACTTCAAACCTCTTAATTACTTAAATAAAAATGTATTTTTGGGGCACCTGGGTGGCTCAGTCAAACATACAACTTTGGCTCAGGTCATCATCTCACTGCTCACAGGTTCGAGCCCCAAGTCAGGTTTTGTGCTGACAGCTCAGAGCCTGGAGCCTGCTTTGGATTCTGTGTCTCCCTCTCTCTCCTCCCCTCCTCAGCTCATGCTCTGTCTCTTTCTCTCAAAAATTAATAAATGTTAAAAAAAATTTTAATGTATTTCCTTGTTTTTTATCCTTCCCCACATTACAAACATGTATCAATGGGAATTCTACAAAGGCTTGTGACCTCTTCCTCTTCCCCCTCCCCTTCCTCCCTTCCTCCCTCCCTTCCTCTTCCTCCATTACTTCCTCCTCTTCCTCCATCATCATCATCATCATCATCATCATCATCATCATCACCATCATCATCATCCTCCTCCTCAGTGTCTGGCACACTGTATCCACTCAAATGTCTACTGAATGAATGAATGAATCACCAAATGCCCATCTACTATGTTTCAAGAACTAGGCTTCAAACATACTTTTCACAGGTACCTCACCTGCACATGTTTTTTTTGTTTGCTTGCTTTAAATGTTTATTTATGTATTTGGAGAGAAAGAGAGAGAGAAAGCCCTAGCAGGGGAGAGGCAGAGAGAAAAAGAGAGAGAGAGAGAGAGAGAGAGAAAATATCCCGAGCTGACAGTGCAGAGCCCAAGGCAGGGCTAGATCCCACAGTGAGATCATGATCTGAGCCAAGATTAAGAGTCAGACACTTAACCGACTGAGCCATCCAGGCGCCCTTCACTTGTACATGTTTTATGTTTAAGAGCCACTGCGACCTTGCAGGTTAGGAATTCTAATCCTCATTTACACAAGAGGAGAAAGGTATGTGGAAGTTCATTCAAAAACACTATCATACAGCCCAGAGTGGAAAGAACTAGGTTTCATAGGTTTGTGTAGGTTTTTTCCCCGGGTTCTGAGACAGATAAGGATTCTGAGGGGCCTGCCTAGAAATGCTTATCTTGGCATGAGGTTGCCCTAGGCCCTCATCTTAAAAATTCAAACTATTTCAAAAGGAAATCTCCTTGTATATCTGCCTGTCCGCCTGTAGTTTTCTTTTCTAAGGCACTTCTTTGACAGAATAGAAATTTGAAGAAAACGTCAGGCCCCCTCCGATAACCCATTTCTCTAGCCCACCTGGCAGGTGCTTCACACAACCAGGGAGCCAGAAGCCACAAGACTGAAACAAGCTTCAGAGCCCAGTTTATAACCAGCCTTGTTCCTGCAAAGACCAGACCAGACCAGTCAGAGCCACAGTGAACCCATGTCTGACCTATCACTAACTTCCCCTCTCATTGTAATGCTAACAACCACACCCAGGGGTGGACACTTAACTTGCAAACGAAACACGAGGTAGGAAGCAGCAGGCACTGTCAAATGCACCTGTGCACCCACTTTCCTGGGATTCCGCCCCCTCATGCTTAGAAGTTACGTCTTCCCAGCCTCAGACTCTTTGAGACGTTCACTGGCTACAGCTCAAGCAGCAACTGGGTATCCCTCTTCCTAAGGCTGTCTCCCCCATGCCCAGGCTTGCAATAAACACTACCCGCCTTGTGTTTGTTTCTACACGGACAAAGAACCCTGAGGTCCTTAAGGGTTCCAAATTTCTCTTTTTTTCTACTAAGCCTGCTACTGAAAGTATGAAGGTACATAGGGTAAATTTTCTAATTCAATGAAAAACTCTGTCAAGTGCAAGGCACAATGATCTGTGTGTTCTGGAGGACAAAAAGAGGAATGGCCATGGGCTCTCCCCTCAAGGAGTCTGCAGTCCACTGGGAACACAGCTGGGTGGACAACTCATGATGTTGTTATGGTGGAAGCCGGAAGGAGGTACCAGCAGAGGACTGTAGTACAGAGCCCCCTGGAGGCAGGAGGGAATGAGAACATTGTCTCTGACAGGAAGAGGGTGCAGGAATGCTTCATGGATTAGGAGTAAATGGGTCTTGAAGGTTACACACAGTTTGAGAGGGAACAACATTTTTAGCAGAGGGAGTAGCAGAAACAAAATCAAGGAGGTAGGAAGATACTGTACGTTTCTCATTCACACTTGCATGCATGCATATATTCTTTCAGTAAATTAGTAAATACATGTATTTTTTTATTTATTTTGAGAGAGAGAGAGAGACAGCTGAGGAGAGGCAGAGAGAGAGGCAGAGATAAAGGCAAAGAGAAAGAATCCCAAGCAGGCTCTATGCTGTCCGTGCAAAGCCCGAGGTGGGAGTAGATCCTTCAACCTTGGGATCATGACCTGAGCCAAAACCAAGAGTCAGATGCTTAACTGACTGAGCCACCCAGGCGCCCCTCATTCAAAAACTTATTGACTGCTATAACCGTTGGGCATATCGCAAGCTGGACAAAGTCTCTGCCTAAACAGCCCTGCGTTTGAGAGGTAAATTGAGTAAAATACCAGGGAAACAAAACAATAAAACAAAACTGTCAAAGAGCAATAAGAAATCTGTTTTGGATTGAGTGATCAGGGAAACGAACAGGTTAAAGGGAAAGAAATTCAGTAGTGTCTGCAGCAACTAGATACCCACCTGTGATTTGACTTGGCTTCTTCCTTTACACAAGAAGAGTTGTTCAAGAATGTCTATTATTAACAGTAGCAACAACAAAATAGGCATCATCTTAGTAAGTACCAGCCACCATGAAAGATTATACAGCTGTTTAAAAAAATTTTTTTTTAATAGGGGCGCCTGGGTGGCTCAGTTGGTTGAGAGTTCGACTTCGGCTCAGGTCACGATCTCACACTCCGTGAGTTCAAGCCCCGCATCGGACTCGGTGCTGACAGCTCAGAGCCTGGAGACCGCTTTGGATTCTGTGTCTCCCCCTCTCTGTCCCTCCCCTGCTCATGCTCTGTCTCTCTCTGCCTCAAAAATAAATAAAAACATTAAAAAATTTAAAAAAATTTTAATGTTTTTATTTATTTTTGAAGGAGAGAGAGACAGAGAGTGAGTGGGGTAAGAGCAGAGACAGCGGGGGGACACAAGAGTCCAAAGCAGGCTCCAGGCTCTGAGCTGTCAGCACAAAGCCTGACACGGGACTCAAACTCACAAACCGTGAGATCGTGACCTGAACCGAAGTCAGATGTTCAACCGACTGAGTCACCCAGGCACCCCAAAACATTATACAGCTGTTTAAAAGAATGAGTTAGATCTCTGGTTTTGGATTATAAGCCCTGGCATTCATCACCCTACCCTAAGGGATTAAATATCTTAGTTCAAATACAGACTCCCTGTGACAGCTCACTCTCAACAAAAAGCCACATCACTAGTTTCAGAATCGCAAACTCCAGATGAAGCAGTTACACAACATGCACAAGACTGGGACTTCTTGATAAGGGACTTGGCAGGAAGTAACAAATAAACACCTATTTTGAGACCAGAACTACCCGCTTTACAAAAAGTCTGGCTTTGAAAAATGTCTCACTCGGACTCAGCAGCCATGAGAAATGGACCTGAGTCATGCCTCTCTAAGGTACAATAGCTCCCTTTTATCCACGGTTTTGCTTTCTGTGGTTTCTGTTACCCATAGTCAACCACGATCTGCAAACATTAAATGAAAATTTCCAGAAAGAGAAAAGTTGTAAATTTCACATCAGAGCCATTCTGAGTAGTGCAATAAAATCTTACACCAGCCTGCTCTGTCCTGCCCTAGATGTGAATCATCCCTTTGTCCGGTATATCCATGCTGGAGACGCTATCGATCCCTTAGTCGTGATTAGCTAACATCTTGGCTATCAGATCGACTGTCGCAGTATGCAGTGCTGGTGTTTAATTAATCCTCATTTTACTTAATAATCGGCCCAGAGTACAAGAGTAGTCATGTTAGCAATTTGATATGCCAAAGAAAAGCCATAAAGTGCTTCCTTTAAGGGAAAAGGGGAAAGTTCTGAACTTAAAAAAATATCACATGTTGCAGTTAAGAGTGAATCTTCTCTCCATGGAATGGCGAGGGAAAAAGAAATTTGTGCTAGTTTTCTTCTTCATGTCTCCCTATGCCTAATTTATGAATTAATCTTTATCATAGGTATGTATATATAGGAAAAACATTGTATATGTAGGGTTTGGTGCTGTCCGCTGTTTCTGGCACCCACTGGGGGTCTTGTAACATACCCCTGCAGATAAGGGGGGGATGACCGTAATCAGAAAATTAAACTGAGGACCTTGACTATTACTGCCAGTGCCTTAAATGTACCCAACTGTGCTGGCAAGCTAGGTGGGGGGCAGAACTGTAAGAGAATTACCCTTAGTTTGCCAATGTGAGGATTTTACCACCAGGATGGCGCTGGCAAGCAATGTTTGAGATTGCCCTAAATAAATAATAGGGCGGTGAGTGCAGTCTGGACTCAGAAATTGCTTCTAGACTGAGCAAGGGAAGGTGAGAAGCTTGTGTCTATCTGCTACATATAAAAATAACCAGGTGACATACCCAGAAAGAGTAGTACCTCCTTAAGAACTTTATCTTCAAAGACATGTTTCTCCTTTTCAACCAAGAACCATTTTTGTTATACTCCAGATAAAACCAGAAAGTATTTTGTAACTTAATATCAATGTATTCAAGGACCAAAAAGGGAATCCCACAGAAGACCATCTCCCCAAAAAGTATTCATTGACGCTTGCCGTTAAGTTCTTTAAAAGGTCGACATTGAAATTTGTTTTTAATTATAGATTCATCTTTATCACAGTGTTCTGGTCAAAACACACTAAGGATGTAATTCTCTGTGCTGATACTTAATCCCACACCAAAGTGCCACCTTTCAAAGGAAACTATCCGTAACGTTAAAATAAAAACATATTTATTCACTCAAGAAATATTTTTGAGCACCTTCTTCACAGTAGCAACTTTTCAAAGCACTGAATGAGCTTTCTCAGGGGTTACAAAGACAAATGAAAAGTTACTTTCTCGGGTTTTTTTCCTCAAGTTATCAATATTCCAACTGTTTATCTTTTCTTAGCATAGTGGCGGTCAGCTAGTGACAGGAATGAGCAGCTAATGGTTGAAAAAGCTAATGGTTGAAAATGTTGAAGCCACAGGCAAAGGGGAGAGTCCAATTGAAGTAAATGTAGCTGACCTAATTTTTAACATTTTTTTCAATCAAATCACCATGTTTTATGTTCGGAAAAAAACCACATATTTTACTATAATTTTTACTCACCGCTATTGCTTATACCCCACTCCATTCCTTGGATTCACTTTTCCTCTTGCTGGAGCCCATGCTTTTGTAATTCTCTCAGCAAGAATCTGTAAGAAGTAAATTCTATTAGATTTTGCCCCCAACTTTCTTTCATCCTTACTCTACTATGATAATTTCATGCTGCACAGAGCCTCACTTAGCATGAGTACTTTCTCCTCAGTATTTAAAGATTTTATTCCATTGCCTTCTAGCATGCATTATCACTTAAAAAGACAGGGAAAAAATCTACAGTCAGCATACTTGTTGCTACATTGCAGAAAATCTATAGAACAATTACTATTTAGATTCTCTCATTTTTCACCATGTAGAGTTCTGACATTACTGCCGTATACAAAGGAATATGGCTAACAGAAGAAGTGGAGGCTGAAAATTAGGCCATGGGCCCCTCAACCCAAGTCCTGAAACTGAAGGACAGCGTCTGCCAGAGGGCTCCATGTTCTGTGTTACACAGAAGTGTCATATAGGGTATGCATCCATTGCCTTCTAGCATGCATTATCAGTATCACCATATTGTATAAAGGACTGAATTTTTATTTCTTATATTCACCACTTGGGTCATTGTCCATCTGAGGATCTATGTCTTTCTTCAATTTGGAAGATACTCTTTCATTATAGCTCTTATTTTTAGAATATATATTACGCATATGTTGGAACAAAATTCTCTATCTTCTCATCTGGGTCTTTAATGTCACTGAAAAAAAACAACTCTCAGTGTTTTGTTTCAGGTCTTCCAATACATTAATTATCTCTTTAGTTATATCCACTTGTTAATTTTTTTTAATGTTTATTTATTTTAGAGAGAGACAGAGTGTGAGCAGGGGAGGGGCAGAGAGAGAAGGAGGCACAGAATCCAAATCAGGCTCCAGGCTCCGAGCTGTCAGCACAGAGCCTGGCACAGGGCTCAAACTCACGAGCCATGAGGTCATGACCTGTGCTGCAGTCCAATGCTTAACCAACTGAGCCACCCAGATGCCCCTTCCCTTGTTACTGTAAAAATGACCATAATTTTGGGGGTGCCTGGGTGGCTCAGTTGGTTAAGCATCTGGCTCTTGATTTCAGCTCAGGTCATGATTTCAGGGTTTGTGGGATTAAGCCCTGTATCAGTCTCTGCACTAACAGCAAGGCACATACTTGGGATTCTTTCTCTTCCCATCCCCTCTCCTTCCCCCATGCAAAATAAATAAATAATTTTTTTTAAATGACCATAATTTTCAATCCTTGGATTCCTAATTGGTTTTTTTATGTTTTCCCTGTTCTTGAGACACATCCTGTCTTTGTATCTCACAATTTTTCTTCTCTTACGAATATTACTTATTCCTGTATCTTTTTAGAATTTCAAAACGACTTATTTCAAAAATTCATTTTGGAAGACTGCCTTAGTATTTGTATTTCTTTGAATGACAATTCACATGCTTATGGAGTTTACTGGCCACTTTTCATGAAGTTTTATTTCCCTCTTCTTGGGTGAGATTTTTCATTACTTCTGCGCACCTCCATAAGTGATATAGCATCTATATACTTTAAATACATATTTTAAAACATTTTGACCAGCATTGCTACAACCAGGCATGTTGAGGGAGATGGTCAGTGCATCAATTAACAATAGGATTTTAATCAGATTGAAATATACCTTTCTAATGCATTATTTGCTAAACCAGGTGCTGTGCGAAAATATTTTATAGGTTTGATTTGTGAGGTTAACATTCAGAACTTTTTTTTGCAAGATCAATGTTTCTAATTACACAGTCCAGAGATCAGCAAACTATAACTCATGGGTCTAATCTTACTGGCTACCTGTTTTTTTTTTAGGTCCGTCAGCTAAAAATTATTTTCACATTTTTAAAGAAGTGTACAACAGAAACCATAAGAGGCCCATAAAGCCTAAAATATTTATAATTTGGCCCTTTACAGAAGAAAGTTTCCTGATCCCTGATATGATCTATCATCAGATACCATCCAGGCTTTTTTCCCCCTTGATTTTTAAAAATAGATTTTATTTTCAAGAGCCATTTTAGGTTCACAGCAAAACTGAATGGAAGACAGAGATTTCCCATGTACCACCTGCCCCCACACATCCATAGCCTCCCCCAATCTCAACATCCCCCACAAAACTTTTATTACCACTTGATGAATCTACATAGACACATCACTATTTCCCAAAGACCATAGTTTACTCATGGTAACATAGAGTTCATTCTTTTTTTTTTTTTTAAAGTTTATTTATTTTTGAGAGAGAGAGAGAGAGAGAGAGAGACCAAGCATAGGTGGGGGAGGGGCAGAGAGAGAGGGAGACACAGAATCCAAAGCAGGCTCCAGGCTCTGAGCTGTCAGCGTAGAGCCTGACACGGGGCTAAAATTCACGAGCTGTGAGATCATGACCTGAGCTGAAGTTGGACACTTAACTGACTGAGCCACCCAGGTACCCCAAGTTCACTCTTTTTCTTTTTTTAATTTTTTAATGTTTATTTTTGAGAGACAAAGAGAGAGAATGAGTGGGGTAGGGACAGAGAGAGAGGGAGACACAGAATCCAAAGGAGGTTCCAGGCTCCAAGCTGTCATCATAGAGCCCAACGCAGGGCTCGAACCCAAGAACCATGAGATTATGACCTGTGCTGAAGTCACGCACTTAACCAACTGAGCCACCCAGGCGCCCCACATAGAGTTCACTCTCACTGTTGTACATTCTATGGGTTAAGACAAATGTATAATGACATGTGTCCACCATTATGTAATCATACAGAGTAGTTACACTGTCCTGAAAATCCCTTGTACTCTGCCTATTTATCCTGTAGCCCCTGGCAACCAGTAATGTTTTTACTATCACCATTGTTTTATCTTTTTTAAACAATGTGATACAGTTAGAATCAAACAGCATGTAGCCTTCTCAGACCGGCTTCTTTCACTTAGTAATATGCATGTAAATTTCCTCCACATCTTTCCATGGCTTGCTAGCTCAGGTTTTTTTTTTCAGTGCCAAATAATATTCCATTGTATATACCACAGTCTATTCACTTGGATTTCATCAGTTTTGTAGTCTTGTTCATATTTCTTATGTATATATTTTGTTAAATTTATATCTAAGTATTCAATCAGGGGAGTGCTAATGTATATGGTATTGTGTTTTAAATGCAATTCTTTCAGATTTTCTACTTAACGATCACATCACCTGTGAACAAAGGCAGTTTTATTTCTTCCTAACCAGGCTGTATACTTTCATGTTCTTTTCGTATTGCGTTAACTTAGACTTTAAGTATGATGGTGAAAAGCAGTAGTGACAGAGGACATCCTAGCCTTGTTCTTGATCTTAATGGGAAAAATTCTAGTTTCTCACCATGAGGTAGGATGCTGGCTGTAGATTTTTGTAGATATAATTTATCAAGTTGACAGTTTCCCTCTATTCCTAGTTTACTGAAAGCTTTATTGTGTTAGATTTTGTCAAATGCTTTTTCTACATCTTGATACCATCCCAGTGTTGTTGTTGTTGTTTTTAAGATTTTATTTATGTTTTAAGGAAACTCTACATCCAACATGGGGCTTGAACTCATCACCCCAAGATCAAGAGTTGTATGCTCTACGGACTGAGCCAGCCAGACGCCCCTACCATCCCAGTGATTTTATTTTTTAAAAATCTGTAGTGAAGCTCAGAAAGTAATCTTTTACATAAAAACTCACAAGATTCAGATTCACATGGCCCTAATACCACACTCTGAGATACCCTGTCCTAAGAAGTCCATAGACATTGGCTGTAGGGACATGGAGATCCACCAGCCCAAGTTTTCCCCAAGTGTTCATAATGGAATACAATCATTTGAATATTTTTAATTGTCACTGATTATAGAGGCCTATGCTAGTGATGAATTATCTTCTTTGTTAGCCTGACCCAAAAACCGTATATATAAGGGCAGCCTCCTTCCTTAGATCAAACCTAAGTAAACCCAAACAAATTACTTTCTCTTTTTCATTTTTTTCTCATATTGCTGCAATTTCAAAGTACTTTTCTTTTCTTGGTATAGTAATGGCAGGCTGAAGAGAGAAATAAGAAGTTACTGGTTGAAAGAAAGTGAGTCACTGAATCAAGGATATTTGAAAACCACAGATAGGAGAATCCCAGTGAAAGTAAATGCATCAAACCAAATAATGTGCTTTTCAACACAGTGACTGAGTTCTACATTAGAATTTCATTATGTTTTACACCTGGAAGTATTACAAGCTATATATCAGTTATACCCCAATAAAAAAAAAGAATGAAATGCTACACGTGTCCCTGAGTATCATTTGGGTAGCAGGTTAATTCATAAAAATCCTCCCAATTCTAGGTGGTGAAGCCCCACAACTTACTTGTTTCTTGATCTTATTCTGGGTGCTAAAAACTGCTGAAAAGTTTGGGCCCAGACAGAAATGTTCCAGGGAAAATTTATATCTACTTCTTTAAAAAAAAATTTTAATGTTTATTTATTTTTGAGAGAGAGATACAGAGTGCAAGCAGGGGGTGGGGGAGACAGAGAGAGAGGGAGACACAGAATCTGAAGCAGGCTCCAGGCTCCGAGCTGTCAGCACAGAGTCTGACGTGGGGCTTGAACTCACGGACTATGAGATCATGACCTGAGACAAAGTTGGACGCTTAACTGACTGAACCACCCAGGTGCCCCAATTTATATCCACTTCTTAAGATAAAAGTGCAAAAGAGCTAAAATTATTTGCAGAGCTGTTTGCCAACAATGTGAAGGCTACAGCTGACTTTTAGTTGGAGATAAAATAGCAATCCATTGTTGTCTTCCCATCTCCTCCCAGATAGTGGGTCGGGGAACTAACGGGTACAGAAACCCATGGTGAAACTTGTGACATGCAGAGAACATGGCTCAAGGAAAGAATGCAAAGGGAAAGGTCTGGCTTGTCACAGTTTTGTGTCTTGGGTCCTAATCTGATTTATGGATTTAACTCCAGTGACTGCACTTGACTATTTTTCAAATCCTGGAGACAGTGTGGTCCCTTCCCAGCCAGAGTCTCAGCCCATAATCATGCTGAAAGGGTTTTATGTTACTGAGCCTAAGGACTATGTGTCACAGTGAAGAAAAGTTAACTCTCCTTTGCTCTTCTCTATCTAGCTACTGGTTTCTTTCTCCCAGCTGAATATAAAGTACATATTCCCCTTTAAAATCACCCTTTAGAAATTTTGTTCTTATTCACTGTGGCAGAGAGGATAAAAAGTGATTAGAGTTTCCATCCTGAGCCTTGGATCCTGGTTACAGCTGACAAGCCTATACTCTAGTAGGAATAAAATCTTAAATGATTGCTATCACGCTGGCTTCCTATACAATACAAAGACAAACTGTGAACCGAACCCTTTTGAAAAATGGAAATATTTCATTAAGTCTATCCAAGTTACACTCTTGGCAAAGCAAAATCTTTCTGTCACCAAACCAGCACATTTCTACTCTTTCCTAAGCCCTTGGCTATGTGGAGGTGATAAGTAAACCTTTCCTCTGATCTTGGTTCCAAATGAATAATATGAGAGATAGCATCTCATTATTCACTTGGAACTGATGATACCATCTGTTTCTTGTTACCAAAACCATGAGGCTGTAACATAAAAGTTAGGCATTGACGACTTCACTGATTTTACTCCTTTTGAATGACACGGAGGTTGCTTTCAAATTTTTCCCTCAGAGAAAGGTTTTCTTTTATTTCTTTTATTTCTTTATTTATTTTTTAGGTGTTAGAAGACTCAAAGTTCTCAAGCCAAGGCTCTACCTGGTCCAAATTACAACTGATGATTTGGGTGCCATTAATCCTTCTTAATTATACATTCTTCGAAAAAGAGTGTCTGACTCCCAAATGGGGAGCTTTCTATGGCTCAACTTTCACACCTGTGAACTGGGGAGAGAAATAGTAACTCTCTCATGGGGTTCTTTTGAAGATGAAATCAGATTATGTTATTTGAAGCATTTAGCACAGGGTCTGGGGAAGCACTCAGTAAATGTTTGTATGGTAGGGGCCAGAGGTCTTGTTGGAAGCTATCAGTTTGAACTACTTCTTGGAAATCAGTTTGTATGAAGGACAAGAGCATCAAACCCAGGCTCACTCTGTATGGTAGAAATTCTTACTTATACTGTCTTAAGCAACTTACCGTACCTTTATTTCTTAGCTAGATAATGGGAATAAAGAAAGCTACCTCGGAGGGTGGCCGTACCAGTGAGCTACCAAGGAAGGGGGGAGACTAAATGCATCTCC
This sequence comes from Panthera uncia, assembly GCF_023721935.1. NCBI lineage: Eukaryota > Metazoa > Chordata > Mammalia > Carnivora > Felidae > Panthera > Panthera uncia. The sequence continues at coordinate 9,521,595 of NW_026057577.1, read as the reverse complement.
CCTTCCAAGTCTCTTAATGCTGAACTGAGAAGATGGTAACCAAGTAAAAATCCCAAGTTCTGCAAAATCAAAGAATGCTGGTGAAGAACTGAAGCACATAAGAAATGAAATAAGAAATGCTAATCGATATTTACAAGTCAGGAAGCAGATCACTAAGTATAAATGATTAGAGAATGCTGAAAGCTAAATGTGGACAATGAGGAAGATAAAAAGCAAGTCAAGCCCCAATTCCAAACAATGAAAAGGCTAAAAAATGAGAGGAAAAAATATTCTCAGGAAATAGATGAGCATCTGTAAAAGAAACTCTTACGGATAGCCCCATCAAGATGGCAGGTGATTCTGAGCTCACCTCTTCCCACGGACACACCAAAGCTACCACTGCATACAGAGTGCCTCTCTGACAATGACCCGAACACTGGCACGACAGCTCTTCCACAGCTAAAGACATAAAGAGAACCCCACATGAAGAAGGGTAGCAGGAGCACAGATGAGGTCTGATTAGAACCCATACCCCTGGGCTGATGACACACGAGTAGGAGGGATATTGCAGGCATGGAGGTCTTCCCTGAGAAGCAAGGGCTTTAAGCTCCACACCAGGGAGACCCACCACCACCACCACCACAGGGGCCTGCACGGGGAAGACAAGACTTCATAATGCCTGGCTTTGAAAATCAGCAGGGCTAATTCCAGGGGCTTATGAAAATCAATGAGGCTTAAGTCCAGGAGAGCCAGAGTCTTCTAGGAAGCCAGGATTCTGCTCTTAAAGGGCCTGCATACAAGCTCACTCACTCCAGGACCCAGCAGAGAGGCAGCCATTTGAAAAGTACCTGAGCCATATGTGAAGGAAATTTATGGACCACTTTTAGTGTATGTGCCAGAGGAGCAGGGATTTGTAGGAAATTTCTCCAGGAAAGAAGTACAGGTGGTCACCAGTTCTGACACTCCATCCATCTTGTCAGCACCATCATATCATCCTGGCTTCCTCATGGACCCACCCCCGCAGCTACCCTTCCAAGGTGGCATCCCCCCTCCCCTCTCCAAAACCAGCAGGCAGCCTCAGCCAAGACTGGCACCCCTTCCAAGGCAGCTCCCACCACACCACAACACACCCAGCCAGTGGCTGGGACAAAACACCTCCAGCTTCTATCCCACTACACCTGGCAGCAATCTCAGCCCAAACTGGCATGTGTCACACCCCCACTCTACCAAAGTGGCTCCCAATGTCTCACACCCAGTGGGTGGCCTCAGTCAGGACTGGAAGCCCCTCCCCCAAAGTGGCTCCTGTCCTGGGGGTGGAGGCAAACAGTACCACCAGCAGCAGTCACAGCAAGACCTTGTAACTAGTCACACTAGGGCTGAGCCTTGCTCACCAGTGAGTCAGCAGGCATGGATAAAAAGTACATTTATATGGCAGCTGCTCATACCAGCCAGCCAGGCCAGGGGCCAGCCACACCCAGCAGTGCACCTTCAGCAGTTATGGCCCAGTTACAACAGAAGGGCATAGGCAACCCACACAGGGACTCCCCCCCCGAAGCACCTAGTTCTGGTGACCAGGGTGAGTTGTTCCTCTGAGCCCCATAGGCACTTTCTACTTAAGTCCACTCCTTTAAGACCAGGAGACATAGCTGACCTACCTAACACATAGAAACAAATGCAGAATCAGGCAACATGAGGAGATGGAAGAATATGTTCCAAAAGAAAAAAGAAGACAAACAGAAAAAGAACAAAACAAAACAGAGATAAGCAATCTACCTGATAAGGAGTTCAAAGTAATAAAAAGTCTCACTGAACTCAGGAGAATGAGTGGACACAGTGACAACTTCATCAAAGACATAGAAAATAAAGAAAATAACCAATCAGAGCTGAAGAATACAATAACGAATGAAAAATACACTAGAAATACTCAACAGCAGATTAGAGGATGCAGAAGGATAGATCAGTGATCTGGAAGACAAAATAGTGGAAATCAGCCAGGATGAACAACAAAAAGATAAAAAGAATTTTTAAAAATGAGGATAGTTTAAGGGATCCCTGGAATAACAATTGTACTAACATTCACATTATAGGGTTCCCAGAAGAAGAAGGAAGAGGTGAAAGCAAAAAATTCTTTGAAGAAACAATAGCTGAAAACTTGTCCTACCTGAAGAAGGAAATAGACATCCAGGTCCAGGGAGAACAGAGAGCTTCAAACAAGATAAACATAAGGAGGTCTAAACCAAGATACATAATAATTAAAATGGTAAAAATTAATGATAGAGAATTTTATTATTTTTTTAATGTTTATTTATTTTTGAGAGCAAGAGAGACAGAATGTGAGCAGGGGAGGGGCAGAGAGAGAGGGAGACACAGAATCCAAAGCAGGCTCCAGGCTCTGAGCTGTCAGCACAGAGTCCGATTTGGGGCTCAAACTCACGAACCATAAGATCATGACCTGAGCCAAAGTTGGATGCTTAACTGACTGAGCCACCCAGGTGCCCCAATTATAGAGAATTTTAAAAGCAGCAAGGGAAAAGAAAACAGTTACGTACAATGAAAACCCCATGAAGCCATCAGCTTATTTTTCAGCAGAAACTTTACAGGCCAGAAGAGAGTCGCATGATATATTCAAAGTCCTGAAAGGAAAAAATCTACAACCAAGAATACTCTATTAGGCAGGGTTATCATTCAATATTGAAGAAAAGATAAAAAGTTTTTCAGACAAACAAAAGTAAAAGGAGTTCATCACCACTAAACGGCCTTACAAGATATGTTAAAGCGACTTCTTTAAGCAGGAAAAAAAGGCCTTAACTAGAAGAAAATTACGTAAAAAAAAAAATCTCACTGGTAAAAGCAAACATACTGTAAAAGTAGTGGATTAACTACTTATAAAACTACTATACGGTTTAAAACACAAGAGTAGTAAAATCAACTGTTTCTACAAGTAGTTAAGGAATATACAAAATAAAAATATGTACAGTTTGAGGTCAAAAAACATAAAACCCTGGAGGGGGGGTTAAAATGTAGTGCTTTTAGAATGTGCTCAAACTTAAGTGACCATTGACTTAAAACAGACTGCTACATACATAGAGTGTTATATATGAACAGCATTGGTAACCACAAACTGAAAACCTATATAAAATGCACAAAAAATAAAAAGAAAGGAATCCAAACATAACACTAAAAAAGTCATCATTCACAAGGAAAGAGTAAGAGAAGCACAGAGAAGAACTACAAAAACAACCAGGAAATAATTAACAAAATGGCAATATGTATATATCTATCAATAATTACTTTAAAATGCAAAATGACTGGGGCACCTGGGTGGCTCAGTTGGTTGAGCATCTGACTCTTGATTTTGGCTCAGGTCATGATCTCAGGGTTTGTGGGATCAAGTCCCACATCGGGCTCTATGCTGACAGTGTGGAGCCTGCATGGGATTCTCTCTCTCTCTCCCTCTCTCTCTGCCCTTCCCCTGCTTACATTCTCTCAAATAAATAAGTAAACATTTTTTAAAAATGCAAATTGACTAACTGCTCTAATAAAAAAAAAACATAGGGTGACTGAATGCATAAAACAAGAGCCATCTATATGCTACCTATAAGACACGCACTTCAGACCAATAGACATATACAAATTCAAAGGGAGGGAGACACAAAGATATTCCATGTGAATTGAAATAAAAAAATAGCTTGGTAATAATACTTATATCAGAAAAAGTGGACTTTAGAAGAAAGACCATAATAAAAGACAGAGAAGGGCATTTCATCATGATAAAGAGATCAGTCCAAGAAGATTTAACAATTATGAATACCTATGCACCCAACTTTGGTGCATCTAAATAAATAAAGCAAATATTAACAGACACAAAGTAAGAAATTGACAGTAATACCATGATACAGGGATGTTTAAAAATCACATTTACATCAATGGAGAGATCATCCACATAGAAAATCCTTAAGGAAACAGTGACTTTGAATGGCATATTAGATCAGGTATATACAGAATATTCCATCCAGCAGAATACAAATTCTTTTCAAAGACAAATGGAACACTTGCAGTATACATCACATATTAGGCCACAAAACAAGTCTCAATAAATTAAACAACACTGAAATCATGTCAAGCAATTTTTTCCAACCACAACAGTATGAAACTAGGAATTAATTACAAGGAAAAAAACCCTAGAAAAATGCCAACATGTGGATGCTAAACAAAACACTCTGAATAATCAATAAGTCAACAAAGAAATCAAGGAGGAAGTTTTTTTTAAAAGATGGAGAAAATGAAAATGGAAACACAACAGTTCAAAATCTTTGGGATATAGCAAAAGCACTATTAAGAGGGAATTATATAATGATGCAGGCCTACCTCAAGAAATAAGAAAAATATCAAATAAACATTTTCACTTTATACCTAAAGGAATAAGAAAAAGAATAACAAACAGAACCCAAAGTTAGTGGAAGGGAAATAATAATAAAGATCATAATGGAAATAAATAAAATAGGGACTCAAATAAATAGAAAAGATCAATGGAACCAAGAGCCAGTTCTTTGAAAAGAAACAAAATTGATATCATTTAGCCATACTCATCAAGAAAAACAAAGAAGACTCATAAAATCAGATCAGAAATGAAAGAGAAATTCCTGACACCACACAAAAACAAAGAATTATAAGAGATTAACATGAGTCGTTATATACCAACACACTGGACAAACTAGAAGTAATGGATAAATTCCTGGAAACACACAGTCTTCCAAAACTGAATCAGAAAGAAACAGAGAATCTAAATAAATAATCAGGGGTGCCTGCATGGCTCAGTCGGTTGAGTGTCTCACTTTGGCTCAGGTCATGATCTCACAGTTCATGAGTTTGAGCCCCGTGTCAGGCTCTGTGCTGACAGCTCAGAGTCTGGAGCCTGCTTCAGATTCTGTGTCTCCCTCTGTCTCTACTCCTCCCCTGCTCATATGCTGTCTCTCTCTCTCTCAAAAATAAAGATTAAAAAAAATTAGAAAAATAAATAAATAAATAAATAAATAATCAATAGCAATTAAACTGATTATCAAAAATCTCCCAACAAACATAGGTCCAGGACCAAATGGCCTCACAAGTGGATTCTACCAAACATTTAAAGAAGAGTTAAAACCTATACTTAAACTATTCCAAAAAACTGAGAGGAAAAAATGCCTCCAAAGTTATTTTCAGAGAAAAGAATTACCCTGATACCAAAAACAGCCACTCCAAAAAAAAAAAAAAAAAAAATTACAGACCAATCTCCCTGATAAACACAGATGCAAAACTCACCAACAGAATATTAGCAAACTGAATTCAACAATACACTTAAGGAATCATATACCATGATTAAGCAGGATTTATTTGAGGGGATGCAAGGATGGTTCAACATCCACAAATCAATTAACATGATATGTATCACATTAGCAAAATACAGAAAAAGCATATTACAAAGTTCAACATCCATTTATGATAAAAACTCTCAATAAAGTTGGTATAGAGGCAATATATCTCAACATAACAAAGTCCATGTATGACAAACCCACAGCTAACATCATATGCAATGTGCTAAGCTGAAAACTTTCCCTCTAAGATCAGGAGGACAAGGATGCCCACTCTTGCCAATTTTATACAACACAGTACTAGAAGTCCTAACCACAGTAATCAGACAAGAAAAAGAAATAAAAAGCAACCAAACTGGTAAGGAAGAAATAAAACTTCCATATTTGTAGATAATATGATACTATACATAGAAAAGCCTAAAGATTTCATTACAAATCTATTAGAGCTAATAAATAAATTAATTAAAGTTGAGGATACAAAAGTAACATACAGAAATCTGTTGTTTCTGTATACTAATAACCAACCGTCAGAAAGAGAAATTAAGAAAATAATCCCATTTATAACAACATCAAAAACAATATAATACCTAGGAACAAATTTAACTAAGGGAGTAAAAGACCTGAGCTCTGAAAACTCTAACACACTGATGAAAGAAATTAAAGATGAAAAAATAAATGAAAATATACACCATGCTCATGAATTAAAAGAATTAATATTGTTCAAATATCCATGCTACTCAAAACAATCTAAAGATTCAATGCAATCCCTATCAAAAATACCAATAGCATTTTCACAGAACTAGAACAAATAATCCTCAAATTTATATGGAACAACAAGAAATGCTCCCAGATTTCAAACAATTCCACCAAGCTACAGTAACCAAAACACTATAGTACTGACATGAAAATAGATACATAGATCAATAGGACAGAACAGAGATCCCAGAAATAAATCCATGCTTTTATGGTCAATTAATCCACAGCAAAGGAGGTAAGAACATACTATGGGTGAAGGAGAGTCTCTTCAACACATGGTGTTGGGAAAATTGGACAGCTACATGGAAAAGAATGAAACAGACCACCTTCTTGCAGCATGCACAAAAATAAATTCGAAATGGAACAAAGACCAAAATTTAAGAATTGAGGCCATAAACTTCCTAGGAGGAAACATAGATAGTTAACTCTTGGACATCAGTCTTTGTAATATTTTCTTGGATCCACCTCCTTAGACAAAGGCAACAAAAGCTAAAATAAACACTTGGGACTACAAGAAACTAAAAAAACTTTTGGACAGTGAAAGCAACCATCAACAAAATGAAAAGGAAACCTAGTGAATGGGAAAAGATATTTGCAAACGATTATCTAATAAGAGGTTAATGTCCAAATATATAAAGAACTCCTACAACTGAACACCAAAAATCAATCAATCCAATTAAAAAATGGGGAGAAGACATGGATATACATTTTTTCAAAGAAGACATCCAGATATGCAACAGACATGACAAGATGCTCAACATCACTCATCATCAGGGAAATGCAATTCAAAACCACACTAAGGTGTCACCTCACACCTGTCAGAATAACTAAAATCAAAAACACAAAAATCAACAAGTGTTGGCAAGGATGTAGAGAAAATGGAACCCTCCACACTAATGGTGGGAATGCAAACTGGTGCAGCAGCCACTGTGGAAAACAGCATGGAAGTTTCTCAAAAAATCAAAAATAGAAACAAAATATAATCCAGTAATTCTACTACTGGGTATTTACTCAAGAAATATGAGAACACTAATTTGAAGAGACATATGCACCCCTATGTTTATTTCAGCATTACTTACAATAGTCAAATTTTGGGAGCAGCCCAAGGGTCCATCAATAGATGAATGGATAAAGAAGGGGTGTGTGTGTGTGTGTGTGTGTGTGTGTGTGTGTGTGTGTAATGGAATATTACTCAGCCATAAAAAAGAATGAAATCTTGCCATTTGCATGGATGGAGCTTGAGAGTATAATGCTAAGTAAAATAAATAAGTCAGAGAAAGACAAATACCTATGATTTCAGTCATACTTGGAATTTAAAAAATAAAACAAATGAAGGAAATGAATTTTTAACCAGAATGCCCTCCTTAGCCAAACTAGCTAAAGGTCTTTGTAAAATAAAGATATATCAGGAATTCAAATTATAAAACAAAACAAAACCACCCACAAGCTCTTTCTTGGTTATTTGCTGTAAAGTGTGCTGAATAAGAAAAAAAAATAATAACCAAGAAAGAGGGAGATGTGGTTTCTGGAGGCAATCTGGAAGCAGGTACAGGGTTGCAGTGCAGATTTTAAATCTCCCTGAATTACCCCTAAAGAAAGAGTAAATAGGATAAATTAAGCAAAAACTAACAGAAATCCCCTACAACAAAACGTGGTGACAATGTATCCCCTACATCATGAAGTAAGAGTGGGTGGGAGGGATGCCTGGTGGCTCAGTCGGTTAGGCACGTGATTCTTAATTTCAGCTCAGATCACAATTTCATGGTTCATGAGTTCCAGCCCCATGTTGGGCTCTGCACTGATAGCGTGGAGCCTACTTGGGATTCTCTCTCTCATTCTCTTTCTCTGTACCTCCCCTGCTCGTGCTCTGTGTGTCTCTCTCTCAAAATAAATAAACTTAAAAAAAAAGTGGGTGGGAAAGAACTACTGAAACAGCAAGATCTGAATTTGATCAACAACGATGTGGGATGAAATGTATGGCACAGGGCAGGGAAGACAAAGGACTTCTGATGGCCTTGAGAGGTAGAAGACCTAAACGTTTATAAATTTTATATTAGATTCCTGGTCTAAAATTAGTTAACAACTTCCTCTACCACAGCATCTGATTTAAAGGAATATCCTTTTACTTCCAGGAACACATCAAAGGTAATTATTAGGTTCATCTTACTTTTTGTGAACTCACTCAGCGGAAGTTTCCCCCCATCACTAACGTTATATTATATCAGGACTGTTAACAACATGTTGCCTTTACACATGCTAATACCTCCCATAATTTGAGGAAATTCATATAATTTACTAAGTCAGAAAGGTTTTGAGAGTTAAGGGACCATTTCACCAGGTCAGGGAAAGAAATATAAACTGGACTATACTGGCAAAGTACCTATATGATCATCCCATTTATGACAACAATTTAGTTTTACTACTACAAGGTAATGTCTATTTCATGTGTATCACCCAACCTTACATTGGTATCTCTCCACTCTCATCTTCTAAAACCCATTGTCTAGTAAGTACTGCGGGAAGAGCTCATAATGGCAAGAGTCTCTGCACACTCACGGAGGTTCTATCAAACCTTTATACTTGAAGTTTAGGTAGAATGAAGATAAAATGTGATTCATATTTCCTTTCATTAATATAATTTTACAGCAGCTTTATTGAGATAATTCACAAACAGTACAATTCATCCATTAAAAGTTTATAGTTCAGTGCTTTTTAGTACATTCACAAGACGGTTCACCCATCACTCCAATTTTAGAACATTTCGTCCCCCAGAAACCCTGTCCCCATCATCCATCACTGCCCACTACCCTCATTTTTTCCACCCTCATTTTAGGCAACCGCTCTTTTCTGTCTCTATAGATTTATCTGTGATGGGCATTTCATATAAATGGAATCATGCAGTAATTCTGCTAATGGCTGGTTTCTTTTACTTACCACATTGTTTTCAAGCTTCAGCAATGTTACAGCGTGTTATCAGCACTTCATTCCTATTTAAGGCTGAATACTATTCTATCGTCTATGTAGAATAAAATAAGCAAATTTATATTTGAATGGAAATAAGAGCTGGCCAAAATTTTTAAGAAATGGTTTGAATGAATTTTTTCTCTAGAAGCTTTCGCCTTGATATAGTTATCATATTAAGAATAGAAACGTCATATATTTAACGTTTAATGTGTATTTAACAAATATATAACATATTTAATGCAATAAAATACAGTTAATATTTTTTTCCAACGTTTTTTTGGTTTGTTTTTGTTTTTGTTTTTGTTTTTGTTTTTTTTTTTGGGACAGAGAGAGACAGAGCATGAACGGGGAAGGGTCAGAGAGAGAGGGAGACACAGAATCGGAAACAGGCTCCAGGCTCCGAGCCATCAGCCCAGAGCCTGAGGCGGGGCTCGAACTCACGGACCGCGAGATCGTGACCTGGCTGAAGTCGGACGCTTAACCGACTGCACCACCCAGGCGCCCCCATTTAATATTTTAATAAGAAGTATCTTACACTTTACTTAATATAAAATTCTTTAATACTTATTTTAATCGAAATTCAACACTTAATTGAATTCAAATGTTGGGTAGTTTATGAAACCAACTCAGTTGGTTAAGTGCCCCTCCCCTTCTCATGCTCTGTCTCTCTCTCAAAAATAAATAAGCATTAAAAAAATGTTTTTGTTACGTCTTGATACATTGAGTTTCACCCTCAGAGACTCCAACTTCATTGGCCAGAGGTAGAGCCTGAGAATTAGTTTTGCAAAAACAGGCCAGCTCATTCCAATGTACAGCTAGGGTTGAGATCCATTGTTCCAGAGGGATCTAGCACTAGAGGGATCTAGAACTGTTCTAGAGGGATAGGCTGATCAACACACTTTGAAGCCATGGAGTAGATCTGACCCTTGGACACATCTTCATGCATTTCAACAGCAGCAAAAGAAGCCAGCATGGGATGGATGAGAATGTGGGAGTTAAGGCCCTTTATTCTCTCCAGGAAGTTAGAGATAAAATCTTCCACTGAGAGTGAGGAACAGAAGGAAACAGAAGGAGAGGGCAAGGGTCTGGACTGGTTTACCCCAAAGCTTGGGAGGGAAAGATGACACAGATACACAGGAAGATCTGAGGACCCAGACAAAGAAAGAAACCTTGAATTTGTAGCAGCCTGATTTGCACCTAGGCTGGATTTTCTCTCCTGGATGGACAGAAAAATGTATGTCTTACCTCACCAACAAAATGTGAGTCATTCTCATTGTTCTTTTAATCACTGAGCCCATGGTGGGATGTTGGCAATATTATGAGCATAGACTCAATAAGTAGCATTTAAAGGCCCAGAATCCAGGGCTACTTCCAGACCTAATGAATTCCCACTGCAGATTCTTGTTCTGATACACACTGCCTATACACCAGCCTCTTCTGGGCTTTACATATATAAAAATCACTTGCGACTCAGATGGGGCTTCTCGCTTAATGACTGAATCTGCTATCACTTTGATTCTTTGTGATGAGACATCGCCATTCCTTTCTAGCAAATAAATGGTGAGGCTGGGTAACTTTAGAGTACTGAGTAACACTGGAGACATGAATACCATTTAAGCAAACAGTCTCATGTTTTCTTTCCTAAAACTGCCCTCAAGAGGTAAACACAAACAGACTTAATGTTCCTGAAAGACATTCTGAGACAGTGTATTGGGAATGTTCCTGTTTGCCTTTCTTTCAAGAACAAGAAAAAAACTCCTATAAGGAATTAGGGGAAGGGAGCGGACAATAATGTTCCCAATCATGATCTATAAGAAAGATACGCAAGATGCTAAAAATCAAGCAACACACATTTGCTGAGAATTTACTAGTCTTTCTGCCAAGATCATGCAATCTAATAGGTAAGGATATGGAAAATTGGCCAATACCGCATGGCCACTGAAAACACTCGTGCAATGACCAGAATCATGGGATTGTCTCAGCGATGAATGGTTTTCAGTTCTTCCTTTCACATATGAGGAGACTGACTCATAAGAAAGCTAAGACCTTGTTCAAGGCACAGTCAGTTCACTCATCAACAAAAAAAGGCACCAGGTATCCATGTCATCTATGCATGTTGTGAGGTAGTGAGAACGTGAACATCATGAGGCTCTCCGTATGTTCAGAGAGCAGTGACTACGGGAAGTCTCCTAGAAAACTCCGGGTTGTTGTGCTACATACAAAGCAGGAGCTTCTCAGACAATGGAGCCAGGCACAAAGACTCTTCCCTCAGCTCCCACCAAGACCAGCTTCAGAGACAGAACCCACTGTACATGCCCACTAAATACGTACTGAGTACAGGAAAGTCTACAAAAATAAAGAGGGGTGTGGTAAATAGGCATGAAGATGGATCTGGGTGGACACGGCAAAGGAAATTCGTAGTGAGAAATATGGCAAAAATGGCTTAAAATCCGAAAGAGCAACTATGACCTTGCTGACTGGTCAAAAGATGGGCTTGGCTAGAATGGAGAGATTTGATCAAGGAGGAACAGAACGTGACAGAAAAAAACAAGGACGGGGAATAGACCTGTGTGAACCCTTGAGTCTGAGGCTGGGACCTTTATACTCTAGTCCATGGGTCAAAGAGAAGCCATAGGGTGTTATCAACAGCTGAAAATCTTGATGAAGAGGTACTTGAGGAAGGCTGCTGGGGTCTTTGGAGGATGGACTGCAGTCAGGAGAGGGAGGCAAGGGGACCAGTCAAGGAGCCCCTACCCCAGTGCTGGTGAGCTATGGTGAGGGATGGGACAGGTGGGTGGTGCTGGGAACAGAAAGCACGAGCTATTTGAGAGAAACTCAAAGGGAAGAAGAATTACCTTGATCTGGTGCTGAAGAGATCTGGGCGGAAGGTAAATGGAGGAAGGGAGGAGGCAAGGTGAGTGGGAGAATCCAAGCTTGGGGCAGGGAGGAAGATGCAGTCAGTGAGAGACATAATGGGTTTGGGAGCTGTGACTGGAGGAAGGAGGCAAATCTGGTTTTAGACACACTGAATTTAGGTGTATCTTAACATCCAAATGGAAATAAGCACAGAGGGGTTGAATATTAGAACAAATCTTGGAAGAAGTTGGGGGAAGTCTTGAGAGCTCCAGATGTGGCAGTTCATGTAGTTGGGGCTGAGAGCCAAAGTTACAGAAACAGGTGTCTCGGTTAGGTAAGTTAGCAAACAAATTAAAATTATTCTTGTTTCGGGGTTCCTGGGTGGCTCAGTCGGTTAAGCGTCCAGCTTTGGCTCAGGTCACAATCTCATGGTTCGTGGGTTTGAGCCCCACGTCGGTCTTTGTACTGACAGCTCAGAGCCTGGAGCCTGCTTCAGATTCTGTGTCTCCCTCTCGCTCTGCCCCTCCCCTGCTCATGCTCTGTCTCTCTCTGTCTCCCAAAGATAAATAAACATTAAAAAAAGAAAGAAAGAAAAAAATATTCTTGTTTCAGGGGCTCTTGGGTGGCTCATTTGGATGAGCGTCCAATTCCTGACTTCGGCTCAGGTCATGATCTCATGGTTTATGAGGACCAGCCCCACATCAGGCTCTGTGGTAACAGCATGAAGCCTGCTTGGGATTCTCTCTCCCTCTCTCTCCCTGCTCCTCTCCTTCTTGTGCTGTCTCCCCTTCTCTGTGCCCCCTCCCCCTCCCCCAGCTCATTCTCTCTCTCTCTCTCAAAATAAATAAACTTAAAAAAATATTCTTGTTTCAGATCGAATTTAACTACTGTTCCAGACTTGTCTACTTTGTACAAATAAAAACAAAACAAACAAAAACACAATCAAAGGCAACAGAGAAAAACCCAACTAACTAGCATTTATGAGAACTACACCAATTTTCTAAACGTTGATCTTCAAGTATTTCCTTTAATTGAACTGTAAAGAACAGCTACAGTGGGAAATTACTAGTCAGTACTATTTAGTACATTAACAACCTTACTTTTGAAAAATAACGGGATGTATCTGTCCTTTTCACACTGCCCCCCATGTGATCATCTCTAAGAGGCAGACGCCTTTGAAAAGGAATGACTTACGTAATTTTTTTTAAACCTGTAAGTATTATCGCTTACAGTTTTTTAATATACTGTTCAGAGCAGTGAGAAGCTAGACCTTTTAAGTTAGATGTAAAATACTGAGAAAGAAGTATTGTTTTGCGGTGCCTGGGTGGCTCAGTCGGTTGAGTGTCTAACTCTTGATTTCAGCTCAGGTCCTAATGTCACAGTTCATGAGTTCAAGCCCTACCTCAGGCTCTATACTGGCACCATGGAGCCTGCGTGGGATTTTTTCTCTGTGTCTCTCTCTGCTCATGCTCATGCTCTCTCTCTCTAAAAATAAACATTTTTAAAAAAGTATTATTTGTAAAATAGAAGGCATCCTTAAGTCAGTTGTCTTTAACTCTTCATTCAGATTTAAATAAATACCCATTGGTGCATTTTGGGGAGTTTCTTTCCAAAAAAGGAATCTTCTCAATGGTCTTTATTCTGGTGGTATGTTCTGCTGGAGATTCCATTTACATTTGTGATAATTCTATTTTTTGGTCTCCTATACCACCTCCAGTAACCAAGACTCACTCCTTTTAATTCACGCTTTGGTTCTTTTTTTTTTTTCCTATTGGTTATTAATACCACATAATAGGACAATTAAGTCACAACCCACTGCACACTAAGCATTGTGGGAATGATCCAAAGAACACAAAATGAAGTTAATGTAACATAAAAATGACTGTGCAGCATATAAAGAAATCATATTACTGGTAAACACTTTGGTGTCATTAGAATCCACTGTAAAGCAGCTAAGCAAACTTAATATCTTTAGTGTCTTCCATACGGGGTGATTTTAGCCAGACTATTCTCAAATATGTTTTAAAATATTATTTTATTTATTTACTTCTTACAAAGACAGAACCTCAAGTGTAAGCGCACTTCCTACTAGTTTTCTGTGTTGCGCAACAACCAAAATTTAGTCCGTGTCACCTCTATGCAAGGATGGACAGTGTTTTACCAGAACATAGAAATGGTCTGCTGAATTAGAAGAAAAAACTTGAAGGATCCTGTCAGGCTTTCGGCTCCATGTGAGCTGGCTCTTTCCTGCTATTCCTCAGCCAGATGAATAATGTGGTGTCTTTCTTAGTGCTCATTACCAAAGAATTCCACATACGATTTTCAATGTGAATCTTTAATGCAACAATGGCATGAAGTGATCTCTTCTCCTACAGTGCTTTGGAAATTATATGAAGAAGGTGATGCCAAGGTACCATACTGACACTGCAATTTCAGTGGATTAACACAACAGACTTTATGACCTTCTCACTCTGCATGTCCAAAACCAGCAAGCCCAGAGCTGTGCTCTGCAAACTCACCTAGGCTTTGGGGCTCCACTGTAATGTGTCCCTGCCATTTCAGAAAAATAAATCAAGTGGCTGCAGGGTTTGCTGGGGCCAGGAAGGTGAGCCATGAAGAACTCTTACCCCCACCCCCCCAGATTCTACTTCTACTTTCTGGGCAGGTGAGTCTAGGAAACCCAGGAATAGGAAAGGAAGTGTTGAACCATAAGAACTGTCTTTACATCCCAGGAAGTTACTGCTCCTGTAAGGTAGCTCCATGAGCTCAAATGATCACTAGACTTGAAAGCAAGAGACATGATTTTCAACAAATCACTTGGCTTTTCCAGGTCTTAACTTGCAAACCAAGAACATGGGAAGAGGAACCATTAAGATGTTAGAATCTTGGGGCACCTGGGTGGCTCAGTCAGTTTCACAAATAGGGCTGATCTAAACATTTGTGTGGCAGTCTTTTTGTGAACATTTGTTTTCACTTAAGTAAAGGCTTAGGGGGATGCCTGGGTGGCTCAGTCAGTTGGGTGCCTGACTTCGGCTCAGGTCATGATCTTATGGTTCTTGATTTCGAGACCTGCGTTGGGCTCTGTGCTGGCAGCTCAGAGCCTGGAGCCTGCTTTGGATTCTGTGTCTTCCCCTCTCTCTGTCTCTCTCTGTCTCTCTCAAAAATAAAACGTTAAAATTTTTTTAAAAAAAATGTTAGAATCTTGTCCTCTCACACAAGGCTCAGGAGTTTAGACGCTGGGTTTTAATACGTCGTAAGAATTAACTAATAACCCAAAATGGTGCGATGCTAAAACATAATTAGATGTTAAATCCAAAGGAGCCAAGAAACTTGAAGCTTTCCTCGTCCCTCCTTCATTTACTGCTCACAAATATCTTCCACCCAGCAAAAAAGCCTTGAATAGCAGGGCAAACACTATAATGGCTTTCCTTTCCTGTTAAGTTGGAACTGCTTTGTTAAACCATTGTTAAACAAGGATGCTTCCAGAGTTTGGATCCAATTAGGGTCCTCAGAAAATAAAATAGGATTGATGAATGTCTCCTCCTTGTGTGATGTACAATATCTGACACCTAAGAATTTTTTTAATACCAAACAAGAAGATCTATAATATCTAATAAAACCAGGATTCTTCAATGTTTTAGGTGGAAATGGTGTATCATAAAACACCAGGAACTCACAACAAGATGATTCTTTAGAACTCTCAGAATAATAAAGAAAGGGGGCTTCATGATGTTACTTATCTTGGTAAGTTCTCCACTTCCCACCACCATGCTTGTTGCCATTATGTGGATTTGGGTAAAAAGTGCTGTATTAGAAAATGACCAGAACTGATAGGAAAGACCTAGAAAATTGCTCTAATTTGGGGGTTTATACAATGTTTGAGCATACTTCCTTCTCTAAGGCATAAATAGCCTTGTCTTTGCTTGACTCTCATAATATTGGGAAAGCCCTGTGTCCATTGAAATTAATTCTGTCATGCAAATGATTTCTGCCTTCATTTTGATCACAGGGACCATGGCTAATAGAGGGAAATATAATTAGTATGTTATTACAACTATAAAACTGTATAGTGTGTCTGGATTGGGGATTACACCTTAGCTCCAGTATTAAATCCAGGTAAAAATCAGAGGCCATTATCAGGTTTGGCCTGAAATTTAATGCCATGTAACAAGACACTGTTCAAACAAACAGAAGGTATGATGGTTTGCCTGAATAAGGTTCCAAGATACTGTCCCCAAAGTGCTGTCTGAAGAAGCCCACAGACAGTAGTACATCAGTGTTATAGAGAAACAAGAGCAGATTCAGTGTAATGTTACCTACAACTTTTATCAGACTCAACCTCCACATAAATCTCAATGAAGCCATCTGTGTTCATGAAATAGCTAAGAAATGACAGACAGCGATTTGACAGAGAAGAAACTATTTCTAGAATATACTTCTATAATTATATTTCATGTTATTAACACTGAAACAATCTCCTTATAAAAATAAATCACCAAACCAAAAGCAAGAGAGGAAATAGGAAGAAGCAAAAAATCGTGGTATTTCAGAATCTTCGAAAACAAAAGAAGGAGGAGGGAGCTGGGAAGACTTTCTCCTGAGAAAAAGAACAACTTAACGGGTGCATATTATTAAAAAACAATCATTAATCATTCATATTCTCTGGAAACTGCCCTAAATGCAAACAGCCAAGGGAGAGTCATTCACCCAACAAAATCTACTACCTGTCAGTAAAAAGAGAATCTGTGGCATTTGAGCCATGACTCAGTCTATGAAACCCATCCCCCAGCTCGTGGGAAGCTCGACCACAGGCATTTGTGGCCAAGAAGACAGGTGCTCCCCTCTCCTCAATGGCTCCCAGTTTGAAGCTATGGATTCAACCAGAGATGAAGTCAGCTTTTGGCACTCCTTGTCTCCCCCCTCCCACAAGCTGCATGTTCCGGAAGCTATGTTCCAGGCAGATGAGGTCAACAGGACTGTGTCTGTATTCCTCCACCCAGATGTCACCTGGAGGGTAGACGTTCTACCCCAGGCACTGTAGGCAGAGAATACTGGGGCCCTGATCCCCCTCCCCAACTCGTCATAGGCCGGAAGTTCCGCAGTGAGCAAGGCAAGGCAAGAGGAAGCAAATCTGATAGAATTGAAAGGAAAAGTAGGCAACTGAGTGATGATGGTTGGAAACTTTATTACCTCACTTCCAATAATGGGTAGAACAACTTGGCATAAAATCAACAAGGAAAGATAAGACTTGATGAATTCTATACACAAACTAGAACTAACAGCTCTCTCTAGAACAGTCTGACCGCGCTATAGAATACACGTTCTTCTCAGACACAAGTAGCACATCCTCCAGAGCAGACAATATGCTGAACTATAAAACAAATCTCGATATATTGAAAATAGGTGAAATAATAGAAAGTATGTTTCCTGATCACATAGGAATTAAATCAGAAATCAATAACTGAAGGAAATTTGGGAAACTGACAAATATCTGGAAACAAAATGCACTAATAGCCAAGTGGCCAAAGAAGAAATCACAAGGGATATTAGAAAATATTTTGAGATGAATGAAAATGAAAACACAACATAACACAACTTGTGGGCTGCGACTGAATCAGCATTCAGAGTAAAACTTAGAGCAGTGAATATCTATGTTAACAAAGAAGAAGGATCTCAATGAATAACATCATGTTCCATCTTAAGGAACTACAAAAATAAGAACAAATCAAATACAAAGCAAGCAGAAGGGAGCTAATAAAGATTATAGCAGAAATAAATGACATTAAGAATAAAAATATAAGAGAGAACATCAATAAAAACAGAAATTGGTTCTTTGAAAAGATCAACAGAATTGACAAGTCTTTTACTAGATTATAAACCAAAAAGAAGGTAAATACAAAATACCAAAGTCAGGAACAAAATCAGACCTTAGAGAAACAGAAAGAGAATACTATGAATAACTGTATGCCAACAAATGACGTAACTTCGGTGAAATGGACAAATTCCTATGATGGCCAATTATCAAAACGGACTCAAGAATAAATGGAAAAATCTTTGTAGGCCAATCATCAACAAAAAGATAGAATTAATTATTTTAAAACTTCCCACAAAGAAAAGCCCAGGCCCAGCTGGCCCCACTGATGAATTAATTCTATCAAGTATTCAAAAAAGAATGAATACCAATCCTTTACAAACTCTTTCCCCAAAAAAGAAGAGGGAGGAACACTTTTCAACTTATCCTGTAATGCTAGTATTACCCTGATACAAAGACATCACAGGAAATGAAAACTACAGATTAATATCCCTTATGAATACAGAAGCAAAAATTTCTAAACAAAATACCAACGGAGTGAATCCCACAACATGCTCAAAGTAGTATATACCAAGGCCAAGTGGGAAGTAGATCAGGAACACGAGATTGGCTTAACATCTGAAAATCAATTATAATCACTATATTAATAGCATCAAGAACAAAAATCACACAATCATCACAATGGAGGCCAAAAAAAAGTATTTGACAAAATCCAATACTCACTCATGATAAAAGCATTCAGCTAACTAGGAGTAGAAAGAAACTCAGCCTGATATTTTAAAAATCTTCAGCTTACATCATATTTAATGGTTTAAAAAAAAAAAAAAAAGCTTTTGCTCCACTCAAGTTCAGGAACAAAGTAAGAAAGTCTGTTTTCACCATTTCTATTCAACATTGTACTGGAGGTTCTAGTCATAGTAATTAGAAATCAAAAAGAAAGAAGGGGCATCTAGATTGGAAAGGAGGAAGTGAGACTATCTTTATTCACAGATAATATGATCCTGGATATAGAAAATCCTAAGAATTCCACTAAACATTATTAGAACAAGTAAGTTCGGCTAAATTCCAGGGTAAATGATAAATTACAAAAACCTATTAAATTTCTATCCACCAGCAATAAAAAAAATATCCAGAAATGAAATTGAGAATACAATTCCTTTTACAATAGCACAAAAAAGAAAAAAATACTTAAATATACAGTCTGCAAAAGAAATATAAAGCACACCCTTAAAACTATGAAAATGGTTAAAAGAAATTAAAGATCTAAATAAATGGAAAGACATCTCATATTCATAGATCAGAAAACAAGTCACTGTTACGTTGCCCATATGTCTCGAATCGATTTATAGTTTCAGTGAAAGCCATATTAAAATTCTAGCTGGCTTTTTAAAAACAGTAATGCACAAATTGAGCTTAAAATTCATACGTAAAGGCAAGAAACCTAGAAGAACTAAAACAATCTTAACAAACTTAGAAGACTCACATTGCTTTCTTTATTTTTAAAAAAATTTTTTTTAATGTTTATTTTTGACAGATAGAGAGAGACAGAGCCTGAGTGGGGAGGCACAGAGAGAGAGAGGAAGACACAGAATCTGAAGCAGGCTCCAGGCTCTGAGCTGTCAGCACAGAGCCCGACGAGGGGCTTGAACTCACAGATCATAAGATCATGACCTGAGCCAAAGTCAGACGCTCAACCAACTGAGCCACTCCGGCGCCCCAGACTCACACTTCTTTAATTTAAAACTCAACTACAAAGCTGCAGTACTTCATACAATGGGTCACTGCCATAAAGACAGACATATAGATCAATGAAGGAGAACTGAGACTCCAAAAATAAACCCTTCCAATATGGTCAACTCATTTTGCACAGGGTGTCAAGGTAACTGGATGGGGAAAGAGTAGTCTTCTCAACAAATGGTGCTGTGTGAACTGGGAAGTTGTGCAAAATAATGAAATTGGGCTTATTCCACACACCATACACAAAATTTAAAGATCAGAGAACTAAAATTATAAAACTCTTAGAAGAAAACAAGAAGTTATGTTGGGCTAGGTAATGGTTTCTTAGAAATGCCACCAAATACTCAAGGGGCAAAAGGAAAAAAAAATGGGTAAATCAGATTGTGTTAAAATTTAAAATTTCATGCTGCAAATAATAACATAAAGTAAAATTACAACCCATCAAATAAGAGAAAACATATTCCTGATATATTAGGAAAAAGAATATCTCTCATGAAGAATTTGTATACAGAATATATAAAGAAACCTTATAGCTCGCTAATAAAAAGACAACCCAATTTAAAAATGGGCAAAGGATCTGAACAGACATTTCTCCAAAAAAGATATACAAATAACCAATATATACATGAAATGTTGTTGTCGTTGTTTTACATTTCCATTAGGGAAATGTAAATCAAAACTACAATGAGATATTACTTCACTACATGAGGATGACTATAATAAAAAAAAAAAGAGAGAGAGACCACATTAAGGGTTGGGAAAAATGTGGAGAAACTGAAATCCTCATATGCCAGTAGGAGTGTAAAAATGATGTAGGCATTTTGGTAAACAGTTCAGCAGTTCCTCAAATGGTTAAACATAGCATTACCCTAAGACCCAGATGTTCCACGCCTAAGTATCAACCCAAGAGAAATGAAAAGGTGTGTTCACACAAAAACTTGTACATGAATATTCATAGCAGTGTCATTCATACAAACCAAAAAGTGACCAACAGATGAATGGATAAATAAAATAGGCTATATATATTCATACAATGAAATATTATTCAGCCGTAAAAGGAATGAAATACTGGTATGTGCTACAACATGGATAAAGCCTGAAAACATGCTTAAGAAAGAAGCCAGTTACAAAGGACCACATATTATGTGATTTCATTTATATGAAATTTCCAGAACAGACAAATCTAAAGAGACTAAGAATAAATTAGTGGTTGTTTAGAGCAGAGGAAGTTGGAGAAGGGGAGGTATGGGAAGTGACTATTGAGGGATATGGGCTTCTTTTAGGGGGGGATGAAAATGTTCCAAAATTATATTGTAGTGACGGAGGCACAAACATGGGGACATTCTAAAAAAACAGTAAATTTTACACTTAAAGGGTGAACTGAGATGTGAATTACATCTCAGTACAATTGTTTACATTCTGAAAAGAAAGAAAAGTGTAGAATCTCAGAAAATGCGATTAGTCATGGAGGGGAAGCATCTGAAGAGCTGGATGCGGGGGAAGAAGCCACAGTAGGGTTGCCAAAAAGAGACAGGACGTCTGGGTGGCTCAGTCAGTTAAGCATCCGACTTTGGCTGAGGTCATGATCTCATGGATTTTGAGTTCAAGCCCTGCATCAGGCTCTTTGGAAATGGCAGCACAGAACCTGCTTCAGATCCTCTGTCCCCTATTCTCTCCACACGCCCCTCTCTCTCTCTTTCTCTCTGTCTCAAAATAAATAAACAACCATTAAAAAAATACAGGACACCTGGTTAAATGTACATTTTAGATAAATAACAAACTTCTTTTTTAGTATATGTATACCTCAGATGCTGTGTGGGACCCTTTTTAACAGCAATTATGTTTTATCTATACACGTTTACAGGTACTTTTTAAAGAACTTTTTTTTTTTTTTTTGGATAGTCAACACATAATGTTACATTATTTTCAGGTGTACAACATAGTGACTCAACAGGTCTATATGTAATACTATGCTCACCACAAGTGCAACTACCATCTGCCACCATAGGGTGCTATCACAATACCATTGACTACACTCCCTATGTTGTACCTTGTATTCCCGTGACTCATTCATCCTATAACTGTAAGCCTGTATCTCCCACTGTCCCTCACCCATTTTGTCTGAACAAAGATGTGGTAAATATATACTGTGGAATATTACTCAACCATAAAAAAGGATAAGCTCTTGGGGCACCTGGGCGGCTCAGTTGGTTGAGCATCCGACTTCAGCTCAGGTCATGATCTCACAGTTTGTGAGTTTGAGTCCCACATCAGGCTCTCTGCTGTCAGCATGGAACCCACTTCAGATCCTCTGTCCTCCTCTCTCTCTCAAAAATGAAATAAACATTAGGAAAAAAAGAAGATTTTGGACTTGCAACAATACGGATGGACCTAGACGATAATCTGCTAAGTGGAGTAAGTCAGACAAAGAAACAATACCGTAAAATTTCACTTATATGTGGAATCTAAAAAACAAAACAAATAGATAAACAAAAAGCAGAATCAAACCTATAAATATAGAGAACATGGGGCATATTTTTATGCTAAATTTGTGCCTTTCTTTGCATTTATGTTTGCTAACTATGGCAACACCAACCCAGTGGACAAAGCTAGCTAATGAAATATCTAGACAATCAGCTGGTGGTTTGTAAAGGCTAGGAAGTTGGGAAAAGCTCTAAGAGATGGAGACCAGGACAGAAGGAGAGGACTGGGGGCAAAGGCTGGACAAGCCTACAGCAACAGTTGTTTAGAGGATGCCGTAACTCCATTTTAAAGCATCACGTAAAGAAATTCCTAAAGATACACATCCACTATGGGCGGAACATAGGATGGTTTGAGTTCTTGGCTGCACATTTCATGATACAAACAGTCAAGAACCTCCCTAAACAATATGAAGATGATTTCCTAACATATGACCATGGGTAATAGTTACAAGAACCTGCCTGATGCTTTTCTATGGAACCTCAACAAAGCATAAGGTCCTATATTCTTATCCCTGATGACCCTGAGACATTGCTAAGGCAGCTACCATGAGAAATCTTCTTCAAAGGAAGAGAAGAGAAATGGCACTCTCACTGCTAGCTGAAATCCTCAGAAACAACAGAATGAAAAAGGAAAAGCTGCTGAAGTCCACGAGTGAGTAGTCCCCAAGAACTTGGAAATAAGGGTGGATGCCCTCAGAATTAAACTAGCAAAATCTACCCTGAGTCACTGTGATTTACCACTTGGGGGAGTGAACCAAGAGATGGCTTGGAATGTGTCACTGAAACATTAGAGAACAATCAAAACGTTCAATCAAAGGGATATCAGGGTGACCTCCAGGAGGTAGACGTGGGAGAGTCATTTAGAATGAAGTATAGGGGCGCCTGGGTGGCTCAGTCTGTTAAGTGGCCAACTCTTGGTTTTGGCTCAGGTCATGATCTCAGGTTCATGGGTTTGAGCCCTGTGTCGGGCTCTGCACTGACAGCATGGAGCCTGCTTATGGTTCTCTCCCTCCCTCCCTCCCTCTCTGCCCCTTCCCTGCTCAGGCTCTCTTTCTCTCTCAAAATAAATAAATAAACTTAAAAAAATTTTAAGAAGAATGCAAGTATAATGGAATTTTTCAAACACAGAAGCCTAAATAAATACAGAAAGAAAAGCTGGCAGTGTCTGTTAAAGCAATGTCCTAAAAGGTACACATCTTGGTTAAGCATACAGAAGTATTATGATTGATTTGGTGGGTCAGCTCTCCAGGAGCTTTGCTAAAGAGACGAAAATGTACTGGTCAGGCTCACCTAAGTACTCAGATCACTGTAAATTAATAGCCTACCTTGTGGCTTGTGTACATCAACCTCTGAGCTTGGTTCAATGTGACTCCATCCCTGAAAGGCAGATCCACGGTTACCACTTTACTAAACCAATCTGGCTAGTGATTCACAAGTAGGGTTTCACAGTCTGCAACACTTAAGGCCATCTTCCAGGCTGTGATGAATGGCCCAAGGAAAGCCTTCGGTGTCCCATCCAGTTAGCCAGCCAACCTTCCTAGGGCAATGCCTTGATGCCCACCTCCTTCAAACAAAAATTCAGAGTTCCTAGGCCAAAGGACATTCCCTAAATGATTTTAGAGGCTACAGTTTCCTACTTATTGCAAGCCAACACCCCAAGGTTTGGGGATGCTTTGGATGGAAAAGCAAATGCCTCAGATACCAGATCACCACTGGCAAGGCGGTAACAGATCTCAAACAATAGTTCCTAAGCTCTTCCCAGTCTTGATTTTCAGCCTTCACCCAACCTCCAAAAACTCTCAGAAGCGTATGCCATGTATACACTCTGAAAGATAAAGTTTAAATTTATGAATAACTCAGTTTGTACAAGAACAACAAGCAGCACCGAGCATTTGTAGAGTGGCAGATACTCTGCTCTGTCCTTTACATCTAGGTCTTGACCTGTTCTTACTGAAAGAATCAAAGACTTTCCCATGGGTGTGTTTGGAGCGCTTCAGCTCCAGTCTGCGCTATCCAAAAAGACTGTGTTGCTAGCTTCATGATTTCATCCTACAGTGTTCCAATTGTCTACTTGAGAGTCAGCAACCTTGGGTTCCATGAGTATAGAAGGAGGCTGTGGACATTAATAGCTCACACCCTCTCTGACTCTCTTCCTGCTCTCATCAATATCTAAACAAAATCGCTACACACATATGAAAAGACCATGACTACCCCCTTACAGTTTTCCTCTCTTAATTTATTTCAATTATTATTGAATATTTCATAACTACATGAGTAAAGATGGTGATTTTTTTAATGTTTTTTGAGAGAGAGAGAGAGAGAGAGAGAGCGCAAGTGGGAGAGGGGCAGAGAGAGAGAGGGAGACACAGAATCCAAAGCAGGCTCCAGGCTTTGAGCTGTCAGCACAGAGCCCAAAGTGGGGCTCAAACTCACAGACCCCAAGATCATGATGAGCTGAAGTCGGACGCTTAACTGACTAAGCCACCCAGGCACCCCAAGATGGTGATATTTTTAAAGATTTATATACTCATCACTCAGAATCAATGAAAGTTAACACTGGATATTACTCTTATTTTACAAAAATATACTAAAGATACAGTGGAAGCTCACTATATGTTATTTCAAGTTTTCTTATATTTCTACATTTTATTTTTATTATTATTTTTTTAATGTTTGTTTATTTTTGAGAGAGACAGAGCACGAGCAGGGGAGGGGCAGAGAGAGAGGGCGGGGGGAGACACAGAATCCAAAGCAGGCTCCAGGCTCTGAGCTGTCAGCACAGAGCCAGACACGGGGCTTGAACGCATGGACCACGAGATCATGACCTGAGCCGAAGTCGGACATGTAACGCACTGAACCACCCAGGCGCCTCTTATATTTCCACATTTTAAAATTTCCATATTAATAAACAACATACAAAATATTGTTTGTGTTTGTAAAAGTAGACAAATGATCTAATACCATCCATATGCTTCACAACTTGCTCTTTATCACTCAACATTTTTTGAACTGTACCAACACTGAGTCATATAGCTTATTACTCTTAAAAACTTCAATTATATGAACATTCAGCTTATTACTCTTAAAAACTTCAATTATATGAACATGCCACCACTTATTTATCTATTCATCAATTTGATTCCTGAGGGTATGGTGAGGGTGCTTTCAATCTTGGTGATTGCAACAGAGCAGCCACGGAGAGACACAAAATTCTCTTGTATCTTCACTGGAAGCAGGATTGCTACATCATAAGGAATGTAATTCTTCAGTCTGTTTTGTGAGGATTGATTTAGTTAATATATGAAAGTGATTAGCAGTGCATGGCAGGGAACAAGCTACTGGTTGAGGCGCATTGGCTACAGACATCTTACATTTTGATGTAGGCTATTGATCTTGGTCTTTTTTTTTTTTTTTTTTTTTTTTTTTTGGTATCTTGTCTTAGAGAATTCCCTCCCTACTGTGATGTTAGATATTCTTCTACGCATTTTGGTTAAGTTTCTGAACTCTTGTTTTTCACTTTGAGATCTCTAGTTCATCTGAAACTTATTTTGGTGTGTGCTCAGAGCTAAAATAGTGGCTTTTTATTAAAGATAAGCAATCATCACAATAACACCTTATCCCAGTGGATTCTCAGTGCTTGTCTTTATCATATTCCAAGGTTCCATGTATGTGTGGCTGTTTCCTGGCTCTCCAATTCACACCACTGGGATAAACATTCAAGTTCCTAACCTCAGGGAGCCCTAGTTTCATTGATAAAGAGGAGATAAAATCATACCTATTTCATCAGTTAATGTGAAAATTAAGTAAATTAGCATATGCAGAGTGCTTAGAATAGTGTCTGGTATGGAATGAGTAAAATACCTGAGTTAGCTACTGTAATGGTTAACTTTATGTCTCAGTTTCACTGGACCATGGGGTACTCAGATAACTGGTCAAACATTATTCCAGATGAGTCTGTGATAGCGTTACTGGCCAAGATGAACATGTGAATCTGGACCTGTGTGAAGCAGAAGCCCTTTCTAACATGCATGGTTCTGACCTAATCAGGTGAAGACTTGAATAGAACAAAAAGGCTGAATAAGAAGGAACTTCTTATAAGAAGGGCTGTTGAGCTGGGACATTGGTTTTCTGCACTCAGGCTGGAATTCATATCATCTGCTCTCTTAGTTCTTAGGCCTTTGGAAGCAAAATGGAGCCATCCCACTGACTTTCCTGGGTCTCCAGCTTGCTGACTGCAGATTGTGGCA
The DNA here is from genome assembly GCF_023721935.1 of Panthera uncia. Classification (NCBI taxonomy): domain Eukaryota; kingdom Metazoa; phylum Chordata; class Mammalia; order Carnivora; family Felidae; genus Panthera; species Panthera uncia. The sequence goes on along the minus strand of NW_026057577.1, from coordinate 9,495,410 downwards.
CATCTCAGCCTCCATTATCATGGGAGCGAATTCATTATGTTCAATCTCAATCAATCAAAATCTCTCCCATCCTCCCTCTCCTCCTTCCCCTACCAGTTCCATTTCCCTGGAGAACGTGTATATTACTTTCTGATTTTTGATACTGCAAGTTTTCTTCATCTTTTCAAAGTTTTTCTTCACTTCCTCAGACCTTCCCTCTTTCATGTGACTTTTGGAATCAGCTTTACAAATTCCTCAAAGGTACCCTGGGGGATTTCAATCAGAAATGCACTCAGATCACAGATTTAGGAGAATAGAAATTTTAATAATACTGGATCTGACTTCCATGATTAGCTTCTATCCCCCCTCTTTGAGTCTTCTTTTATTTTTCCAATTAAATATTCTAATTTTCCACATGAGGAACTTAATACAGGTTTCTATTAGATCTATTCCTAGTTACCAGTTTTTTTCACTATTACGGATGAAATTGTATTTTACAAATTCATTTTTAATTTGTTACTGCACAGGATCCTGTCAGTTCTTGTATATGGATCTTGCATTCAACATGTTTGCTTGAATTTTTTATTATTGTTAATAACTTATTTGAGTAGTACCCTGAATGTTCTGTGTACCCGCTGTTTAGACTGCAGTATATACCAGGACTGTTGCTCTGTTTTCCTACCCTTATACATTTTTACTATTCTTATCTTTTTGCATTAAGACTTGTAACAACACATGCAGAGAAGGGGAACTCTTTTGCACTGCTGGTGGGAATGCAAACTGTTGCAGCCACTCTGGAAAACAGGATGGAGGTTCCTCAAAAAACTAAAAATAGAACTACCCTATAACCCAGCAGTTGCACTACTAGGTATTTATCCAAGGGATACAGGGATGCTGTTTCGAAGGGGCACATGCACCCCAACGTTTATAGCAGCACTATCCATAATAGCCAAAGTATGGAAAGAGCCCAAATGTCCATCGATGGATGAATGGATAAAGAAGTTGTGGTATATATATACAATAGAGTATAACTCAGCAATCAAAAAGAATGAAATCTTGCCATTTACAACAACGTGGATAAAACTAGAGGGTATTATGCTAAGTGAAATTAGGCAGAGAAAGACAACTATCATATGATTTCACTCATATGTGGAATTTAAGACACAAAACAGATGAACATAGGGGAAGGGAAGCAAAAATAATATAAAAACAGGGAGGGGGACAAAACAGAAGAGACTCTTAAATACAGAGAATGAACTATGGGTTGCTTGAGGGTTGTGGGTGGGGGGTGGGCTACATGGGTAAGGGGCATTAAGGAGGACACTTGTTGGGATGTTATATGTAGCCCTGGGTGTTATATGTAGGGGATGAATCACTGGATTCTACTCCTGAAATCATTATTGCACTATATGCTAACTTGAATATAAATTTTTAAAAAATAAATCAATAAAAAGACTTCTAATAAGACTTTAATACTGGCCTATTATCAATGTCCTATCCTTCTGAGACACATGAAGAATGTATATGATGTAAAGATAATGTTTGCCTTCAGTGCCCCTAGAAACATGCTCTAAGAAATAGGTCTGCAGCCATTTGTCTAGTTCATTGCTGTGATCTGAAAGAATTAAGAGGGCCAAGTGATTATAGCCTGGACTGAGTCCCTAAGTTAAGCCCCATTATACCAGGAAGACGGGGCCTCTATCACCCTATTTACATTTCAAATGGTATGAATGCCAGACCTTGAGCACACATATTTCTAGGTCTTAAAAGCAAGAAACACCAGCCATTTCTACTACCCCTGGAAAGACATATTTGCATTTCAAAGGTAAGACTGAGAATCCAGGATTCTTTCTATCCCCTTCAAATGAGTAAAAAAATGTATTTCTTTTCTCGCTTGAGGGGAGGAGAGTGGCCACCTCTCTCCTATATATAAATGAAATAAACCCATTGTTCTCCATCCCTCACCTATCAAGTATCCAGGCTATTTGTGGAAAAGGTTCCTCCACCTGGTTTTTACTGTGTTACCCAAGGGGTGAAAAGGAAAGGAGAAGTGTGCCCTTATCATTTACTACAAGGTGATAAAAAATAAATCTGTCTCTCATCTAGAATATCTCATAGGTCATTCAAGATACAATTAATAAACATAAATGTTAAAAATCTATAACATTAGGGGTGACTGGGTGGCTTAGTCAGTTAAGCATCCGACTTTGGCTCAGGTCATGATCTCATGGTCCGTGAATTCGGGCCCTGTGTTGGGCTCTGTGCTGACAGCTCGGAGCCTGGAGCTTGGTTCGGAGTCTGTGTCTCTCCCCTTTTTCTCTCTGCTCCTCCCCTGCTGCTCTGTCTTGCTCTCTCAAAAATAAATGCTAATTTTTTTTTTTAATTTATAACATTAATAGATTTTTCTAATGTTAAATCACTTCTGCCTTCCTGACCCAAACCCTAATTGATGATGATATATGTTCAATTTTAAACATGTTTTAAATTTATTTAAGTAATCTCTATACCCAATATGGGGCTCAAACTCATGACCTTGAGATCAAGAATCCCATGCTCTTCTGACTGAGCCAGCCAGGGACCCCAATTTTAAACATTTTTAGTTTGACTCAGGTCATGATCTCAGGGGTCAAGGAGCTCAAGCCCAGCACTGGGCTCTGCACTGGGCATGGAATCTACTGAAAATTCTCTCTCTCTCCCTCTGCCCCTGTCCTCTGCTCATGCCCTCTCAAATAAACAAACAAACATTTTTAGTTTGGATGAAGCAAATTTTTTTTTTTGAGAGAGAGAACGCAACAGGGGAGAAGGGCAGAGAGAGAGAGAGAGAGAGAGAGAGAGAGAGAGAGAGAGAGAGACTCTTAAGCAGGTTCCACACTTGGCATGGAACCCCATGCAGGCTTGATCTCACAATCATGAGATCATGACCTGAGCCAAAATCAAGAGTCAGACACTTAACCAATTGAGCCGCCCAGGTGCCTCTGAAGTAACACCTTACTTAAAACTTCTACCTCAACGTTAACGTGGAGACTGTCTTGTGATTTTATTTCCTTATCTTATCAAGTTTGGTATTAAGGTTGTACTGGCTTTATAAATGGTTATTAATGGTAGTTTCAGCTTCTTTCTCTCTGACACTTTGCACAAAATAAAAACCACCTGTCCACTGAAGGACTGTTTTACTATATTCTGTAACACCACCTGCACCCGGTGTCTTGATGAGGGGGGAGAGAAAAGGGCAACGGATTCACAAATCTTTAGTGCTTGTAGTTTAAGTCAATTTTTATCATGCGTAGTTTCCCAATAAATTGTCCATTTCATTTGTGCTTTCAAAATTACTGTCATAAACTTTTACCGTAGATTCTAAGACCAGTATAATTATACTTGTGAACTTCTTGTGCACACAGGCATCTTCCTGGCTTTGCATCAACTTTTGTTTCTGGGATCTTTCTTTTCTGGCTTTTGAATTCATATTGATTGATTGATTGATTGATTGGCTGACTGACTTGCTGTTATATTGTATCCAGCCTCTGATGTGTCTGGAACAGGAGTGACATTTCTGGTTTCAGCTCACTCTTTCATATTGACCAGAAAACCTGACTTTATTTTTCTCTCAGGGACTGTTTTTAGCCCCTTTTCTCAACTTTTTACTCCAATTTCTAATGAGCTAATATGTACAAAATATATTTTCTACTATCAAGTACTGTCAACTACAATCCAGAAGTTTTTCATCCAAATTTTCTCAGATTACCATACTGTAGCCAAATGACCAGGATTATCTAATGATACCAAATTCCTAGGCAACAGAAACACACACACACACACACACACACACACACACACACACATTTATAAACATGTACTTATTTAGTACAGTTGGTCACAAAACTAAACCATAATTTTCCAATAAGAGATGACATTTAAGAAAGCAGAAATCACACAATTCTTCAATCAAATGAAAGAGGAAAGAAACTGAATAATTACTTAACAACATGAAAAGTACACAGAAGGGAATAGTATCAATCAGGTTATGCTCATTCTGCCCTAAAAATGTAGGCCGCAGCTACCAAGTTCATCTGAACTATCACCTGCCAATCAAAATTTTCAACTGTTGTTGTAATGAAGTCATCATTCTGTTTGAGCCTGTTCTCAGGTCTTCTACCAGGTCAAACCGAAAAGTTTTACCCAAATCAGCTGATAAGCACCTGGTTCACATTGGCCCCTTCTTGCTCTTGGTGAAATTCCTTGAACTCAGAGCAATCTTCTAAGTTTTGTTGATGGATAAAACCCAAGTCTCATCTCCTCACTGAATCAATCATGATCTTATTTTTCAAGATGAGCATAATCTTGGTCTATAATAATATCCACATATAAGGATGAATAGAATCTCAGATTTGGGAATTGTGGTTAGCTTTAACTTGTTTTGGAAGACTCAATTTAGGCCAAAAAGAGTTAAATAACTTGCATGGGGGCACATCCATGTAGGTAATGGCAGAGCAACCTTGGACTTATTTCTACTTACTCCTGGTCCTGTGCTTTTCCCCTTGTTTCAAATCCGCCCCACCCCCTTTCCTTTTTCCCTTTTTAAAAAAATGTTTATCTATTTTGAGAGTGTGAGTGGGGGAGGGGCAGAGAAAGAGGAAGAGAGAGAATCCCAAGCAAGCTCTGCACTGAGATCAAGAGTCGGGCGCTTCACTGACTGAGCCACCCAGGCACCCTTCCTTATTCCCTTTTTCTTTTTTCTTTCTTTCTTTCTTTCTTTCTTTCTTTCTTTCTTTCTTTTTTAATGTTTATTTATTTTTGAAAGAGAGAGAAAGAGCATGTGGGGGGGAGGGGCAGAGAGAGAGGGAGACACAGAATTCCAAGCAGGATCCAGGCTCCAAGCTCAGCACAAAGCCCGACGTGGGCTCCAGCCCACAAACTATAAGATCACAACCTGAGCCAAGATAAGAGTCAGACACTTAACCTACTGAGCCACCCAGGTGCCCTCCTTTTTCCCTTTTAAACTTCAGCGATCTGAATCACCTAGAAAATAGTATGAGATGCTGGGGCACCTGAGTGGCTCAGTTGGTTAGGCGTCCGACTTCGGTTCAGGTCCTGATCTCACGGTTTGTGAGTTTGAGCCCCACATCGGGCTCTGGGGTGACAGCTCAGAGCCTGGAGCCCACTTCAGATTCTGTGTCTCCCTCTGTCTGCCCCTCCACTGCTTGCACTCTGTCTCTTGCATTGTCTCAAAAATAAATAAACATTAAAAAATTAAAAAAAAAAAGAAAATAGTATGAGATGCTCATGAGAATTAACAGCCATGCTTATTTGCCAACAATCAACCATCTTTCTAAAAACTGAAATAAAGGCTTATGTTGCAGCACTTAAAAGCTGAAAACAGCTTTACTAGATGCAAGAAGATTTATGGTTCCTTTTAATTAAAAATTTTTTATAAACAAGACGTTAAAATGATTGCTAACTAATGCACAGACATGTGACCAAGAAAACTTACACACAATGAATATTATACCTGTTACAAATCAAATCCAAAAGGAATCACTTTAGGGATAATATGAAATCTCAGAAGTTTTGGTTAATCTGGTAAGGAGAAAAGGGGTAAGTAACTAACATTATTTGAATGTTTATCTTATGCCAAGAGAGTGGTGAGCATCTTGGGTCATTGAGCTCAGTTCATCCTAAAACAAAAGGGAATACTAGCACTTCAGTAGCAAGTTATTATGACCTAATTTTCAAAATATCAGTATATATCCTTAAATATAAGCAAGCATTCTTAACAAATGTCACCACAGAGAACCATACTATACTAAAGTATAACTCATATCGGGCATGACAAACTTTTCTCAAAAATTCTGAAAAAAATGGAATATAGTTTGTTTAAATTGTAGAATTTGCAATCAAAACGTCTTTCAGGGACTCCTGGGTAGCTCAGTCGGTCAAGCATCTGACTTCGGCTCAGGTCACCCACGGTTCGTGGGTTCAAGCCCAACCCTGTGCTGACAGCTCAGAGCCTGGACACAGATTCTGTGTTTCCCTCTTGCTCTCTGTCCCTCCCCCTCCCGCACTCGCTCACTCTCTCACTCTCTCTTAAAAATAAATAAACTTTTTTTAATTTAAAAATTAAAAAAAAAAAACATCTTTCAGTTCCAAACATTTTTTTTTCTTTTTGTCTATCTTCTTATAATGTTTTGATCTGCCTGAGTTGCTTTATTTGCCTGGTATTGCCAAGAATTTATCAACACTGTTACCAATCTGATAACATTTTTGGATTTTTTTTTTTTTAATTTTTTTTTTCAACGTTTTTTATTTTTGGGACAGAGAGAGACAGAGCATGAACGGGGGAGGAGCAGAGAGAGAGGGAGACACAGAATCGGAAACAGGCTCCAGGCTCCGAGCCATCAGCCCAGAGCCTGACGCGGGGCTCGAACTCACGGACCGCGAGATCGTGACCTGGCTGAAGTCGGACGCTTAACCCACTGCGCCACCCAGGCGCCCCTAACATTTTTGGATTTTACCAATTACAAAATGACTTTTGAATTCCTCACCAATCAAAGCATTGCCAAAGGCTCCGGGCAGTCCCAGTGGTCTATAGTATTTATGTATCAGCTAAGCGAAGTCTTGAAAACACAATGGTACTCTAAGCCCTTTGAGTAAAGATGAGCTCTTCAGCTTTCACAATCCTTAGGAGCAAAGTGAAACATCTAAGTAACTTAGAAGGCTGCAGCTGTAAGGACAGGGAAGGGGAAGTGAGCTGAAATCCAGTGGAAGGAACACTAGACTGAAGGCATTTACTTACTTACTTATTTATTTATTTAATGTTTGTTTATTTTTGAAGAAGAGAGAGAGAGAGCACACATGTGCATGCGTGAGAGGGGGAGGGGCAGAGAGAGAGGGAGACACAGAATCCAAAGCAGCTTCCAGGCTGAACTTTCACCACAGAGCCTGACATGGGGCTCTAACTCATGAGCTGTGAGATCATGACCTGAGCCTAAGTTAGATGCTTAACTAACTGAACCACCCAGGTGCCCCTAGACTGAAAGTTTTTAGACCATGGCTGAGACCTAATTCCATCATTACCAAGGGGTATATCCTCTGGCATGTTATCATACTTTTACAGTACTTAATTCTTATATTAGAAAAGAAAAAAAAAGTTTAAAATCAATGACCTATTTTTTTCACCTTCAAAATCTCTAAGAAGAGCAAAGCAAACTCAAAATAGAAGGAAGAAAGTAGTACAGAGCAGATTTTCAAAAAAAAAAAAATCAATGACATGGAAAATAAGCAAACAACAGAAAAAGTTTAAAAACCTAACAGTTAGTTTTCTGAAAGATCAACAAAATATAAAACCACCTAGCTAGTCTAGGGGCACCTAGGTGGCTCAGCCGGTTAAGCGTCTGACTTCGGCTCAGGTCATGATCTCACAGTCCATGAGTTCAAGCCCCATGTCATGCTTTGTGCTGACAGCTCAGAGCCTGGAGCCTGCTTCAGATTCTGTGTCTCCCTCTCTCCTTGTCCCTTCCCTGCTTGCACTCTCTCTCTCTCTCTCTCACTCCCTCTCTCTCTCTCAAAAATAAATAAACATGAAATAAAATTTTTAAAAAAAGAAAGAAAAGAAACCATTGTGATTCATTCTATTAATATAATCAATGAGAAAAATGTTATGAACATTCCAACGGATGCAGAAAAAAATATTTCACTAAATTCAACATAGTTAATAATACAATAGTCTCAACAAACCAAGAAAAAAAAGAGAGGTTCGCATTCTGATTAAGAGAATCTACAAAAAAACCCACAGCTGACATTATGTTTTGTTACAAAGTATTAATGCTTTCCCCCTAAGTTATGGAACAAGAAAATAATACCCCATCTCAAAACTTCTATTCGACATTGCACTGAAAGTTGTAACCATTGGAATAAGTTAAGAAAAATGAATAAAAGTCATAACCATCACTTGTGTTACCACGTGCAAATGTCATAACTGTTTATGTAGGCAATCCTACAGAATTGAAAAAAACTACTAGAAACTAATCAGTGAATTTAGCAAGGTTGGGAGATACAAGGCTAATATAAAAAAAATCACTTATATGTTAATAGCTAGCAGTCAGAAATGAGGTTCGAAAAATAATTTTTTACAATTGTGCAAAAAAAACATAAAATATTTAGGAATAAATTTTAAAAAGAGCATGAAAATCCTCTACACTCAAAACAATAAAATATTCCTCTAAGAAATTAAGGAAAACCAAAAGAAATAAAAATTATGTAATTTTTTTAATGTTTATTTTTTATTTGCGAGAGAGAGAGAGTGCATGCAAGCGGGGGAGAGGCAGAGACGGGGCGGGGGGACAGAGGATCCGAAGAGGGCTCTGTGCTGATAGCAGTGAGCCCAATGCAGGGCTCAAACTCACAAACCACAAGATCATGACCTGAGCTGAAATCAAGAGCCGCCAACTGAGCCACCTAGGTACCCTAAGAAATATGTAATTTTTAAAGTCTCAATATTGTAAAGACATAACTCGTTCTCTACAGAATCACTGGAGTTTCATCATAATGCAGTGATTTTTGTGAAATTAAAGAGATCATTCTGATTTTATACAGAAATATAAAGAACCATGAATCCATAGTAATATAGTTACAAAAGAGTGATGTTGAAGAAGTTACACCACCTGATTACTATAAAACAAAGACAGATCAACAGACACATTTAGAAAGTAGACCAATGAAACAAAATAAAGAACTCCTAGGTAGACCCATACCTCTAAGGCCATTTGATCTTTAACAATGATGCCAAAGTACGTCAAAGGGGGGAAAGATTATCTTCAATCAAGGGTCCTATAATAAATGGATATGCATACTTTTAAAAAAAGAACAGAAGCCCTGACCCCACACCACACACACACACACACACACACACAAATTAATTTGAGGTGGATCATAGATCTGAACATAAAAGCCATAGAGATTTTGGAAGAAAACACAGAAGGTCTTTGAAATTTAAAGGTAAGCAAAGATTTCATAAACAGGAAACAGAAAGCAAGAAAACATTGATAAATTGGACTTTATCAAAATTAAGAAATTTTGGCTCAACAAAGGATATCACTAGCAAAATGCATACACACTCTGCACAAAGGTAAATAAATGCACAAAGGACAGCTATCCAGAACATAAAAGAACTACAACTCAATAATAAAAAAATAAGCACTCTAACAAAAAAAAAGGCAAATTATTTGTGAAGACTTCACAAAGTAAGAAAACAAGTAGCTGACAAACACATTTAAAAGCACTCAGTATCTGGGGCGCCTGGGTGGCTCAGTCAGTTGAGCATCTGACTTCAGCTCAGGTCATGATCTCATGGTCCATGAGTTCAAAACCCAGCATCAGGTTCACTGCTTTCAGTATAGAGCTTGCTTTGGATCCTCTGTCCCTGTCTCTCTCTGCCCCTCCTCCACTCTCATCCTCTCCCTCAAAAATAAATTAAAAAAAAAAAGCACTCAGTATCTAAAGTACAGCATAAGAAAGTGGATAGTATTGGAATAACATTGTATAGTGACAGATGTCAGCTACGCCTGTGATGAGTGCAACTTCAGTACTAAGTATTTACCCAAGAGAAAAGAAAAACATACGTCCACAAAAAGACTTTCATGAAAGCATGCATAGCAATTTTATTCACAGGATCAAAAACTGGAAATGGCCAGTGTCCATTAACAAGAAAATGGATACATTGATATATTCACACCAAGGAATACTACCCAACAAAAAGGAACCAAGTATTGATACGAGTTGCATGGTTATAGATCTCAAAAACATTTTACTGAGTGAAAGAAGTGTTAAAAAAGTACATACTGTACGATTCCATTGATAGGATGTTCTAGAATTGGCAAATTGAACAGGACAAATTCAGATCAGTGGCTGTCTCTGAGGGGTTTGTGGCTGAGTAATGGGTTGAGGGAACTTTTTGCAGTGATGGCAATATTCTGTATCTTATTAGGGGTTTAGGTTGAAGAGATACATGCATTGTTGGAACTTATCTAATGGTACATTCAAGTACTGCGCATTTGGTATCCTTAAGGTTTGTCCATTTAACTGTATATAAGATTAATCTAAAAAAAAAAAAAAAAAAAAAAGAACCATGGCCCTTGGGTGGCTCAGTAGGTTAAGCATCCAATTTCGACTCAGGCCATGCTCTCACGGTTTGTCAGTTCGAGCCCCACATCAGAGCCTGCTTCAGATCCTCTGTCTCCCTCTCTCTCTGCCCCTCTCCCATTCATGTGGTGTGCATGCTCTCTCTCTCAGAAATAAACATATAAGTAAATAATAAATAACTAAATTATAATATTGTTAAAAAAAGAACCATAAAAAATATGAATAGGCATACTAAAGTATGGTGGTGGGGAGCTATAGTGATGTCTTCAATTTACTTTAAAATGAAATAAAAAATACAGTAAATTGATGGATATAAAGAAATAAGCATGGTGGGTACTTATGGGATAAGGCTAATATAATGATAACTTTATAATTAATGGGTTAATTCTCACTGAAAAACTCTTTCATCCTTTCTATATGTTTGACAAATTTTAAATATTGGAAATATGGTTAAGACCTACTTTATTTGGAAGGTATAATAATCATGAATTTGATACATTTTCAGGAACCCTGCCACCCCCTAGTATTTTTTCTTCAAATTACGTAGAGTGACATTAATCATTAAAAGATGTTAGCTTTCAGAATACACAATATTAACTCCAATTTCTTATTCCTGTTCACATAATTTTATTTTCTCCATTTAAATCTGTGACCCATTTGTTTTCTATAAATTCTATCGATAATGTTGCAGAGTATAAAACACAGAATGATAACCTAATGGCCTTCTCAGAGGACAAAAATCTTAATATTTAAGGAATACTTTGGTCAAAGAGATGAGAGTGGTTCAGAAACCAATTTCAACAGACAAAATGAAATCATGATCTCTTGAGATCCTTCCTATCAAAGTTAAGTCTTACAATTTCTATATTAAAAGAGGGACTAATTCTATTGAGAAGAAGTTAATTAGTTTTGGTGAAATATTTAAGTGGTAGCAGCAACATTAGAAATTATAGATCAAATATTTATTTTGGATGGCATTCTGCTTGACAATGTAGTCAGCAGCTAGAGTGAAATTAAATCAAAATTAAATTAAATCTGGGTACCTTATTAAAAATGATTATAATAATGGTAAAGAAGAGATCCCACCCCAATAATTATGACATGCAATGTTTAATATGAATTGTGGCTAGAACTTCCCAGAATTTTTTTTTAAATTTTTTTAACGTTTATTTATTTTTGAGACAGAGAGAGACAGAGCATGAACAGGGGAGGGTCAGAGAGAGGGAGACACAGAATCCGAAACAGGCTCCAGGCTCTGAGCTGTCAGCACAGAGTCCCACGAGGGGCCCGAACTCACGGACCGCGAGATCGTGACCTGAGCCGAAGTCGACCGCTTAACCGACTGAGCCACCCCGGCGCCCCAAACTTCCCAGAATTATAGCCACCTCTAGCTGATTTAAAATCAATGAGGGGTGCCTATGTGGTTCAGTCCTTTAAGTGGCCGACTTCGGCTCTGGTCATGATCTCCAGGTTCACAAGTTCGAGCCCCACGTCAGGCTCTGTGCTGACAGCTCAGAGCTTGGAGCCTGCTTCAGATTCTGTATCTTCCTCTCTCTCTGCCCCTCCCCTGCTCACGCTCTGTCTCTCCCTCTCTCAAAAATAAATTAAAACAAAAATTTTAAAATAAATAAATAAATACAATAAAATCAATGAATATAAGAGCTTATTAACACCACATAACTTCTTTTTTTGGATCCTAATTCTAACAAACGAATTTTAAAATGACATTTCTGATATTGGGGAAATTTCAATGGCATAAGTCTCAGGCGACATTAAGGAATTAGTGCTAATTCTTTTATGTGTGATAATGGCATCTGGTAATCTTAAAAAAAAAATCTCTGGGGTGCCTGGTACCTCAGTCAGTTAAGCATCCAACTCTTGGTTTCAGCTCAAGTCATGACTCATGGTTTCACGAGTTTGAGCCCTAAGTGGGCTCTGTGGTGAGAGTGAGAAGCCTGCTTGGGATTTTCTCTCTCCCTCTCTCTATGCCCCTCCCCCACTCACAATGTCTCTGTCTCTCTAAAAATAAATAAATAACCTCTAAAAAAATTCTGCTGTCAAAATAGTATAAAGTGTCTGATAGTTATTTCCCTAGTCCACTCTACTTGTGGAGATCCTACAAGCACAACTGGGTAGTTTTGATTTGTGTAGAGGATGCTGAGATACACTAGCTTTAGGACTAAGCCTCTCATTTCCCCAGCTGCTGGAAGGCTGCCTGCTGACAACCCACAGTTGAGTCCCTTCATGGAAACTGACACCCCACTGAAAGCCCTGCCTAGTCTAAGGTTACACACCCTCTGTTGAGGAAGCTCACATTCAATGACTGATTGAAAACAAAACCCATCACCTTGCTTTCATTAGGGACAATTCCAAAAGTCCATCTCAGGTTAGTGCTCCCTCCAGGACTGGCTTGGCCTCTGTTACAACCCCATCTAAGCTCAGCTTCTTCCTTTGCCCAGTTCTGTTTCGCTCACTTTATTAAGAGTGTTGCTCCCAAGAGCAGTCCCCAACTCATGCATACAAATCTTCATCTCAGAGTCTGTTTCAGAGTTCCTTTCTAAGGTAGCCAGAGACAGGGTACCAAAAAGTAGCACAATTCTTCCTCTACAAAAGAGGAAGAGAGCAAAAATAATACTCTCTTCTCCACTTGGCTCTGAGGGCTCTTCCCTTGCCAACCATCAGTCCTAATCAGCCACTAGAGCCTTCACTGAAGCAATCCCAGTTGCCAAAAGTAATTCCAGTACCTCTTCAAGGTCACGCACAAGCATCTAGAATGTTTCCCTGATCCCACGTCTGTGCAAAAACTGCTTCAGGACATCACACCACATCACATCACATCACACCACAGTGAGATGTCCTGAATTCCAAGATCCTAGGGACAGATAATCAACTTGGTTGGAGCAGAGAAATTTTATAGTTCATGTCAAGCCTGAGCAAATCTTTGATCTCCATTTCTTTCAGTATTAAAGATATACTCTGCCAACCACTTTAGGCCAAGTATACTTCTCCATCCTCTGCTCTAAAAATCTTACATTGTGAAATCAAGAATTGAGCTTGGATAAAGGCCTGAAGGTAGAAACCTTCAACCTCATTGGTTGATGACAACTCTAGCATTTTACAATAACACTACCTGTGATTTCTTTCTTTAAATGTCTTACAGTGTGACTGCTTTCCAAAAGCATGCTTCATACAGTCTCTTCTGTTTCTTCATCATAATATTACAGTTTTATCATATCTACATAAAAATTGGATAAATTAAATTGTTTTTCTTTTCATACAACATGATCACATATGTACATAATCCTAAGAAATCTACAAAAACATTTAACTAAGGAGGAAATGTGGGAAGGTCACAGGATATAAGGTCAATGTACAAAAAATCAGTATTTTTTACATGCTAGTGAGAGACAATTAGAAAATGAAATTAAAAATCCATTTCACTTACAATACCATAAGAATCTATAAAATTTAGAAATAAAGTGATGCATACCTCTCATACTGCTAGAAAAATTAAAGAAGACAAATAAATGGATAAATTTATCATATTCATGGCTTAGTAGATCCAATGCTATTCAGATGTCACTCTTCCCAATTAATATTCCAGCAGACATTTTTTATAGAAAAAAAGTAATAAGCTGACTCGGAATACACATAGAAATGCAAAGATTATAAAAAATTAAAACTAATCTTGTAAAGAAAACAGCAGGAGGAGTTTTACAACCTGAATTCAAGAGTTTTGAAAAAGCATCACTAATAAAAAGTCAGGTATTCATATAATAAGTGACAAATAAAGTAGGAGAACGCAGAGATGGGTATAGCTTACACTTAAACTGACTTTCAGTAAAAGTGCCAAAGCAAAGCCCTTTCCACCAACGATGTAAACACAACTGGATATACATACAGAAACAAAGAAGATGAATCCCGATCCCTACCTCACACCATACAAAAATATGAACTCGGGGTGGCAAACAGATTCAAATGAGAAAGCAAAAACTATAAAGCCTTTGTTGTTTTTTTTTTTTAAAGGAGAGTATCATCTTGAACCAGGGGCAGGCAAATATCCCTTCAGACACACAGAGGAGTAATCACAGAAAAAAAAAAGCATAAATTATATCTCATCAAATTAAAAACTTCTCATCTAGAGATGCCATTAAGAAAATGAATACAGTGAGTTCATTTATCACAACTGTGCAGCTAGGATTTATGGATTACAATGCTAGTAAATTTTACCTACATAAGAAATAACTATTTAATAAAATAAATATAAGAGCTTAAATAATTGAAAGGTGTCGTTCTAGCAGAACTTCTCAGAGAGAGGTTCCTAGCTAGCCTTTCCTATCTTCAGCTGGAGTTTTCAAGCTCAACCTGAAAATTCAATTGAGATAACAAGAGGACTTTCAGTGTGTGTCTGTCTGTGTATATAAAATCTTCCTTATCCAACATTCTTCAAATTTCTCATTTCTCTACCTCAATTTATATGAGTCAGAAGCTCATATATAATGGTGGTAACTGAACCACTCAGGTGCCCCTAAAATTCTTTTAAAGAAAATTTATGCTTTCCTTCATTGATACAAAAAAATAATCCTTTAAAAACTATTTTCAGTTCTCATTAAAAGGATGAAAATATTTTTATCTTTTTTTTTTTTCATATCTCTACGAGATGATGGTTGTTAACTACACTTACTGTGGTCATCATTACACAATATATGTAAGTCCAAACATGGTGCTGTACATCTGAAACATACAATGTTGTATATCAACTGTGTCTCAATAAAGCTGAAAAAAAAACCCTAATATTTTCTGTTATCTTCTAATCATTCCATGTCATAATTAAAAAACAGGATCTGGAGGGGTATCTGGATAGCTCAGTTGGTTGAGCCTCTCAGTCTTGATTTTGGCTTAGATTATGATGCCACAGTCGTGGGACCGAGCCCTTTTGTCAGGCTCTTTGCTGAGCATAGAGCCTGTATGGGGTGTTCTCCCCACCCCCACCCCCCACCTCTGCCCCTCCTCCACACTTTCTCTTCCTCTCTCTGTCTCTCAAAACAACAACAACAACAACAACAACAACAACAACAACAAAACCCAGTGTCTGGATAACCAGGTTATTGAGGTAAAATACTGCTATGCTCATCAGGTAGTTTAACTAAAGAGGGGAAAAACATTACATATCATGTTTAGCCTCTTTAATAAAATTCAAGTATGTAAAGCTAATTTTCAAACTAGAAAGAATACTTGCTTGTTCCTCTCTCATTAATTAGCAGCTATAATATTTCAATATTACAGAAATATAAAGAACTATAGTTAATGCAAAGGTTTTCATCATCGATGAAAAGCAAAAGGCAAATGAAAACAAAATGGCAGCCTGCCGAAATGAAGAAGATACTTGCAAATGATGAATATGAGAAGGGGTTAATATCCCAAATATATCAAGAATTTATACAACTTAACACCAAAGAAATCTGATTTAAAAAGAGAGGACCTAATCAGACGTTTTTCCAAAGAAGACAGTCAGATGGCCAACAGACACATGAAAAGATGCTCAACATCACTCATCATCAGGAAAACAGAAATCAGAACCCGAATGAGATAGCACCTCACACCTGTCAGAATGGCTAAAATCAAAGACACAAGAAATAAAAGTGTTGGCGAGGATGTGTATAAAAGGGAATCCTCATATGTTGTTGGTGAGAATGTAAATTTGTGCAGCTACCATGGAAAAGAGTATGGAAGTTCCCAAAAAATTAAAACCAGAAATATCCTATGATCCAGCAGTTCCACTTCTGGGTGTGTATCCACCAAAAAACCCCAAAACACTAGTTCAAAAGGTTATATGCATTCCTATGCTTATGTCAGCATTATTTTTAACAGCCAAAATATTATAGCCAAGCAATCTAAGTGTCCATCAAAAGATGAATGAATAAAGGTGTGCTGTTCACACACACACACAGCAATATCACTCAGTCATAAGAAAAAACAAGAACGAATCTTCCGTTTGTGACAACGGGGTTGGACCTAGAGGATATTATGTTAAATGAATCAAGTCAAACAGAAAAAGATAAATACGATAAGATTTCACTTATATGTAGAATCTAAAACAAAACAAATGAACAAACAAACAAACAAAACAGAAACAGACTCATAAATACAGAGAACAAACTGGTGGTTGCCAGAGGGGAGGGGAGTGAGGGGAAGGGGGTAAGTGATTAAGAGGTAAAAACTTCTGCTTATAAAATAAATAAGCCACGAGATATAAGTACAGCATAGAGTATATAGTCAATGATATTGTAGCAACTTTGTATGATCACAGACAGCAACTAGACTTACCTCAGTGAGCGTTTTATAATGTATATAAATGCCCAATCACTGTGTCCTAACACCTGAAACTAACATAATACTGTATGTCAACTATACTTCAATTTTAAGTTAAAAACAAACACTGGTAATTAGAATATACTATGAATTACCTTTTGACCAGAGTAAAATGATAGCTCTCATGTCTATTTTCTTTGTACTAATCTTAGTCTTCTAATGATCATATTTATTACTATTTAATGAGTCACGAGTTTCCCTCATAATGAGGGAATACATTCCCACTATTACTTTTTTTTTCCCATGAAGATGCTAGTATATGTTCGGAACATAAAGTCAAGTCTTTGAAACCTCTTTACCATTAACTGAGAAATTATCCTTCTTGGTAGCAACTTTGTTTTAAATTCTGTTTGGCAACCCCTTCCAAGGATTTTTATCAAATGTATGAATTAGATTAAAAGTTCTGACATTAACAGCAGGGGTAAGAACAATAATTTAACAATTTCTGATTTGATACAAAATGCTAACCAAATGGAACAAAGACAACTCAATTCAAGAGATTTTTTTTTTCTTACTGCTTTCTTACACCCCCATTTGGACAGAGACAAAAACTCTGCTTTAGCAAAAGTTACCCAGAAAATATCTCACTGGCTTTCCCCACATTCAGACCATTCCTACTGTCACCCACTTAGGCTTTTAAGAGTACAAAGCTTTAAATGGTTTATTTAATTTCATGTTTATAAATAATTGATGTCAATTTCCTACTATCACATGCTGTTTAATGAGTTCTACAGATTTTTATAAAGAGAAGTGAATAAAATGTATTCTATGTGACAAGTTAACTCATTTTGCTGACCATTCATGCTTGGTGTATGCACAGTGGGCACAGAAAACCACCAAAAGAGAGCCATTTCAAATCCACGATGAGGCACTGACCTAAGAGGTATGGAAACAGTGCAAATGACAGACAACTTTCCTATGAAGACTCTCCAAAGCAACATCACTTCAAACCTGGTCCTTCTCCTAGTCCAAAACTCCAATAAGCTATTCCTCAGTAATGGTTATTAGAAAAGATAGGGGCACCTGGGTGGCTCAGTTGGTTGGGCACCTGACTTCGGCTCAGGTCATCATCTCACAGTCTCTGAGTTTAAGCCCTGCATCAGGCTCTGTACTGACAGCTCAGAGCCTGGAGACTGCTTCAGATTCTGGGTCTCCCTCTCTTTGCCTGCCTGCCCCCCCCCACAAAGTAAATTAACATTTAAAAAAAATAGATTCACAGGTAAGTACTTGGTTTTCTTCATAGATTTGTCCCTTCAAACTTTGATGGAGCCTTTAGATGTGCATACAAATAGTGCCAAACTATCCTTTGATATTAACACAATAGGGGCTTACAAACAGTATTTTTACATGGAACTTTGCTTTTATTTAAAAATAAAGCTAGAATAGGAAGGCTGATATTCCTCTTTTAAAATTATTATTAAAATAGGGGCACCTGGGTGGCTCAGTCAGTTGAGCGGCCAACTTTGGCTCAGGTCATGATCTTGCGGCCAGTGGTTTTGAGCCCTGCGTCGGGCTCTGTGCTGACAGCTGGGAGCCTGTAGCCTGCTTCAGGTTCTGTGTCTCCCTCTCTCTCTGCCCCTCCCCTGCTCACGCTCTGTCTCTGTCTCTCAAAAATAAATTTTAAAAAGTTTTAATTATTATTAAAATAATACATGCACTTGTTTAACTATAAAGCCCCCCCAAATCCCTGTGTATACGGTCAGCCATAACGATAAAAGCAAGGGATTTAAGGAGAAACAGACTTAGTAGGATTACAAATATTGTCTGAAATATATTGCCAGCTGTAATGGTGATAATAAAGGAATCGATTAAATATTAAATACAACAAAGTTTCAGTTTCTGGACAAAATGAGACTTGTTAGCAGTGACTGAGTCACGTTCTGGATGTTGACCATGAGCTCTAGTTGAGACTCAGAGGGGGAAAATATCCATATGGATTTGGGAGATGGGAAGAACAGTACAGCTGCGGTGAATGGGTCAACTCAAACCATTTTGCCATTTCTTAATCTATGTCTATCTTGCATGCCATTTTGTTTTATTATATTTGCCCAGAGAGTGTAACCATCCTGGCATTTGAGGCAAAATCCTTATGGGTGATATGCTTTGACCTACAGAAGTCATCTTCAACTTTTTTTAAAACGTTTTTATTTATTTTTGATAGAAAGAGAGAGAAAGAGAGATGGAACACAAGCAGGAGGGGGCAGAGAAAGAGGGAGACACAGAATCAGAAGCAGGCTCCAGGCTCTGAGCTGTCAGCACAGGGCCTGATGCAAGGCTCGAACTCATGAACTGCAAGATCATGACCTAAGCCAGAGTCAGACACTTAACCAACTGAGCCACCCAGGCATCCCAACTTTCTTAAAAATATATTTAAAAGTCTGAAGAAAATGGGGGAACCTTGGATTAATAAAATAGACAAATACAAATGTTCAGAGCTATTTCTTGTGTGTGGTTTTACTTAAATATTTTGAGTTCCTTGAAGGTAAAATCCCTATTTCTATATCTTTGCATAGTATCTATCATGGCAGGAGAACGTAGCATTGGACTTGTTTTCAAGTGTTGTGCAAAATTCTAAAAGTTCACTCAAGACATTTAAGATGGAGCCTCATTTTAATGTTGTAAATGCTCTACATGAGGAAATGTATGGCCAGAACTGCTATAGAGGTAGTGATTGTGTGTAGGGGGTGTAGAAATGAGCCAAGGATAGCTTTAGGGGAAGATGTTTGGAATTCTCTTTTAGAAGTGTCAACAGGGTCTCAAAGCAGACAAGGCAGACTCCCAAGTAAGGAAAGCACAGGATAGTGCATAGCGTTTGAGCACTTCACCTACTGCCTGGCTCTGTGATGTCAGGCTAGTTGTTCATCTTCTTTGCTTTGAGCCTCGTTTTCTTTTTTCTTTTTTTAATTTTTTAAATGTTTATTTATTTTTGAGAGACAGAGCACAGGCTGGGGAGGACCCGAGAGAGAGGCAGACACAGAATCCTAAGCAGGCTCCAAGCTCCGAGCTGTCAGCACAGAGCCCAACACAGGGCTCGAACCCATGAACCCTGAGATCATGAGCTGAGCCAAAGTCAGACGCTTAACCAACTGAGCCACCCAGGCTCCCCTGAACCTCTATTTTCTAAATGGAGATAATAATCTCTGCTTGAAAGTGTCACAAGGAAGAAGGGAGGAGGTCAATTCAGTAAACCACTCTGTAGGCATTGGATAAGTGAAAGCTAGAGTATTTTTGGTACCAGGTCTAATAGCCCTTGTGTAGTCCCCCCACCCCTGCACAGTACAAATAATAGTCCATGTGACCAGTATCATATGGCAGGTATGATGGTGCATCACTTCCTACAGGTTATCAAGACTGAGGCTTCTGTCTTAAGCATTGTCTTATTCTCTCCTCCTTCTCTCTTGTATCACTCTAGGACATGCAAGTTCCCAAGCTGTGATCAGCCCTGTGCAGAAAAGCACATGGAAAAGAACCCAAGCCTCCAGCCAACAGCCAGCAAGGAACGGAGGCATTCCAACCTCCACAGGACTGAGCTTACAGATGCTTCCAACTGAGTCTTGAGAACTGTATCCCGAGCAACCACTTCACTAAAACCTGGTGAGAGAACCCAAGTGAGAACCACTGAGTAAACCCACATCCAAATTTCTGATCCTCAATTACTGAGAGGTAATACATGATTATTGTTTTAAACTGCTAGGTTTGGGGGCCATTTGTTACACAGAAATGGATAGCTAATACAGTTCCTTAAAGCCTCTGTTCTATTAGATGAATTCTGTCTTGGGAAAATCTCAACAAGGCTACACACCCTAATGTCTCTGCATTCAGTCTTCAAGGACTAAGCCACTACCAAACTCTTTCTCAAACTATGACCAGAATTAGAAAAGATGGGAGGTCACAGGCAAGAAACAGAAAAGATCATTCACTTGCCAAGTATTTCTGGTCATAATTCAGGAGATACATCAAGCCAGAACACCAAAATACAACCTAAATTCAATACAGCCACAGGATGTGACCTTAGCAAAATGACAAATGGAACCTTAACTCCATGACTAACCTGAATTCCAGAGTGAGAGAAAATGCAATGCAGAAAATTAACCGCTATATTCTTGGAACCGTTAAGAGGAAGCACTTAAAAATATCAAGAGAATAGTGTTACATAAAACCAAGAGAAGCCCACTTAAAGACTAAATGAATTGAAGTGGGAAGGTCATGCATTAAAGTCGCTCCTATCACAAGGGAAATAAACAGAGAAGGCTTTGGAGGAAGAAGAGAGATGACTGTATCTTCAATCTGTCATCTCCAGCTTCTGATAATCTTCTAAAAGCTTTGAAAATTGCTTTACTTCCATAGAAACTGTCATTAACAAGTTTGATCACATACAGCTTCTCCTGAAATGTAACATGATTATGAAGCCATGCTGTGTGTGAATTCACTTATCTTCCGACGGACACATTCAACCACCCGATGAAGCAAATCAGACCAAAGTGGAAAGCAACCGCCAGACAGCAAATAGTTTAGGGAGCTGTTGTCTGCCTTCCCTCCATCTGTTTATCCTGTTAAGTTATGAGCAAAGTTGAGCCTCTGTAGAAGTCTGAAGACACATACATCAAAAAGTCTCTGTATTTCCTACTTAAATGCTGACAAAAGTGTAAAACTCATCTTACTAGTTTATTTTCGCGTGGATTTTGATCCTCATTTTCTTCCTCAGTGGAGGGAAATCAGCAGTGATGATAAAGCACCCAAAAGGAGTCACGCTGGGGTGCTCGGCTGGCTCAGTCAGTAGAGCATGCAACTCTTGATCTCAGGGTCATGAGTTCAAGCTCCATGTTGGGTGTAGAGCCTACTTAAAATAGAACTTTAAAAACTCTATATTAAAAAAAAATAAGTTGGATGGTTTAAAAAACAAAAACAAAAGGAGTCACATTTAAGGTCAGTGTTACTGTCTTCCACGACTGAATGAAAAACACTATCATGCATTGCAACTGCAAAGGCAATCTACATGTGATGGGCTTCTCTAAAATGGACAGATTTCTGCACTTGTGTCATAACATATACTGTTTTGCAAAGACCTCAAATGCATTTTTATTATTATTTTAAAAAATTGTTTTAATGTTTATTTTGGAGAGAGAGAGAGAGAGACAATGTGAGCAGGGGAGGGGCAGAGAGAGGGAGACACAGAATCCGAAGCAGGCTCCAGGCTCCAAGCTGTCAGCACAGAGCCGAATGTGGGGCTCAAACCCACCAACAGCGAGATCGTGACCTGAGCTGAAGTTGGATGCTTAACCGACTGAGCCACCCAGGCGCCCCTGAAATGCATTTTTTTTTAAAGGCCTTTATTTAAATCCAGTGCCTAACTGGTCAGAATTATTCCTTTCCCTCTCTCATCTTTCCTCTTTTCCTTTCTTTGAGAAAAGAGTATTTTCAATAAAACAAAAAAACCAGAATAATAGGATAAGTTAAGTCTTGATTAATTACCTCATTTTAACTTTGGAAGTAATCCTAGGTTTCCACTGAGTTAGCACAATTTTAATTAAAGCACTCCAGGAGAAAGCTCTAATTATGACTGTTAATAGCTTAGACTTATTAATGGTCTATTTTTCAGGACCTATTTTAACAGTTTGTATCATGGGGTGCCTGGATGGCTCAGTTGGTTAAGCCTCTGACTTTGGCTCAGGTTGTGATCTCACAGTTCATGGGTTCGAGCCCCACATGAGGCTCTGTGCTCACAGATCAGAGCCTGGGGCCTGCTTTGTGGATTCTGTCTTCCTCTCTCTCTTCCCCTCCCCTGCTTATACTCTGTCTCTCTCTTTCTCAAAAATAAATAAAACATTTAACAAATTTTTTTTAAAAACCCACCTTGTACATGTACTCCATAGAAAGCAGTTAATGTACCAAATTTTACCTTAGGTCCCCAACAAGAGTATGCCATGACTTCATGTATTAGTAATCCATATTAATTTTCTTGTCTGACATGTGACATGTTAGCATGACAGCCGCATTATGACCCTACATTTGATATCTAGGATTCAATAATCCCAAGATACTAGATGCCTGATTTTAGGGTGTGGAATACAGATGTAGTAATGGTGGACCATTTATTCAGTGATTATTTCAGAGGTGGGTAGAGAGGTACATTTGAAAAAAATTCGTTTCCCCTTGAAGGGAGAAAAAGAATGGATAAGAGGCTGCTCCTTGGAGAGAGGGATGTTCTGGAGGTGGAGGCATTTACCTTAGAAAAGAGAAATATTTCTGCCTATGAACAAGGAAAAGTTTCAACACTATTAAGAATATTGATTAAAGGTCTGAGACTTAGTGAAGTTCCATGTCTACTTGTAGACTTTTATAGAAATGCCAATCATTTCTGTGTGGTGGAAAATAAATCCCCAAAAGTTCTTATGTCATGCCCTCAGAAAATACTAGCCTGCAAAATTCCTTTACTAAATTGCCTACAAATATGTAGCCCCTCAAATGCTCTTCAGACCAGTTTGACAGTGTACTGGTTGCCTTATTAATTTATGTGCTGAATAAAAAACGTCTGACACGAGCTGATTTTATATTTAAACAAGAGTCATGACTAACAGCGTGTAGCAGTAATAATAATACATAATGATAGCACTACCTTATTATAAACCCATCACCAAAAACAATTCCATCCTTCTCAGTCATTTGTGTGATGTTTTCTTCATGATATTTAGAATGTAAAGCATTGAGGAGCTCTGGTCCATGAGTAAAATGTTTGATAAATGACATTTAAATATTCAACCATACAAAGCTCAAAGTCTTCTAAGCCCTGGGAAAAGCAGGCTCCATGATTCTTTTATAATTTTCTTTGACATAAATGAATGGCCAATCATTTCCAAATCAACAAGGAGTTCATAGACAGGATAACAAAACATTACAATCAGACATGGTGTTAATGATCTGTCTGCAGTGGTTCTGAACTGGGGCGATTTTACCCCCAGAGGGCACTTGGCAACATCTGAGGTCATGATTGGCGGCCATAACCAGGCAGAAGGTGCCAGGAGCATTGCATGTTGGGTAGAGACGAGGTTCGCTGCTAACGATCCTACATTGCCTAGGATGGCTTAAAATGTTAGTAGTGCTTATGCTAACAGCTCAGAGCCTGGAGCCTGTTTTAGATTCTGTGTCTCCCTCTCTCTCTGCCCCTCCTCTGCTCACACTCTGTCTGTCTCTGAAAAATGAATAAACCTTAAAAAAAACTTAAAAAAATTTTAGTAGTGCTAATGTTGAGAAAGACAAGTCTACAGTATCAAGGTAAAGTGAATAGAGAAATTAGCAGGCAAAAAATAAGGGGGAAGACAATCACAAATGAAGTGTAATTCCTTCCAATAAAACTCTGTATAAGAATATTATATTAGCCTAAGAAATAGGATGGCAATTACCTTTGAAGTGCACTCTCTGTTTTCAGGTAATATAACTTGTGATTCATTTCAGAATTGATGTCGAACGTTAAGAATAGCAAATTATTTTCATTTTTCACAATAACTTTGGCAAAATGGCAAATTATACGGCAGTTCAACTCAAGTACAATTGCCACCTTGTTTTATGGGCTGTGTTAACTCTCCAAAGGAGTGAAGTATTTCATAGATTTTAATTTCACTTTTGGTAATTTCCTACATGAATTTTGAGGCAAAGTATCCACTTTTCCCTTGGAAAACAGGTGTCCTTGACCAAACCTATACATTATGTCTCCTTTCATCATTCGACATTGGAATTGAGATATTATTTCATCTGGGGTACTATAAGTACTTTTTACCAGGGTTTTCATGTTAAAAAGAACCCTACCAGGCCTTTCTCTTGGGGGCACAAAGAGAACCAACAGATTTCACACCTTTCAGAAGCTATGAACATGCCACCATATTCAACTATAAATCTTACTCACCTTTGTACATATATTTGGTTTTTTAAGAAACTGTTCCAAGTTTCATGAGCACATTATTTTCAAGAGAAAACAGAAGTCTTTATGTCCATAAGAGCACAACTTAATGTTGCAGAGACCCAAAATCTACAGAAGTATTTATAAACAGAAACAAACCTCCAACCCTCAAGAAGAAACCTTGTGGTACGTGTAAGTGGCAGGATGTAACAATTTTCCATATGTGTTAGAAGAATATTAAAGTAAGAATTCCCAAAAATCCTCACCTAGAGAGAAAATGATGAATAACATGATAATAGGAATCATTCTAGTCTTTTTTTAAAAAGCATGCCTAGGGGCACCTGGGTGGCTCAGTTAAGCGTCTGACTTTGGCTCAGGTCATGATCTCGGGGTTTGTGAGTTCAAGCCCCGCATTGGGCTCTGTGCTGACAATTCAGAGCCTGGAGCCTGCTTTGGATTCTGTGTCTCCTCCTTTCTCTGTCCCTCCCATGCTCATGCTCTGTTTCTCTCTGTCTCTCAATAATAAATTAAACGTTAAAAAAAAATTTTTTTAAAGAAAAAGCACACTTAAACCATACTCTGTAACTACCTCTCTCCAAATATGCCCAGGATGATATTACATGCTGACAAAATAAATTCCTCACCAATAAATAGTATTAGATGTTAAAAGTGAAGTGGTATTTGAGGGAACTAAGGATTTTAATTATTTCCTGATGGAGCATACAGCAAAACTCACAAAGCCCACTGAGAAGGCTTTGATTTCATATCCTGAGAGCCCAAATGATCACTTCCCATTCCCTGCCCCACCTTGCACAGGGAATCCAGTTCAATTCATTCAGCTGATGTCTGGCAGTTTTTAGGGCAACCCAAATCATCCCAGGGATGGAATACATATTAATCCATGACCAGAGGAAACAGGCCCTTTCAATCTAATCAGGAATTAGATTTCAGGAGATGCTACTTTATTGTGAAGGAAAATGGACACATTCAACTGTCAGGGCATGCCAGATAGAGAGGTTTTCCTTTGCATCTGACCAAACGCAACACACCAGACTGTAACTGAACTCTTTGAAATATATATCAAAGCCCATGCAATACAGAATAAATTATCCCTGTGTTGTGGGATAGGGGATCTACCATTTCAGGCAGAAGTCAGCTCAGAAGAGAAGCAGGCAATACTAGAAACCTTCAACATTACAAAGTTAAAAGTCAGACACTGCACAGGTCAACTCCTATAATCCACTCTGAGTGTTCTTGTCTAGAATATTCTCAACTCTGTAGGGCAGCCATTATACATCTGTTGTGGGTCTCTTTGTGTTACTTCTTGGCTAGAAAGCACACTTATTGCAGAAGGCAATTCTCTAGAAATGTTTTACACATCGTTTTCTAAAGTAGCACACAAGTTTCCAGCAGAGCTCACATATCTTGGAAGCCATGACAACCATGCATAGGTTACAGTGGGGCATAAAATTTGCCAACTGTCCCTGGGTTTTCTAAATCCATCTTCTCTTTAGCACTTTGGTTTCAACTATCCTTAATTTTGAGCCACTGGACGAGATTAAGAATCATATTTACGTTGTAAGAAACATGTCTTTAAAAAGGCAATTTTGGGAGGAGAGCCTGGGTGGCTCATTTGGTTAAGTGGCCAACTTCAGCCCAGGTCATGATCTCACGGTTCATGAGTTCAACCCTGCGTCGGGCTCTGTGCTGACAGCTCAGAGCCTGGAGCCTGCTTCAGATTCTGTGTCTCCCTCTCTCTGCCCCTCCCTGCTCATACTCTGTCCTTCCCTCTCTCTCTCTCAAAAATAAACATTAAAAAAAAATTTTTTTTAATAAAAAGGCAATATGGGGGAAATGTATCCATTTAGAACTTGCTTGTGAAAACCAGATTCAGAAAAGCTCTTTCCTTATAGTACTTTGTCATAGAGACATTTGAGAAGAGCTAAAATAAAAGATATTATTTCATAACTACATTCTTATTGAATTCACCATCCCATTGCCAGGAACACTGACAATTTTCTCAGACATTTTTTTGATTTGGTACTTTTAGGTAAGGTCACTGATGGAAAACAAAGAATAATTTAATTAAAATACTCTATAGCATTTTGGACACCATCAGTCCCCAGAAGGTGAAGCATTGATATTTGAAGATCACACAAAGAAAATAAATTGAAAGTCTCTCTTCTGGGAAAGAGACTTTGCTTCCATTGGAATTCTTTGAAGTTCCTCTTTTGAATTGCTGGCATATTAAATACAAATTCATAAAACTGCTGTGATTTCAGAGATCAGGCAGTGCAAATTCTAAAGAACATCATATAAATTAGGGTCTCCAAAGAGAGGCCTCAGTTTTCTGATTCTACCTATAGGCCCTAGAGATGCTCTTTTTTTTTTTTAAGTTTATTTATTTTAAGAGAGAGAGAGCATGATCAGGGGAGAGGCAGAGAGAGAGAATCCGAAGCAGGCTCTACACTATCAGCGGAGAACCCAATGCAGGGCTTGTGTGACCTCACGAACTGTGAGATCATGAGCTGAGCCAAAACCAAGAGTCAGATGCTTAACCGACTGAGCCACCCAGTCAGTTACCCAGGCACCCTGAGATGCTCTTGAATGTGTTCACTAAGAATGTCTAAGTTATTAGGTGCAGCACTATTTGCAATAGGAAAAATTGGAAGTATTTTCAATACAATTAATAAGAGAATGTTTATAAACTGGGAGAGTCATTGAAACAATCACCTAAAAGACTAAATTCACAGGGCACCTGGGTGGCTCAGTTGGTTAAGCATCTGACTTCAGCCAGGTCATGATCTCACAGTTTGTGAGTTCGAGCCCTGAGTCGGGCTCTGTGCTGACAGCTAAGAGCCTGAAGCCTGCTTCAGACTCTGTCTCTCTCTCTCTCTCTCTCTGTCTCTCTCTCTCTCTCTCTCTCTCTCTCCCCCCCTCCCCCACTCATGCTCTGTTTCCCTCTCCCAAAAATGAATAAACACTTAAAAAAAAAATTTTTTAAAGACTATATTCAAATTGAATGTACCAACATGGAAACATCTTTTATTTTTTAACTTTATTTGTTTATTTTGAGAGACACAGAGACAGCGTGAGCAGGGGAGGGGAAGAAAGAGAGAATGCCAAGCAGTCTCTGCACTATCAGCTCAGAGCCCAACACGGGGCTAGAACCCATGAAACCGTGAGATCATGACCTGAGCCAAAACCAAGATTTGGCGCTTAACCAAATGAGCCACCCAGGCGCCCCAGAAACATCTTAATATATACTAAAGTGAAGTGGAAAATTTTTATGCACAAATGCAGATATACTCTATATATAATATGTAATATGTATATGAAGCTATGTATGATCCATTACTCTATATTTTTCCATTTTTCTATAAGTTTCTCTATAAGTTCTATATGTTTCCATTATGGAGTATGACATTCCCACACACTGTATTTCTCCTCACATCCAGAAGGTCAGGGTTACTCTCTAATTGTTAAGAACCTGTGAATACCCCAATGGCAGATAAAAGAAAGGTGAGGGAGGACAAGCCCATTCTTCCTGCTCTACAAAACCTATGCAACCTACAACTTTCAACGCATGGATATTTATTCGTGGGAGAATTCAAAATTAAAATAACATAGTGGGTATTAAGAAGGCTGGAATGGTTGAAGACTTTGGCTTTATAGTTAATGTTGTCAGTCGTAGAATTTCAAAAATTAGATAAGAACACTGTGAACAGAGGCACTCTTCTACCCCCTTGGTTAATATTTATTAAGTGCCTTTGCATGATGCCTTGCCCATAATAGATACTAAATAAACATTTGTTGAAGTAATAAATGGTGCTGGTAGTTCAGTTTAAGGTGCACATTGTTAGGTTGGGATAAAAGTGAGGGTTGTACAGAGTTGAGAAATGAGCCATTACAGTCATCTCCAAGGGCTTGTCTACAAAGTATTTGTAAAAAGTTCCCTTCCCTTGCTCAGGCTTGGCATGGGATGACCTCATAAAATCAATACAACTTCCTAATCCCTAAGACCCAGAGCAGGTCCCACATTTTTCATCTTTACTGTTTTACCACAACTAGAGGTCCCAGTATGATACACCCTGCAAATGGCAATCATTGTAGTAATAAGTTTTTTTTTTTCCCCATGCACAATGCAGCTTCGTTTCAGGCTACATGAATTCAAAGAAGTCATAAGGACGTCAGCCATAAAATGATCACCACAGGTGAAAGAGTACACTTATGATCACTGTGCAAAGCCAGTAGTCCCCAAGGTATTTATCATCAGGGTTAGGCATCAGGAAACAAATATGGAGGTGAAGGGAGCATGGCTCCCAAAAGAAGCATTTACACAGAGCAAAGCTTTGGAATTCCAGAATTTGAGCTAAGTTTTAAATCTAGAGGGGGAAGTCTGTAAGGAGGTAGAAACATATCCCCATGTGTGCAGCAAGATGAGTAATAAGGATGTAAATATATACAGAGGGGTTGTCCTCTGCCCCCCCAAGGAGAAGAGGAAAAGGGGAAACTGTATGATGCTTTTGAAAAACATATTCACTGAATAATATGTAAATCTTATTGAACTCCCCCAGTGATCTTCTAAAATGTTTTAGTCAAAGAAACAATAATGGCATTTGAAAGGCAATGGGAAACACTGAAGTGTCAACGTTTTTCCCACTCAGAAGGCATTTCCCATGTGGGGCATGTGTCATAGTAGGGAAATGTGAAAGGTTTTTGTTGTTGTTGTTGATGTCATTTTCTAACATCTGGCATGATGTGGCTTCCCAGCTGAGGACAAAAGTCCTGGAATGCCTACCTCCTTTGTAAAAATGGCTTTTGCTGCGGTACTTTTAGACATGGTGCATGTAAGAACATTAGCCCCCCCCCCCAAAAAAAAGAAAAGAAAAGAAAAATTAGGGACCAGTGGAATATCAAAATAAAAAAGTAAAGATGAGTGCTTGAAAGCCAGACCACAAGGTCTTACTCAATTGTTAAAACTGGGAAACAAATATGACTTTGAGCCTCCTTGTAGGCCAAAGCAAAAAAGCATACATATAATAAATACAAAATGATTTGCAAGAAAAGAGGATCTTGAGATCATGGAGACATTTTTTTGTGGATTTTCATAGGAACGACACAGTTATAGTTCAAAAAACCTGGTTTTTAAAGGCCTGACGGACCTTAAGAATACGATTAAGGATATCAAAAGAAATTTACACAATTATGGGTTTGGAAAAATTGGAGATCGTTTTGAGATTGTATTCTCTGATAAGATATTAGGTACATAAAGACATGCCCAGACTGAAACTGAAAGGATGGAGAAAAATATTTCATGCAAATGGAAAGAAAAGGGAAGTTGGAGTAGCAATACTCCTACCAGACCAGACTGACTTTAAAACAAAGACTGTAACAGAAGATGAAGAAGAGCATTACATAATGATAAAGGGATCATTCCAAGAAGAAGGCAAGACATTCATAAATATTTATGCACCCAACACAAGAACACCTAAATATATAAAGCCAATACTAACAAACATAAAGGCAGAAATTGACCAGAATACAATAATAGGAAGGGACCCAAATACCTGATTTACATCAATGAAAGATCAACCAGACAGCAAATCAATAAAGAAACACTGGTCTTAAGTGACACATTAGACCAGATGGACTTAACAGTTATAAACTGAACATGTTATCCAAAACCTGCAGAGTACACATTGTTTGCAAGTGAACACAGAACATTCTCCAGGAGTGAACACATGTTAGGCCACAAAAGAAGTCTCAAAAAATTTAGAAGAATGAAATCATACCAAGCACCTTTTCCATCCACAATAGCGTGAACCTAGAAATCAATTACAAGAATAAATTTGGAATAAACACAAACATGTGGAGGTAAATCAACATGATACTAAACAGTCAATAGGTCAACAAATCAAAGAAGAGATTTAAAAAATACCTTGAGACATATGAAAATTGTGTTTCAATTCATTGGAAACACAATTTTCCAAAATCTATGGGACACAGCAAAAGCAGTTCTAAGAGAGAAGTTTACAGCAATACAGGCTTATCCCAATAAACAAGAAAAATTCCAAATAAACTAACTTTACACACAAAGGAACTAAGAAAAGAACAAAGCCCAAAATTAGTAGAAAAAAAGGAAATAAAGATCATAACAGAAATAAATGAAATGGAGACTGAAAAAGTAGAAAAGATCAATGAAACTAAAAGCAGGTTCACTGAAAAGACAAAATAAAAAACCAGACTCATCAAGAAAAAAAAGCAAGAGCCCAAATAAACAAAATCAGAAATGACACTACAGACATACAAAGGATAACAAGAGACTACTATAATGATACATCAACAAATTGGAAAACCTAGAAGAAATTGATAAGGGGAAATACACAACCTTCCAAAACTGAATCACGAAGAAACATAAAATCTGAATAAGACCACAAAAAATCAAATTGAACCCATATTTTAAAAAACTCTCAATAAACAAAAGTCCAGGACCACATGGCTTCACAAGTGAATTCTACCAAACATTTAAAGAATTAGTACCTATCTTTCTCCAATTATTCCAAAAAAGTTGAAGGGGAAGTAATTCTTCCAAATTCATTCTGTGAGGCCAGCATTATGTTGCTATGAAAACCAAAGATACCACACACACACACACACACACACACACACACACACACATTACAGGCCAATATTCCTGATGAATGTAGATTAAAAAATACCCAATAAAATATCAGCAAACCAAATTCAACAATGTATTAAAAGGATTATATACTACAATCAAGTGGGATCTATTCCAGAGATACAAGAATGGCTCAATAATCCACAAATCAATGTGACACACCACATTAACAAAATGAAGGAGAAAAGCCATATAATTATCTCAAAAGAAGCAGAGAAAGCATTTCACAAAGTTCTACAACCATTTATAAGGAAAAATCTCAACAAAGTGAGTATAGAGGCAACATACCTCAATATAATAAAGTCCATATATGACAAATCCACAGCTAATATCACACTAAATTGTGAAAAGCCAAAAGCTTTTCCTCTAAGATCAGGAACAAGAAAAGGATGCCCACTTTTACTCAACATACGTTGCCAGTCCTAGCCATAGCAATTAGGCAAGAAAAAGAATTTAAAAGGATCCAAATTGGAAAGGAAGAAGTAAGACTGCCATGATTTGTAGATGATATAACACTATATATAGGAAACTCTAAAGACACGGCCAAAAATCTATTAGAACTAGTAAATGAATTCAGTAAAGTTGCAGGATATAAAATTAACACACAAGAATCTGTCAGATTTCTATACACTACTTAACAAGCTATCAAAAAGAGAAATTAAGAAACAATCCCAGGGAGCCTGGGTGGCTCAGTTGGTTAAGCGTCCAACTCGTGGTTTCAGCTCAAGTCACAATCTCACGGTTTGTGAGTTCAAATCCCACATCGGGCTCTACAGTGGTAGTACAGAGCATACCTGGGATTCTCTCTCTCCCTCTCTCTCTGTCCCTCCCCTGTTTGTGCTCTCTCACTCTGACAATAAATAAATAAATAAATAAACTACAAAAAGAGAAACAATCTCATTTATAATTGCATTAAAAACAATAAAATACCTAGAAATAAATTAAACCAGACATTAAAGGCTTGCACTCCGAAAATTCTAAGACATTGATGAAAGAAACTGAACACAAATAAATGTAAAGATATTCTGCGCTCATGGATGGGAAGAATCAATACTGTTAAAATGTGAATACTACCCAAAGCAATCACAGACTCAATGCAAACCCTATCAAAATACCAACAGAATTTTTCACACAACCACAACAAAAATCCTAAAACTTGTATGGAACTACAAAAGGCCCCAAGTAGCCAAGGAAAACCTTGAAGAAGGGCACAAATGGTAGTATCATGCTCTGTGATTTCAACCTAGACTACAAAGTATGGTACTGGCATAAGAACAGACACTTGGATGGATGGGGCAGAAAAAAGAGCCCAGAAATAGACCCATTCTTATATGGTCAACTAATCTATGACAAGGAAGGCAAAAACAGACAATGAGGAAAAGAGTCTCTTTAATATATGTTGCTGGGAAAACTGGACAGCTACATGCAAAGAATGAAACTGGACCACTGTCTTACACCACACCACAAAAATGAATTGAAAATGGATTAAAGAGCTGAACAGAAGACTGAAACCATGACACTCATAAAAGAAAACATAGGCAGTAAATTCTTAGACATCAGTCTTAGTAGTACTTCTTTGGGCCAATCTCCTCAGACAAGGGCAACAAAAGCTAAAATAAACAAATGAAATTGCATCAAACTAAGAAGCTTCTGCATAGTGAAGGAAACCATCAACAAAACAAAAGGGCAACCTACTGAATGGGAGAAGATATTTGCACATCATACATCTGGTAAAGCAGTAAAAATCAAAATATAGAGAGAATTTCTACAGCTTAATATTTTTTAAAAACCCAATTTTAAAAAGAATAGAGGATACAAATAGACATTAAGAAGGCATCCAGATGGCCAATAGATACACGTAAAGATATTCAAGATCACTCATCAGGGAATGCACATCAAAACCACAAGGAGATGTCCCCTGACACCTGTGACAATGGCTATTATCAAAAAGACAAAAACTGACAACTACTGGCAAGGATTTATAGCAAAGGGAACCTTTGTACATTCTTGGTGGGAATGCAAAATGGTGCAGCCACCCTGGACAATAATATGCAGTTTCCTCAAAAAATTAAAAACAGCAATACCACATGATCTAGCAATTCCACTTCTGGGTATTTACCCTAAGAAAAAGAAAACACTAATTCAAAAAGATGTATGTACCTCTATGTTCATAGTAGCATCACTTACAATAGTCAAGTGTAAAGAAACTATGTGTCCATCAATAGATAAATGAATAAAGATGTGACATACAAATGCAATGGAATATTACTCAGCCATAAAAAATAATGAAATCTTGCCATCCATAACAACAAAGAAGGACCAAGAGGGTATTAGGCTAAGTGAAATCAGTCCAACAGACAAAGACAAATATATCATGATTTCATGATTTTATGTGTAATGTATAAAACAGAACAAATGAACAAACAAAACAGAAACACACTCATAGACTTATTGATACAGGAAACTAATTGTTAGTTATCAGAGGGGGGAAGGGCTGTCTATCTATACACACACACATACACACACTTCTCCCTTGAGAGAATCTTACCTGGAGTGAGAAAAGGCGGTTGTGATATAAAGCCAGAATTCTTGGGTATACTGGCCATACGTCATGGATACTCTTAAAGTCTATTCTAATTATTAACAATTGGCATAATTTTAGCAAGTGTGAGAACAACTACTGCTCTTTATTACACACACCAGAATGACCACAACACATCACTATGCCATCCGTTGAAGCGAAGACAGACACCTTAGTCCTAAAATGTTCCCACCCACAGAATACAAAGAAATTACAAATAAAAACTGGAACTATTTAGGTTGTTCTCAACAAAGCTTGCTGAAAGGGACTCTTAACAGTAGCAAGCTGAAATGACCAATGCCTCTTCCTCATGAAGAGTACTAGCCTGAGAAACTGAGGCTTATGATTTGCCTCATGATTTGCCTCCACTAAGGATGGAGCTGCCTTAGTAATTAAAAGAAATGCTCGGGGCGCCTGGGTGGCTCAGTCGGTTAAGCGTCCGACTTCGGCTCAGGTCACGATCTCGCGGCCCGTGAGTTTGAGCCCCGCGTCAGGCTCTGGGCAGATGGCTCAGAGCCTGGAGCCTGTTTCCGATTCTGTGTCTCCCTCTCTCTCTGCCCCTCCCCCGTTCATGCTCTGTCTCTCTCTGTCTCAAAAATAAATAAACGTTAAAAAAAAAAATTAAAAATGAATAAATAAATAAAAATAAAAGAAATGCTCAAATAACTTGCCATTTGCATTTTAAGAGACTAAAGAAGCATCTTTTAGACAAAAAATAACCCACACCATTTTGAAGTAGATGATTAAGGGCAAGGGACTTTCCCTATTATAAGACTCTATATTAAAGTAAAGCATGGCACTGACACACAGAAAGAAAAATAGGCTATTGAAACTGAATATAGAACTTATAATCAGACTCATGGATATATGGAAACTCTGGGTGTGTGTGTGTGCACGTGCACACATACCACACACATGCAGATTTAGCATTTATAACACTGACTAAATTATGTATATATCTAAAAACTAGAAACAACCCAAAAGGTCATTCAACAAATGACTATAAGTCAAGGAATAGCTATATAGTCATAATATTCAGCAATAAAATTTACAAACAACTCGGGTGCCTGGGTGGCTCAGTTGGTTAAGCACCTGACCTTGGCTCAGGTCATGATCTCACGGTTTGTGAGTTTGAGCACCGCATCAGGCTCTGTGCTGACAGCTCAGAGCCTGGAGCCTGCCCCAGATTCTGTGTCTCCCTGTCTCTGCCCCACCCCCACTTGCATTCTGTCTCTGTCTCTCAAAAATGAATAAACATTAAAAATTTTTAAATAAAAAAAATTACAAACAACTAATACTTGCAAAAGCATGAATCAATCTCAAAAAATTGGGGCACCTGGGTGGCTCCATCAGTTAAGCATCCGACTCTTGGTTTTGGCTCAGGTCATGATCTCAAAGTTCATGAGTTCAAGCCCTGCATTGGGCTCTGCACTGACAGCTTGGAGCCTCCTTGATATTCTCTCTCTCCCTCTCTCTCTGCCCCTCCTTCATTTGCTCACACATGCTCTCTCTCTCCCAAAATAAATTAACGTTTAAAAATCTTAAAAATTGCTATACTAAGTTGAAAGGACCCAAGCAAGAGAGTACAAACTATATGATTCCATTTATATAAAATTCTATCGCATGCACATTAATCTATAGTGACAGAAAGAAGGTTGGCTGTTGCTTGGTGGGATGGACTGCTATCAGCAGGAGGAAATTTTTAGGGTTAAATGTTAATTATCTTCATTGTGGTGGTGGTTTCTCAGATGAATACATAACTTAAAACTAGTCAATGTGTACATTTTCACATTGTGTACTCCAATTATACCTCAATATTGTTTTTAAGTGAGAAAGGCTTGGTTCAAAGAGAAGAGGTTCAAAATACAATAGAAGATATAATAATTATTAGTTGGTTCATTGGCAAACTGGCATGGGTCATAAAGAACAAGTAGGAGTTATTGGACTGAAGTAAAAGGAACCCTTCTACAGTAACGGGAGAGAAGAAGAGAATGTGTGTATATACAGGTAGATTTGCTGGAAGTAAGGCAGCTTTCTCACCTCCACCACTAATGGATCTGAAACTGGCAAGGTTACCTGCTCAGAGTGAGGGGTGGGGGGCAGAGAAGAGGACTTTAAAAAACAATAGGGAAAGCATTTCAGTTACTATTGCTGTAGAATAAACTAAACTGAGTGGCATAAAATAGCAACCATTTGTTATGCTCGAGAATTCTGTGTGTCGAGCATATGGAGAGGGCACAGCAGAAATAGCTTATTTCTACTCCAAAATGTCTAGGACTTGAGCAGTTCTCCTGAGAGTGGGATGTCACTCAATGACCGGGGCCTGAAATCATCTGAAGTTTCACCCTCTCACATGTCTGAAGACAGATACTGGCTATGGGTCAGGAACTCAGCTGGGGCTACTGGCTGGAACATCTTCATGTGTCCTGAAGTCTTTCCAGAAGGCTGTTTGGGCTTCCTCACAACATACTGTCTGGTTCTAGAAGAGAAGAAATTCTCCCAGAAGAACCAGGTGGGAACTATACTACTTTTATGACCTACTTGAAAGCTGCTCCTTTAATAACATGTCCGCCTAAATTTGAAAAGAGGTCACATGGACCCCACCTCTCTGATGGAAGGAACAGCAAAGTCCCATTGTTATACCAGCCAGTAGGATATTGTTACGGCCATCTTTGGAAGAATCCACTTGGCAACAGCAAGTTTGGAAAAGCCATTCTATGTGGGAGAGTGAGTAGGAGTGAGTTATACACTGCCAGGCAGCGTGTAAGACCCACCTGAGGTTAGTGATTTCTAAATATAGTAGAACCATCTGCTCTACTCTGGGACTTTCTCCGGCAGTTCTCAGTTGCTATGGAATGAACACCAAGAAAGCCAAAAGCAGAGCTCATCAGGAAGAAGGGTTTGCCAGATGTGAAACACAAGAGGGGAAAGAGAATTTAGGAATGCTGGCAAGAGGGGATGAATCATAGAATTAAGATGGGCAAGAAGAAACTGTTTTAAAAATTGAGGATTCACAGATAATGAGACAATACACGGTTGCTTATTCTTATCAGCTGGCAAACTTAGTAACAACAACAACAACAACAACAACAACAACAACAAAAACGCAATGGCAAGAATAAGAGCAAGTATAGCACTGGGGATGACAAGCAGAAAGCCGAAAGCCAGTCTACCTGGGTCTGTACTCAACCCTTACCACTTACTTGCTTTGTAACTTTAAGCATGGTAAACTTTCTCTACCTCAATTTTCTCATCTGTAAAATGGCATAATTGTGCCTTCCTCATGGAATCATTAGGAGTATCAAGTTTCTTATTATATGCAAAGCACTTAAAACAGTGCCTAGCATATAACCAACAATAAGTACATTATTAGTATTAAAAAGTGCCAACATAATTCTTAGTATGTAATGGCTTCATCATATGCCTTCTGTAATTACACTTTTAAAACTGGCTTTAGAGCTTATGCTTAATAAAAGGGAAGGCTGAATGATTCCACTATTTATAGGATCCTTGCACTGCTAAGTTTAAATATGTACATCTCAAACGTGCACCACCAACTTAGGAACTCAATTCCAATCGCAGAATTCCAGTTTTTATGGACACATGCTGGCCCTTTCTTAGGATTTGTTGTGCTTGATTTTTCTTACAGGCAGGGTTATGCCTGTCAGATAACCTGAATTTGGTAAATTTCCAAGACTGCCACTTCTTAAATCCATTCCAGTCACATGTCACCTCCCGATTGTGCAAAGTAAGTTTAGTATCCAACAGTCCTGGCTGTCCGTATCTGCATCCAGATGGAAAGAATGTCGTCAGTTCAGCTTAACATTAGTTGTTTAACGTGAATAACTCTAGCACTTAATTTTGATGTTAAAATGGCAAGATAAATCTAAATGGTTTATGACTAAGGTAACAGATCATCTTAATCCAGTTAGAGATTCCATTAGTTCTTAATACTGCATGATACAAGTACTTCTGAGGCTAATTTTTGGCTCAAATGAGTCCAAATGATGCACGTTAAAAACAGATTTCCTGCCTGATTCCATTTGGGGGCCACAAATTTGTTCTAAATATTTCCTATTTTTAAGTTAGATTTATTACGCTACATCTCTCAAGAAAGTAATGCCCAGGTATCCTTTTTGTTTGTTTATTCATTTATTTTGAGAGAGAGGGAGCACAAGCAGGGGAGGGGCAGAGAGAGGGAGAGAGAGGGAATCCCAAGAAGGCTCCTCACTGTCAGTGCAGAGTCTGATTCTAGGCTCGATCCCACAAACTCTGAGATCATGGACTGAGCTGAAATCAGTTGCTTAACTGACTGAGCCACCCAGGCGCCCCTGTCCAGGTATCCTTTTGAACATTTCTGTAATCCTTCCTGTAAGATACAGTACCATTCACCAGAAATTGGCAATTCATTTATCCTGAGAAACCATGTTCATTCCGTGAGTTTCAAAAGACAACAGACACCACCCCGCTCCCCCAACCTTGAATAATGAAACACCTGTTTCTCCCAACATTCTCTACCCATGAATGAAGTAAAGCATACTAAAAATGAGGCACAGAAAACTTGCTAATTTCTAGTTACTATCCCAGCAGCAAAATCATACCAGTCTTCTAACAATTTCTTTCATTACAAGAATTTATTGACCACTTAAGTATTTTATAAAGCACTGCAAATGCTTCTTTCCCAATGACCTTCACATAGGGATCCCTTAACCATGCTAAACAGTGTGTGTGTAAGAGGACACACAGCCTGTCTCCCCCATGTTACCAGGGAGGGCAAGAAGAAACAGACTCCCCAATGCCCTGGTTGAAGGGGAGAAGACCATGAAAGCCATAGGTAGTCAAGTCCACACAAAACAGACATGACAGCAACATGCAAAAACCTGCCCTA
Organism: Panthera uncia; assembly: GCF_023721935.1. NCBI lineage: Eukaryota > Metazoa > Chordata > Mammalia > Carnivora > Felidae > Panthera > Panthera uncia. The sequence goes on along the minus strand of NW_026057577.1, from coordinate 9,456,880 downwards.
AGGCAAAACATTCTATTTCCAGATATAGGAAAAATAGGAATATAGCTACAATCTGATCAATCATCATCATGTATCCAAAGAAATTCTATGACAACCAGAAGGAGACATAGTGCAGAGAAATCATGCTTACATGAGAACCAAACAAGTAGAGAGGATCATCCACTCACAGGAGCCTGGTTTAGGAAATATCTCGGGTAGCAAGCAGCCCAAAAAAGCAACTTTTAGTGACCTAGAAAAATGCTTACAAATAGATGGTGCTGATTTACATATACCACCTGTATGACAGGAATAGCTCTCTCTCCCTGAAAATAAGTAAATTGGCATTTCCAGCATTGCTGGAAACAGGTATTTGCAGTGTGCTTGCAGAATCAGATTTCTGAGTCTGCAGCATGGGTAACGAAATCAGTCCAGAGGTCTGTCTTCCATCCTGCTGTCCTGTGGTTCCACCCATACCATGCACACCTTCCCATCTTGCCAGAGCCCGAAAATAGCTTCCATGTCAAACCTCCCAAGAGGAAGGCTGTATTACAAAACCCAAAAGCCGGGTTCTTGTGGTTACTAACATCTCCTGTGGACTCCCATTTCCCCAAACATGCCATAAGAGTGGTATTTCTCAGGGTCTTCTCTTGCTCTTTTTAATTCTGATGCTTCACACATCTCACTCAATCTCATAATGTAATGATCTTGGTGTCATCCAGGTTCCCAACAGGAAACAGAGGGCACACTCCAAGGGGGGCAAATTGTGTAGGGTGTATCTAAAAAGAAGCTATTTACAAAGAAACAGAGAAGATATGAAGGACCATCATGTGATAGTGCAGTGACTTAGGGCAGGCCAAAGGAGGAAACACCACTGACCCCAAACCTAAAGGGACTAAGAGCATGATGGGTGCAATTTTGTAGAGGGTCACCTTGAGAGAAGAAGTGACTTTCTATTGAGGGACACAAACAGACTGAAGCAATCTACGAAGGAGGGAAACAAATAAATAAAATTGACCTCACTCTCCCATATTCTCCCACTGATCTCCTTCTGGGGATCTTTGGGAGAAATTCCTTTTGGTCATTCACATTTCTACACATCTTGAGAGCAGAGGCACTGACTGCCTTTGTTACAGACTACCTTTCCAAGGATGTCGGTATAGCACACAATCTTGAAGATAAACATTGTGCCTCCCTCCAGAGTCAAGGGCAGGCATTGCTCACTGCCCATTATAAAAGATGCAGACTCTCCAAGTTCACGGGTCTCCTGTGTAGGTGCTGCTGGCCTTCTTCACATTTTCTTGTGAATATATTAGGGGCTGGGGAACAGACACAATAAAATTCTGATACACTAGCTACCACTGTTGCTATAAAAGGATATACTGTGTTTTTTTTTTCTTTGTTTTGATTTCAAGTTTTTATTTAAATTCTACTTAGTTCCCATATATAGTAAAATTGGTTTCAGGAGTAGGATTCAGTGATTCATCACTTACATCTAACACCCAGTGCTCATCCCAGCAAGTGCCCTCCTTAATGCCCATCACCCATCTAGCCCATCCCCCCACCCACTTCCCCTCCAGCAACCCTCAGTTTTTTCTCCATAGTTCAGAGTCTCATATGGTTTGCTTCTGTCTCTTTTTCACTCCCTTTCCCTATGTTCATCGGTTTTGGTTTTTAAATTCTACGTATGAGTGAAATCATATGGTATTTGTCTTTTTCTGACTGACTTATATCACTTGCAAATGGCAAGATTTCATTTTTTTTTTTGATGACCAAGTAATATTACACTACACACACACACACACACACACACACACACACACTACCATATCTTCTTTTGAAAGTTTATTAATTTATTTTGAGAAAGAGGGAGAGAAGGGGGAGGGGCAGAGAGAGGGAGAGAATCCCAAGCAAGCTCTGCACTGTAAGCACGGAGCCTGATGTGGGGATCAACCTCACAAATCATGAGATCATGACCTGAGGCAAAACCAAGAGTCAGACACTTAACTGACTGAGCCACCTAGGCGCCCCTATACCACATCCTCTCTATCCATTTATCTCTATCCATAGACATTTTGGATTTTTCCATAAAATGTTGCTATAAACATTGAGGTTCATGTGCCCCTTCAAATCAGTATTTTTATAATAAGTGATATAGTTATTTTTCAACTGACCAGGAGTCCTGTGTCTTCTTTGCTTCTGTAGCGAACTGACTCATTTGCTCCTAAGTAAGGTAAAACCTCAAGCCCTTCATAGTTCTTAACAGACATCCCAATGGGCAGAACCTAACCTGAAGTCAGAGGGCAGAGCTATCATCTGACTGATTCACAGAGGTCAGCCTTCTGGAGCGAGAACAGGGAGAGGAGTGCATCTGAAGGGGCAAGGGGAATGTATCTGCCACATGATCTGAATGCTACTAACTGTCCAGTCTGTATCTCCGGGCTTGACAGCAAATATCCTGAGCTCCTGACTCATACATCTAATTGTTCACCGGCCATGCCATGGGCACCCAACTCCCAAGGTTTTCAATTTCAGGGAATGACACCATCATCCATCTGTCTAGCTGCCTATTCTTTGTTTTATTCTTGACTCATCTTTCTCCCTCCCAAACCTCACCTTGTCAATCCAAATTCACCTCTAGCTTGTTCCTTGCTCTTCATCTCTATGACCACCAGCCTATCAGGCCAACGCCATCTCCCTGTTGGAAGACATATCAACTTACCCTTTTTGCTTCATCATGACTAGCTCCCCTTGAGTTCTCTCAATACTTTAGCCACCATGATATTCTTCCAGTTCCTCCTAGTAGTCCTGTGACATCCCTTGACACATCTTTTATACACACTGACTTCTCTTTTGGGAACGTGTTTTCCTCCCCTCTTTTTGTGGGTAACTCCTGTACACCCTTCTGATCTCTGATCAAGTGTTTCTTCCTTAGAGACGCTCCCCCAACCCCTCAGCTAGGCCCGGTCTTTCTTTCAGACTAAGAACCAGACTAAGTTCTCTATGAAGGCAGGAACCAATTTGTTCTTGTCCTCCATGATAATGGCAGCTCCAAGCACAATGCCTCCACAGAGCAGGCTCCGGTATATATATGTCACATGAATGAGTGCAATGAAACACAGTGGCTCAGATCCCAGTCAAATAAGACACCCCTCAAATATGCCTATTATGTCAGGGCTGACTAGATCAATAAAACATTTCTATATGCGAGTAACTCACCTAACATCACGATAATGTTGGATCAGAGGATCTCTTTTTGAGCGGCTTGGGAATTTTTAGCCAAGTGGGCAGTTACCAAAGAAATACTTTCAAGACATATGAAATATAGAGCACATAACTTTTAAGGGTTCATTGTGCTGGAATGAAAATTTGCTACCCAAATATTTTTCGTGATTTTCCTGACATTTTTTGAAACCTAAAGCATCACTTTAAAACAACATAGGTGACATCTCCCCTAGAGCAATCTGAACATAAATTAATGTAGCAGAAACAGAAATGGTAATTACAACTATCACTGAGACATTTTCATTCCTATTCCAAAGCATTTATTCTCATCCACAACATCCAAGCTTTGACTTTCTGGTTTTAATAGCATTTTTTATATTTAAAAAGAAATGTATAAAATGAAAACCAGGGCCTCGCTCCACATGAGTAAGAACACAATATAATTTATCTGTCACTATCTTACTGCTCCGAGAATAAGAACACTTTCATTTCCTCACTTTTATCTACAGAGGTACAGTGTTAACATTGCATGAAGACAAACATTGGTATTTTCACTCCCTATTTAATCGAGAAATGTGATACAGAGTCTATTTCCCTTAGTGCCATACAGAGGCTTTATTTTTCTAGACAGTCCCACCCATTCCAAAGGCAAACACCTGAATAAGGCATCAGAAACACATCTTTCCACCTTTTTTCAAATTTTCAGTTCTGGGTCAGCAGCAGCTGGGATGGCAACCCCAGGTCAGCTCTGCCACTAGCCAGGAAGTAAAAAAAAAAAAAAAAAAAAATTCCATGAAGCTTTTTAATTTGGGGAGAGGGCCTTCATAATTCTTCATATGCTTAGTTTGATTGGGCTGTTCTTTGACCAATTTGTTTGTTTGTTTGTTTTTTAGGATGTCTTTTCTATGTTATTCTTTGTTGCAACTGAAGCTATTATGGATAGTGACAGCAAACCTACAACTGATTTTCCTGATGCTTCCTTTACAACCCTTTTTCTGCCCCAATAGTGGGGGCAGGGGCTCTGGAATGACAAAACAGTATAATAAAGACACAATGGAATAAAGGAGAGAAGTGGGGGGGGGGTGGTGGGATACCTAAGTTTTTGCCCCTCACCTGTTACCATATAATCTTTAACTCAGTTTCCAAAATTAAAAAAAAAAATGTGTGTGACAAGATTAACTCTAAGGTCCTTTAAGCTCTGCGATTTCTTTTAAGATTTTTTAAAGTCCATTTATTTATTTTTGAGAGAGAGAGTGTGTGTGCATGTATGTACGTCCAAGCAGAGGAGGGGCAGAGAGAGAGTGAGACACAGAATCCGAAGCTCTGAGCTGTCAGCACAGAGCCCAACGCAGGGCTCAAACTCACAAGCCATGAGATCATGACCTGAGCCAAAGTCGGACGCTTAACTAACTGAGCCCACAGGTGCCCCTAAGCTCTGTGATTTCTATTGTCATAAAGAGATAGTAAAAAAAAAAAAAAAATCACTTCCTTCTCAAGTGGAACTTAGAACTGTTTTTATGCCTGAAAGTTTCTCATGATATTTGGTTTTAAAAAATGAGGATGAGGTTGATATTTGCAACAGACTAATCTGTAGGAATCAATAAAAAACACTTTTGGTTTTATTTCTTTATAGCCATTGATAAGTACACAGAAAAATAAAAGCAAATTCTAAAATGCTCATAAGCGAACATCAATCTACAGCATGAGGTATTTGTGTAATGGTTTGCTTGCTCAAGTCAATTTGCTTGCCATCAAACTAGAAATTCACATTGTAATCAAAGTAGGAATTCCTAGCTAAAACTTAGGTGGTAAAATACAAAGTGCACTTACACAAACGTTAACAAATATTGGAATCAAATTACTCATAGCATCTTTCAGGGACTAATTGTTCCATGTCTAGACATTACTTTCACACCAAGTATCTTTCTGGGGTTAACAGTTTAGAAAGAACACATGCGTACAGGGTATGGAGAGCAATACCCCAAGACCCCTAACTCTGTAGGATCCACAGAGGGTATCAGGCAAGCTCAGGGCACTAAGCTAATGACTAGAAGTTGGCCATAGAGACACAGATATTCCAGATCTAGCCCCAAACAAAAGGTTTCACTGAGTGGCTATCTAGCTACTTGATATAAACCTCATTCTGTATGTCAACAAATCTCCAAATTTTACTCTCAGGATCTCTTTACAATTGTAGAAATTAGTGGGGAGCCCAGGAAAGCCTCTGTCTCTATGGGCTATATCTGTTAATATTTACCACATAGGAAACTAAAACCAAGAAATCTCTTAAAGATGTATTTATGAATTAATTTTAAAATGGTAAGAAACTATATTGGAAGACAGATAACATATTTATATGAAAAATAATATTGTAAAACAAAAAATATGATACAAGTGGCACTGTTTCACACAGTTTTGCCCACAGTTTTGCCACAGTTTATGTCTGGCTTAACGAGAAACAATTTCCCACATGTTTCTGCATTTGATCCATTGCAATATGTTGCTTAGGTTGAAGCATATGAAAAAAATAATTTGGTCTGGTCCATATATGTAGTTGGAAAGCAAGAGATTTTGACTTTTCATTCCGTTGTAGGTATTCTACGTAAACTCTATGAACAAATCTAAAACAAGTTTATGATAATTCGTTAGATTTTAAAAAGCAACTTGTTGATCAATATGTAGAGCAACTTCTTCTTCTTCTTCTCCTTCCCCTTCCTCTTCTCCTTCCCCTTCCTCTTCTCCTTCTTCTAAGTAGGCTTCACACCCCACTGTGGAGCGCAATACAGGGTTTGAATGCATAACCCTGAGATCATGACCTGAGCTGAGATCAAAAGTCAGACGCTTAACCGACTGAGCCACCCAGGTACACCTGTAGAGCAACTTCTGATTTTTGAAAAAGAAATATTCTGGGATGTGCTTCTCCTCCCCCTCCTCTTCTTCCTCCCTTACAAATCCCAAAGTCCCATCCCAGAAAATCTGCTTCACCACAGAGTGGAACTTGGGTGTCTGTATTTATTAAAGTTCCTCATTCAAGATTGAGAGAATGGTGATAACTCTAAATGGAGGTTACTTTGAATGAAAGGTCAAGTTAATAATAATGTTATTGGCTACTGATGTAAAAATATACATCCACCTTCTAGCTCCAAGGAGAAACAGATTTGGATTCTCCATGTGGTCAGCAAACCTACAATCTCCTGTCAACTGGAAGAGCAGCACACAGAACTTTAAGGAAATTTTATTTTCTGACTCTTGATAAAAACAGTATAGAATCATATAACTCATTCATCTACTCAAAAATACTTATTGAACACCTCTAGGTCCCAAGCACTGTGCTGGATGGTGGAGATATGATGGTGAATAAAATAGGCACACACTAGAATTAATCCTTCTAAACTTGGTCATCCTGAAACGAAGACTCTTTGTTGTAGTTTGTCACAGATAAAATATTAACAGACTCAAGACAACAAACATACTTACAGAATATTCTCTTGAGGTACAGAGCACACTAACACATTTCCTTGCACAAATAGAACAGAACATTCACTGGATTCACTGTCCATCTGTTTTCTGACCCAAAAAAACCTCAGAATTTCAACAGTTGGTCTGAAATTTTCTCCATATGTTTGAAAAATATTAATGTTTTTAGCTATAAATTTAAATATTAACGTGATAAAGATATTAATCTAAATAGAGATTACTGCAAAATTTTGACCACCTGGTCAACATCTAAGATAGAAGCAGTGATTTAAGATATTTTCCTAAAATTCTGTTCTTTGGAAGGTTACATTTAACTTAGTTCCATTTAAAATATTTTTTAATGTTTCCTTATGCTCTTTATAGCAATTGATTTAAAAACAACAAACTTCAGGGGTGCCTGGGTGGCTCAGTCATTTAAGCGTTTGACTCGATTTTGGCTCAGGTCATGATTTCATGGTTCATGGGTTCAAGCCCCGAGTTGGACTCTGTGCTGACAGTGCTGGGCCCGCTTGACTCTCTTTCTCCTCTCTCTATGCCCCTCCCTCCCTCTCTCTCTCAAAATAAATAAAACAACTAACTTCAGTGTGATGTCACTGTAATTGCTCACCGTATAGTTTCCTTCAATGTTTCCATTTTCCAGATATGCAATATCACTACATTTATTTATCACTATGCAGTGGAGTCCATGCCTCCCAGAACATGCCTCTTTGGCATAAGGATTATTTTGAGTTGAAGGAAGATAATCAAGACCCAGCGTACTGAACAGAACCTTTTTACCTCCCCCTTAAATGCCTAAAAGAAAGGGGACCTATCTCAGAACGAGAGCTATTACCAGAGATAATTCTTGTCACTTAAGAGACTTATCTGCATGTCAGGGCAGTTACATGATGACCAAAGCATTTTATCACCTTCTCTCATCTTCCTGTGAACTGCCTCCCCCCTTTGAAGCCCCAGTACCCTATACTTTTCCTTAGTTCAGGATGGTATATAAGCCTCAATTGCCTGGCTGCTTTGGAGTCTCCTATCTTTGTGGAGCTAGGGTAAAGGTATAATTATTTTTCCTCCCCTCTACCTATTTACCCAAGCAATTCTTGTTTAATTCATTTCATCTTCTCTCATAAATCATTTTGTCAGCTCCTTATAATTCTTGTTGCTTTTTTCTGATTCCTCCTTGATTTCTGGAACTAATAATGTAGTTGGTACTTAGCTTGGCAGGCTACGTTTCTTTAAGACATAGGTAAGAGGTACGACCACGCGGTCCTATGTCATGTTATTTCTGTCTCCAAGACAAACTATCATATTTAAGTTTCATGATGCTAGGTTTTCATTTTTTAATTTACTCTTGGGTCTTTTTTGGCAGCTTTCTCACACAGGATAATATCTATGTGATTGGTTTGCTTCAAGTCAACACACATTAAAATGATGTATCCAGTGTCTAGTTCTAGCTCTCTGATGTGCGTATGAAGGACACACATGTACTTAGAGAAGGAACAGGGAAATAAAGGACAAACATTATGGATCCCTTACTAAAAAAGAAGTGCCACAGTGTTTTAAGAAATATTTCTGGCAGGGGGTGGGGAAAAAAAAGAGATATTTCTGGCATATGTTTAAAAGCTTGGGTTGGGCTATTAAGTATTTTTTTAATAGTGTAGTACACTACACATTGACTATATTCTTCTATTACATTAACTAAAATGGGTGAACATCACAGCCTGTGCATATAAAGAACCAATGATTCAACTGCAGGGGAAAAACTATTGAACTCTCAGCCTAATATTGGTTCTACTATTAATTAATTGCCTATCATGAATCTGGTGCTATACTAGGTATATGAATAAAGATGAAAAAATTGTTTCTATCAACAAGGAAATGCAGGAAAGAGAAGGCGGTATAAGCACAGAACCCAGACTCTGAGTCAAATGTGGCTTTTATGCTTTTTAGCTGTTTGACTTGTATGCGTTCCTGAACCTTGCTAACCCCAAGTTTCCCACTCAGAGGCTTAGAAAATATACAAAGCTAAATCGAATGCCTCCCATTTACTACAACTTACTCAAAGTTAGCGCTATCATTAAGCGATTTACATAAATTATCTCATTTAGTTGTGATTTTTTCCCGTGTAGCTAGAAAGTCTCAGAGACTGTCAGTCACACAGTAAGAAAACAACAGACTCGGGATTGGAACACAGTTTTTTCTCCGATCTTAGACTGTTTCCTTCTGTTTTGAATTAAGTTTGTTTGAATCAATGATACACCGACACAGGGTTTTACATGTTAAGTTGTTCTAAAGGGCTTCTGATGAAAACCATTGGTCTTTATAGGTCTATCTTCCACCATTCTCAACCCCCAGAGTTAACATCTTAGAAGTCTTTGAGCTGTCTCAACCTTGGCATTTACCTCTGCATCAGTAAATAATCACATTTATGGTGCACTACTTGATTGAGGTGGACAGGAAGGGGCAGGCAAGAGGGACAGAGATTAACTGTTGTTTTTCACAATGAAAGATGAGACTCCTTCACCATTTCTATACCTTCCAACTCTTCCACACCATAGCCATTGTTCCCTCCCCTATCATCCTCCCCAGAGAGTAACACACTCTATTCAGTGTTTACATTATCATGACCATTTAATATTTGTGCAATAGTATATGTTGATTATATTTTTCTTGCACAACATTGTTTTCTTCAGATTTAATGACTATTCTACAGTTCTGTGTGCTTAGCATTAATCTATTTCCACTTCTCTCTGATCCTCTAAATCTTTCAGTACCCAAATATGCCAAGTTTTCTTTTTTGTCACTTTCCTCTACTGGAGACATCTCTCTCAGAGCTTTCTGAACTGTTCCACTCAAGATAGTGGCCCTCTGTACTACCAGTCTTCATCCTGTGTACTATCTTCATCTCTTCCTTGAGTTGGATTTCTTATTCCCCAAACCCCATTAATTGCTCTTTCTTCATGTACTCTCTTATTTTAATGGAGCAACTTCCCCTGTGGCTTCCCAAGAAAGAGTTCTTAGGAGTTAAAATGTTTTGTTTTTTTAAGTGTAGTTACTTATTTTTGAGAGAAACAGAGAGAGTGAGCAAGGGAGGGGCAGAGACAGAAGCAGAGAGAGAATCCCAAGCAGGGTTTGGACTTAAACTCACAAACCGCAACATCATGACCTGAGCCAAAATCAAGAATTGGATGCTTCACCAACTTAGCCACCCAGGCACCCCAGGAGTTTTAAGGCTTTGCATGTCTGAAAATATCCTGGTCTTCCCACACTCAATTGATAGTTTCGCTGGGTATACAATTGTCGGTTGGATATTGTATATCCTGAAAATTTTGAAGGCATTACTCCACTGTTTTCCAGCTTCCATTTGCTGTGAGGGGCTCTGAAGCTCTTCTGCTTTCTAATCTTTTATATAATACCATCATCACCCCCCTCCTTCATGGTGCTTCTAGGACCTTCTGTTTGTCTCCAGGGTTCTGTTTCATGCTATGCCTTGGTATGAGTCTGCTTTCATCTGCTGTTCCAGGAAATTCAATTATTTGGTTCTGGAAATTTTTCTTGAATTCATTTTTAATGTTTTTCTCCTTTCCATCTTCTCTGTTTTTCAGATATGGTATCTCCACTACTGAATATCTCAACTGACTTTTCTTTCCAATTTCCCATATGTGTATATTAATTTCCATGAGTTTTTCCTGAATATTCCTTCAAAAACTGTATCTTGTTCTTCCTGCACAGATCCAGTATTTTGTCTTATGCCTGACAATAGTAATGATCAATTTCTGTAAGCTTTCATTTTCCTGATTAGCTTCTTGCAGGTTTTACAGTCATTGTATGAGTTTTGTTTCAAAATCTTTCATCTTAGTCACTCCCTCACATGTCTGTTCATTATTGCCTATCTGCTCATATGTTAAAAACTGCCTGGAGGGGCACCTGGGTGGCTCAGTCGGTTAAGCGTCCGACTTCAGCTCTGGTCATGATCTCGCAGTTTGTGAGTTCAAGCCCCACGTCGGGCTCTGACAGTTCAGAGCCTGGAGCCTGTTTCAGATCCTGTGTCTCCCTTGCTCTCTGCCCCTCCCCTGCTTGCACTCTCTCATGCGCACTCTCTCTCTCAAAGATAAATAAATGTTAAAAAATTAAAAAAAAAACTGCCTGAAAATTCTGTGGGATGCTCAACCATGACCTTTATACAAGGTCATGGCTCTTCTTTTATTAGAGAAACCCCAGTATTAGTATCTTTAAGTATTTGCTCCTAGACTTCTCAGAAATCCCAGAAAATAATCTTCCAATCACTCAAGTTTTGTAAGCCCAGTGGAAAAAGAGGTCTGCAGGAGAAGGGGATCTCAATATTCATATACAACATTTCATTTAATATCTATGTTTCAGTTTGGTTCTCTGCCCTGATGTGTGCCCAGTTCACCAAAGCCTGACTTCTTACCTACAGAGAAAGATTAATTAATGGTTGGCTTGGAGTCGGCAGTGTTCAATGGGAGGGGAGAAACTGCTCCATTAAGAGGCTTTCAGTCAGCCCTCTTGGTATCTGGGGCTACCATATTTAGGGCACATTTCAGATCTGCTGTGCAAGAGTGCTTCCTCTATTTCTCTGACATTGGCATAAGATTCAGCAATCTCAGATCAACTAAGTCTTTTCCTTATTTCTAAAATATTCCTGACATTGCAGTCTTCCCTTTCCACCTCTATTTTATGCCTTTCTAGATTTGTTTTAGTGGAGTTTTAGAAAATGATTCGGGAAGCATATGCATCTGTGCTAGATACATGTGGTTCATGCCCTACCTTTAACCAGAAACCCTCAGAATCCCACGTGTCCATCACTATTCTAGCACTAGAGAAACATCACATGATGGACATCACTTCTTTGCATTTCCCTGTTTTTGGCTTTCCCTCCATTCAATGAGAGATAGTCTTTGCCTTGAGGAAAATTAGATGTTTTATAGCTGGAATGCCAAGGAAAAGTACTGCAAAATAGGCTCTTTCTTGAAAAATTAAAGAAAATCCAAACTTTCAATTATAAGAGATGCATCATTAAGAGAGAGAAAGTATTTTCTAAATTCAAAAAATCCCCCAATAAGTATCAAGACTCAAAGCTATGAGGAGTAAGCATATTGTTTTTACCATAAAGTAAAAAGTACTATGGAGTAGGAAATTTCTGCTCTACAGATGGTAATAGAAATTCCTTGCTGGGGCGCCTGGGTGGCTCAGTCGGTTAAGCGTCCAACTTCAGCTCAGGTCACGATCTCATGGTCGGTGAGTTCGAGCCCTGCGTCGGGCTCTGGACTGATGGCTCAGAGCCTGGAGCCTGCTTCTGATTCTGTGTCTCCCTCTCTCTCTGCCCCTCCCTCGTTCATGCTCTGTCTCTCTCTGTCTCAAAAATAAATAAACATTAAAAAAAAAAAAAAAGAAATTCCTTGCTAAGGTAGAGTAACTAGCCTGGAGAGAGAGGAGGGGAGGAAGAAGCCTTACCCCTGAGCCTCTCCCAGGAGTGGGTGGAAGAGAAGCTGGTAAAAAAGCATCTCAAGATGAATTAGGAATCTCTGTGTAGGGTACATGAGAATCACTTGCCACATGGAAATCTGAGCAGAGTTCTCCTATAGGTTATAGATATTCAGCCAATAGGGTTCAGGAGTAATAAAGCTGTAGGATTAGACAGATGACATCTTTAAATGGGGTCAAAACAAGCAAACTGGAGAACTGGCCTCTGTATAGTAACAAGGTAGATATAAATTGGCTACCTCCTTGTAACAGAAGAAAAAAATCACAATCTAGATAGATTTTTTAAAATTTTTTTATGTTTAATTTTGAAGAGAGAGATAGAGCGCGAGCAGGGGAGGGGCAGAGAGAGAGACACACACAGAATCCGAAGCAGGCTCCAGGCTCTAAGCTGTCAGCACAGAGCCCACAAACCCCCACAAACTGTGAGACCGTGACTTGAGCCAAATTTGGATGCTTAACCAACTGAGCCACCCAGGCGCTCCAATATATTTTTTTAACCATAGGTAAAATACCAACAGGCTCCTCACATGGTAAAGATGCCTACAAGGCTGGTAGGCATTGACAGCCTATAGAAATGTGGTCTTAGTGTTACACATCTGTTTTTATTTAACTGTTGAGATCTTCACTTATTTACAATTAGATTCCCCATATGAAGATCTGAGTTTCTTGTTGTTGTTGTTGTTGTTGTTGTTTATTTATTTTGAGAGAGAGAGAGGGAATCTAAAACAGGCATTGTGCTGTCAGCACAGAGCCCAACTCAGGGCTCAATCCCACAAACCATGATATCATGACGTAAGCCAAAACCAAGAGTCAGACACTTAACCAAATGAGCCACCCAGGAGCCCTGGATGTGAGTTTCTTTTAAATAAACCCACAGCAGCTTTCATAGACCACAAAGAGACACCAGAGATGTCACCACGAGGACGAAACTTTTAAGGCCCCAATAGGGCTCTGGTGTCTCGATAACCAAGGATCACGGAGAAGTGGGCAGTATACCACTTGCTTCCCTGGATTTCTCTAATTACTAGAGTGGTTAAGAGGCCAGACAACACATAGAGTTGAGCTTCCCTACTTTTCCGTTCCCTAAACAAGCGATTTTAAAGAACACCAATAATCACAACCAAAACAGCAAATCAAAACCAGTCAGTGCCTACACCAAGTAGAAGGCCTATTACATTTGACCCTTGAACAGCATGGGTTTGAACTGCATAGGCCCACTTAAAGGCAGATTTTTTCAATAAGTATATTGGAAAACTTTTTGGAGATTTCTATCAATTTGAAAAAACTCACATATGAACTACATAGCCTAGAAATGTCAGAAAAAAATAAGAAGTTAGGCATGTCATAAATGCATAGATACTAGTCTATTTTATCATTTATTACCATTTTATCATATGCACAAATCTATTAGAAGAACATAAAATTTGTCAAAAATTAGGCATACTAACACCGTACATGGCACCATTCACAGTCGAGAGAAATGTAAACAAATGTAAAGATGCAGTATTAAATCACAACTGTATAAAATTAACTGTAGTACATACTGTCCTACTGTAATAATTTTGTAGCCACTTCCTGCTATTACAGTGAGCTCAAGTGTTGTATCTACTTAAAATGCCACGTGATGCTAATTATCTCCGCATGAGCTGTTCATCTCTCCAGTAAATTGTGTGTTACAGTAAAAAGTGATCTCTCGCGGTTCTCCTGTGTATTTCATCATGTTCAGAGCAATACCATAAACCTTGACGAACACCATGGGACCCATAAGAAGTGCCACTAGTGATGCTAGAAGTGCTCCCAAGAAGCAGAGAAAAATCACAACATTACAAGAAAAAGCTGAACTGCTTGATATCTACTATAGCTTGAGAGCTGCATTTGCGTCCCATTTCAAGATAAAGGAATCCAGTGTAAGGACTGTTAAAAAAAAAAACGGGAGGGGGGGTGGATTTGTGAAGCCATCACTGCAGATACACCAGCAGGTGTGAAAATCTTGCACTCTTTTCAAAAGACTTTTTAATCTCATAGTGAAAATGCAGCTTTTTAATTGTATTTATATGGGAGAGCTCATGAGCTGGGGACAGGGGCAGAGGGACAGAGAGATTCCAAAGCAGGCTCCACGCTCAATGTGGGGCTCCATCCCGCAACTCTGGGATCATGACCTGAGCTTAAATCAAGAGTTGGACACTCAACTGACTGCGCCACCCAGGTGCCCTGAAAATGCAGCTTTTATATGGGTGCAGGATTGCTATCAGAAAGGCACACCTATAGATTCTAACATGATTTAAGAAAAAGCTAAGTCATTATATGACAATTTAAAGCAAAAGGAAGGTGAATCAATGTTTGATGCCTCCTAAAGCAAGGAAAACAAAGGCAAAAATAAACTATTGGGGTTACATCAAATTAAAAGCTTTTGCACAGCAAAGGAAACTGTCAACAAAACAAAAAGGCACACTACTGAATGGGAGAAGATATTTGCAAATGATATCACCCAATAAGGGATTAATGCCCAAAATAAATAAAGAACTTATACAACTCAACACACACACACACACACACACACACACACACACACACACACAAATGGGCAGAGGATCTGAACAGACATTTTTCCTAAGAAGTAATATAGATGGCCAACAGACACATCAAAAAATGCTAAACATCACTAATCATGAGGGAAATTGCAAACCAAAACCACAATGAGATTGCGCTTTACACCTGTCAGAATGGCTAAAATCAAAAAACACAAGAAATAATAAGTGTCGGCGAGGATCTAGAGAAGGAACGTTCATGCACTGTTGGCAGGAAAATTCAAACTGGTGCAGACACTGTGGAAAACAGTATGGAGGTTCCTCAAAAAATTAAAAATTGAACAACAATATGATCCAGTAATTCCACTTCTGGGTATTTACACAAAGGCACAAACACCAATTCAAAAAAATATATGCATCCCTATATTAATTGCAGCATTATTCATAAGAGCCAAAATATGGAAACAACCATCAATAGATTAGTGGTCCATCAGTAGATTAGTGGATAAAGAAGATATGATACACACATACACATACACACACACACACACACACACACACACACAGAAATACTACACAGCCATAAAAAAGGAGGAGATCTCAGGGCGCCTGGGTGGCTCAGTTGGTTAGGTGTCCACCTTCAGCTCAGGTCATAATGTCACAGTTCGTGAGTTTAATCCCTGAGTTGTTCTCTGCACTAACAGCATGGAGCCTGCTTTGGATTCTCCATCCCCCTCTATCTCCCTTCCCCTCCCCTGCTCATGCTCTCTCTCTTTCTCTCAAAAATAAATAAATAAATATTTTTTTAAAAGGATGAAATCTTGCCATTTATTACAACATGGGTGGCCCTACAGAGTATTATGCTATGTGAAATAAGTCAGAGAGAGAAAGACAAATATGCTTTCCCCCAAAACAAAACAAAACAAATGAATAAACAAAAAGCAGAATCGGACCTATAAACACAGAGAACAGGCTGAGGGTTGCTAGAGGGGAGGGAGTTGGGGGAGATGGGCAAAATGGATGAAGGAGAGTTAGAGATACAGGCTTCCAGTTATGGGACAAATAAGTCATGGGGATAAAAGGCACAGTGTAAGGAATAGAGCTAATGATACTGTAAAGGTACTGCCTGGGGACAGATGGTATCGATACTTCTGGTAAGCAGAGCAAAATGTATAGAGATGTTGAATCACTATGTTGTACACCTGAAACTTGTGTTTATATTGTGCGTCACCATCACTCAAAAAAATTTTTAATATGTAACTATAAAAAAAAGGAAGGACCTAAAGCTGGTGAATTTATCACCAGCAAAGGATGGTTTGATAATATTAGAAAGAGGTTTGGCCTAAAAAATATCAAGATAAGAGGAGAAGCAGCTTCAGCTGACTGAGAGACAGAAGATGAGTTCCCAGACACAATTAAGAAAATCACTGAGTAGAAAGCAGTTCCTGAATAGGTTTTTAATGCAGACAAAAGTGTCCTGTTCTGGAAAAAAATGCTACAAAAGACATGCATTAGTAAGGAAGAGAAGCAAGCACCAGGATTTAAGGCAGGAAGGGAAAGGCTAACTCTACTGTTAGGTGCAAATGCAGTTGGTTTTATCAACAGGACTGACCTCATCTATGATGTTGCTGACTTCTGAGCCTTGAAGGGAATCTACAAACACTAGTTGCCAGTCTTTTGGTTGTACGAGATGGTTGGGACATTGACAACACTTTTTCTGGATTAGTTCCATCAATGCTTTGTTCCTGAACTCAGAAAGTACCTTGCCAGGAAGGGATGCCCTTTTAAAATTCTTTTGATCTCAGACAATACTCCTGGCCACCCAGGACCCCAGGAGTTCAACACCAAAGGTGTCCAAGTGGTCGACTTGCAGTCAAACACAACGTTTTTAATTCTGCCTCTAGATCAGGGGTCCACAGCTTCTGGTCAACAGTAGACTATTAGAAGTTTTAGGAGAGTCATAAGTTATATATGGATTTTCCATTATGAAAGGGGTTGTCACCCCTTGCCCCTGTACTGTTCAAGGGTCAACATTGCTATTGTAATTTTCAAGAAGGTACTTTTGTTTTGAGCAGACCACATGCTTTATTAAGTAGATCTAGAACAGCACATTCTATCATATGTGGGGAACAGTTAGCTTCTGTGAAAGGCCTCTACCCCTTAAGAAAACCCTTTGTGAAGTCAAGAAGATACTTTTTTTTTAATGTTTTAATGTGTTTTTTTATTCTTTAAGAGACAGAGAGAGACAAAGCATGAGCAGGGGAGGGACTGAGAGAGAGACACAGAATTTGAAGCAGGCTCCAGGCTCCAAGTTATCAGCACAGAGCCTGACTCAGAGCTTGAATTCACAAACCATGAGATCATGACCTGAGCCGAAGTTTTGGATGCTTAACTGACTGAGCCACCCAGGTGTCCCAAGTCAAGAAGATATTTTTAAAGGAAAATGGCAGATAAACCTTATGGCACAAAAAGAATCAGGGAAATAAAATTCCCTGGTCTGTATTAGTCTGTTCTCTAGGGCATGTTATTCTATCAGTGGCTTCAGAATAACAGAGGAACAATGTATTTCAGAAGTTATAAATAAGTCTAATTGGAATCAGAAACTATTGTAAATAACAGATTCATATATCAGCTCCAAGTAAAATGCCTTCATGACACAGAAATCCATTGATCATGTTTCTTAAATTTAGGCAAAGGCAAGAAAACCACAAAAAAAAATGTACTTTGGTTTTCCTGGTTTTGAAAGAATCCTTATCAGTACTAGGCACTAAGGGAAGGAGTACAGGAATCTTGGCTTCTTTCTTGTTCTCTCTTCCCAGTTAGATCAGGGTGTGTAAAGGGTTCCTTTCAATGGAGCATCAGTGTTCGCTTATCTCTTAGAATAATCACAAGTGAAGTAAACACGACTTTCTGCAGCTATGGTCATTTTGTACGCTTGTTCGTGACACAAAATGCACTGTTGTTAATTTCCTTAGCAAGCCATTGCTCCTATCTATATTGTTATACCAAAGACCTAAAACAAGACCTTGCCAGAGACTCATTTCTGTGGCACTTAACTGATGCTTTGTACTTTATCATTATGCTGTATGTCTTCTAGTCATTCCATTCTATGTGCCAGGCTCCATCAAGGTGATTGGAAATAATAATGAGATATCTAAAACCAAGGAATCACACATTTCACACATAAAGAATGACAGAGATAAAAACAAACAAAAAAACATACAGCAGCATTATCTACACTAGCCAAATTAATGAAACAGCCCAAGTGTCCATCAGTGGATGAATGGATACAGAAGATATGGTATATATATATATATACAATGGAATATGACTCAGCCATCAAAAAAATGAAATCTTGGGGTGTCTGGGTGGCTCAGTCGGTTAAGCAACTGACTTTGGCTCAGGTCATGATCTCATAGTTCAGGAGTTCAAGCCACACGTTGGGCTCTGTGCTAACAGCTCAGAGCCTGGAGTCTGCTTCAGATTCTGTGTCTCCCTCTCTTTTTGCCCTTCCCCCTCTAATGCTTGCTCTCGCTTATGCGCTCTCTCTCTCTCTCTCTCTCTCTCTCTCATAAACATTAAAAAAATTTTTTAAAAAAGAATGAAATCTTGCCATTGGCAACAGTGTGAATGGAACCAGAGACTATTATTCTAAGTGAAATAAGTCAGTCAGAAAAAGACAAATACCATAGGATCTCACTTATAAGAGCAAAGGGGGAAAAAGAGAGAGAGAGAAGCAAACCAAGAAAGATTCTTAACTCTGGAGAACAAACTGATGGTCACCAGAGGGGAGGTGGGTGGGGTGATGGGTGAAATGGGTGATGGGTAGCAAGGAGGGCACTTATTGTGATGAGCACTGGGTGTCATATGAAAGTGTTGAATCATTATATTTGTACACCTGAAACTAATATTACATTGTATGTTAACTGTAATTTACATAAAAACTTTAAAAGAACAAAAAACAGAAATATACTTGTAAATACAGAGAACAAGCTGGTGGTTTCTGGGGGAGTGGGGAGAGTTGGGAGGATGGACAAAATAGAGGAAGGGGATTACGAGGAACAAACTACCAGTTATAAAAACCAATAAGACCCAGGGATGAGAAGTACGGTATCAAGAACATAGTCCATAATATTGTAATGACATATGGTGACAGATGGTGACTGCACTTATGCTGGTGAACAATGAGTGATGTATAGAATCGCCGAATTACTATGTTGTATACCTGAAACAAGTGTAATATTACACGTCAACTCTACTTCAATTAAAAAGAGAAGTTAGGGGGGTGCCTGAGTGGCTCAGTCAGTTAAGCATCCGACTTCGGCTCAGGTCATGACCCACAGTTCGTGGGTTCAAGCCCCGTGTTGGGTTCTGTGCTGATAGCTCAGAACCTGAAGCCTGCTTCTGATTCTGTGTCTCCCTCTCTCTCTGTCCCTCCCCTACTCATGCTCTGTCTCTGTCTCTCAAAAATAAATAAATGTAAAAAAAATTAATAAAAGAAAAGTTAGGGGTGCCAAGGTGCCTTAGTCCATTAAGCGTCTGACTTTTGATTTTGGCTCAGCTCATGATCTCAGTCATGAGATCGAGCCCCATGTCAGGCTCTGCACTGGGCATGGAAACTGCTGGAGATATTCTCTCTCTCAAGGGAGGGAGGGAGGAAGGAAGGAAGGAAGGAAGGAAGGAAGAAAAAGAAAAGAAAAATAGAAAAGAAGTACAAGCCCAACACCAAGAAGAGGTGTACAAATATAAGACTGAGCAGATGGGGTGGGATCAGGTTGGGTAGTATCACTAAGCATCTCCCTCTCTGCCAATGTCTGGAGCCACCCTTCAAAACTTCATGGCACACCCAGATTTTTGTTAAGATTGACTAGGTTATTCATACCAATCCTTCCTCTGAAAACAACTTTGATAAACCTGGATAAAACTTAAATACCCTCTTTAAACAATGGAAAACCTGAAAAGGGAGTAAGGAATACCTGGCCACAGTAACAAGAAAGAAAATGGAGACAGAGAAGTAAGGCCTGGGGTTCCCTTTTGTCTTAAGAATATTTCCCAAACCAGAAAACTGTTTTGATAACCTTTTTAGGACAGCAGGAGCACAACAGTCAAGACATACCTAAGGTAGAGAAGCTAATGTGGGGGGGAAAATACCTTTACAGATGTATCTTCACCCACATGTGATAAAGAAAAAAGTATATTGAATAGGATTGGAACGTGTCACTTTAAGAATCCTGTCTAGGAAACCCTACAGGTTTTCCATTTACTTCTGGATGCTCACAATGTTATTTTTGACCCAGAAAATTAAGGTCACTCATTTGCCATAGTTTGAAGCTTGTCCCAGATGGAGGCCAAATTCTCTGAGCTGTTGGGTATAGGGAGAGTAATCAGATAAAATCACTGTTTTGTTTGTTTGTTTATTTGTTTTGACTGACTACTGTATGTGGACTTACAGGGACAGCCATGCCCGTATAGACATACTCATCATTCCATACATGCATGAAATTGAGGTTCTCTGAATTTTACCCATGGTGAGATGCCTGCACGGATTGTATTAGCACCAGGCTGTAAGAGACAAACACTGCAAAGCATTTAAGCTTCTTTACCCAGTGAGTAGAGATGAAGAGAAGCAAAGCTGGATAAGGAGAGCCAGATGGACCCCCGGGCACAGAAACAGACTCCATCCACCCCCCCAGCTCTGCAAGTCAGAGCTGGCAGTGAATCTACAAAGCTGAGATGGCAAAATGGCTTGGCACAGAGCCAAAGAAGCAGAATTACAGGATGTTAATCCACCAGAGCTTGGAGAAGACCCAAATTTTGGTAGGCAAGAAAAGGAAAGCCAGATCCTGTTTGAGCAGCTCCAACAGGAAGATCCAAGGCACCTATTCCCTCCCATGATCCTCACCTTCCTGAATGAAGACAATGATGGTGTGAGCCCACATTTCCCCATCCTGCTTAAGTTCTACTAGTGCCTAAGGAACCAGGAAAGAAAGCTAAGGAAAATATACCCCTTTATTCTTAGGGAGACTACAGGCTTGAGTAGATTTATACCCAATCAAGGATGAACAAACAGAAAAGAGGAGAGGGGGAGAAAACTATTCACAGAACTGTAAGACAGAAAAAAAAATGTATGTCTCTCATGCTAACCACATTTAAAGAATGCATTTATTCAACTTTATATCCAAAAAATAACAAACTTTAAATAGCAACTTCTTGGGGCGCCTGGGTGGATCAGTCGGTTAAGCATCCAACTTTGGCTCAGGTCATGATCTCATGGTTAGTGGGTTCAAGCCCTGCATCAGGCTCTGTGCTGACAGCTCAGAGCCTGGAGCCTGCTTCAGATTCCGTGTCTCCCCCTCTCTCTGCCCCTCCCCCACAAGCACTCTTTCAAAAATTAATAAACATTTAAAAAATTTTTAATAAATAAATAGCAACTTTTTTATGTTCTTAAATGATGGGAGGAGCCAATAGTAGAGAACAAAGTCAGGGATAGGTCACAAGATGAGGTTTATGTCTTAACAGTTAATATTTAGTGTTGTCCCCTCCACTGCCAGAATGAATGGGGCCAGTAGGAGTGACTGCTCTCCCAAACACATCTAATAACCCCCTTGAAGAACTTTGGGCTTGATGTGCTAGGAGGTCCTACGGTCCACAGAAAGAATGATTCCACCAGAAAACAGAACTGTAGGGAACAGAATGCCCCCAGATCATTTTGGGCTCCTCGTGCCAACAAGCCAATAGTCTCAGAAGCAGGTCTCCCTACTGGCCAAGACTATGGGCACTGAGCAGGAGGAAAGTGGGTTGCTGCCCATAATGGGGGGCTACATGTGAAACCAAGAGCCCCTCCAGAGTCCCTCCCTGCCGAGCAGTAACGATCAACGGTAAACTCCGGATATCTAACAAAAATAAGACATCCAAAAACTAAGATCCTGCAGGAATGAAAGTCTGGGTCGCTAGCTCAATAAAGAACACCATTCAGCTAAGGTTGCAGCAGAGGTAAGGGGAACACAGGATGGGTGTTGGAAGACTGGTACAATGGGGAAGAAGAAGGCACGTGACCGGCTACAGAATCAGGGACCTTAGCAGCTCTATTCTATGTCAGCTGAATTTTTCTCTCTTACCCTTTTCCCTCTCACTACCTTAGACAAAAGGACATCACTGGCAGTTAATGTTTTAGGTGGGGGTATGACATATGGCATTTGTTTCTAATGCAGCTGATGGGGCATATTACATCTCCTTTGTTGGGTTTCAACCAGAAGGAAAAAGAGTGGGTAGTGAACAGCAAAATGGACTTCTACTGGTTATCTTCCAATCACTTTCCAAAATACAGTAAAAACCTTGGATGGAGAGTAACTTGTTCTGTGAGCATTCCGCAAGACCAGCAAACATTTCTAATACATTTTAACTTGATCAACGAGCGATGTCTTGCAATACGAGTCCTACGTGATGCTGAACGTCACATGATCACAACTGAGCCAATGGTTCTTGAAATTCACTTTGATACACGAGTGCTTTGGATGACAAGCATGTTTCTGGAACGAATTACCCTCTCAAACCAAGGTTTTTGTACTTCCTATCTTGCAAACTGACATGCATGCATTTTATCAAAGGGCTCTGTTTCACTCTGGATCCCAGCTGGGTTTGGCTAATGGAGAACTACAGCAGGAGTTAGCACAGAACAGAGTAAGGTTCTGTGTAAGAAAGTAAGGTTCTGTGTAAGGAGAGTAAGGTTCAGATATCTGTTCTCCTTGTGCCCTCCTGGGTCTCACAGTCCTACTCTTTATACATAGTCTGTGTGCTCAGTGGAAGTCTGATTTATTCATTCAACAAGTATTTACTGAAGGCCTACTAGGTCTCATCTAGTGCTGGGTATACAGCAGTGACCTGAACAGAAAAAATCCTCACCCTCCCTCCTTCAACGTGGCGATGGGGAAAGATAAACGACGTAGAGAGGTAAACTACAGGCATACCTCATTTTATTGAACTTCACTTTATTGCCTTTTTTTATATGTATATAAATTGAAGGTTCACAGAAACCCTGCATTGAACAAGTCTACTGGTACCATCTTTCCCACAGTATGTGCCCACTTCATGCCCCTGTGTCACATTTTGGAAACCCTCACAATATTTCAACCTTTTTCATTATTATTATATTGGTTATGGTGGTCCATGATCAGTGGGGTGACTGGCTGGAAGCTAGGATGCTGGTGGGTGCTTTTTTTAATCAATCAAGAATTCTTGAAGGATATGCTTTTTTTAGACATAATGTTATTGCACACATAACAGACAACAATGCACTGTACACATAACTTGTATACTCACTGGGAAACCAAAATAACCATCTGCCTTGCTTTGTTGCGGTAGTCTGGAACCGAACCCTCAAAGTCTCCGAGGCAGGCCTGTATTTACACTGACAGATGGGATAATGCTGACAAGAAAAACAAAGCAGAGAAGAAACACAGAAAGTGCGTGTGTGTGAGTGCACGTGCAGGTGTCGGTGTTGAAGGTGTGGGCCCATGTTATATCATGGGGCCAGGGAAGAAACGCCACGTGGAGCTGGAGAGATTGGGTATAAAACTGAAACAAAATCAGAAGACAAGCTATGCAGGTTTCTGAAAAAGAAAAAAGGCATTCAGAATAGAAGAACCAGTGATCACATCTTCCTAAGGCAAGCATGTTTCTGGAAGACCGGGTAAGAGGTCACTGTGGCTGCAGCAGACAGCCTGGTAGAGAGTGGTAGGAGGTGAGGCCAGACAGGTGGCTGTGACTAGGGCAGGGCAGTTACTTGAGGTTACCGTTTCCACCTATAAGAATTTCTCTTCTCCAAAGGCAGACACAACACACGCCTTACATCCCCATCCACAGTAAATCTGCAGGGGGGTACATGTTATCGAGGCCATGGTTTCTACGTGCAATAATTTAGGTCCTCCAAAGGCACAGCATCCCTTCCCTCACTGCCCACAGTGAATTCCAGCTTTGCAAATCACATAGTTTGTTCTGTAATTTGGTTTTTCTGGGTCCCTGAAGAAAAGTTAATATTCAAGAATTATATGTGATAATAGGGGAGAAGTTGTTTTATGAAGTCATTTGAAAGAGTCTTTTTTGTTTTGCTGTTTTCTTTTTCTTTTATGTGAATGCCCAATAAGTTTCTGACGTTATCCCTCTGGTCATTTCTATCTACTTATCATTCCTGCCTCAATATTGTCTTTTTTATGGTGAGCCTTTTAGTTGATCAAACTGACAGAAAATGAGGGAAGTAAATGAAATATGTACCTTTTAGATTTTAAACGCTGTAACAATCACAAAATATTTGTGACACCTTGATTACTGAGATATTGACTTTGCAGCCTAAGACCATGTCTATTGCAAAATCTTGAGAAGGAGAGAGGTGGGTAAGGATCAGTTGGGTTGAACCAGAAGCTGTGTTACTGACAAGACCTGGTGTTGCAAAAATGCCCATTACGAAGAACAAGAACAAAACATCAAGAAACCAGAGGAGCTGGCTACTCAGGTAGTTCTTGACAGGGGGGAGGGGGCAGTACTTTACAGGCATTTATTTTAAAGTGGAACCAGAAGCATACAATCTAGCAGAAATACAACAGAAGAGCATGAATCTTAAAGTGTCCTGAAGATCAAAGAACCATCTGGGGCTTAAGAAAAAGGCTGAAGACAACCTGACAAAAAGCATTACGAAAATGTGCCTCACTGAGTGATTAAAGGAACTGTCAATAATTAGCTGGAAAATTACAGGGGATTAGAGATGTAATATATCTCTGGACAAACAAATGATCTGATTTAAAAATGGACAGGATATCTGAATAGTTATTTTCCCAAAGAAGATATCCAGATGGCCAACAGACACATGAAAAGATGCTCAACATCTCTAATTACCAGGGAAATGCACATCAAAACCACAATGAGCTATCATCTCACACCTGTCAGAATGGCTAGACTCAGAAAGACATGTAACAAGGTGAGGATGTGAAGAATGGGGAACCCTCTTGCACTGTTGGCAGGAATGCAAACTGGTGCAGCCACTGTGGAAAACAGTACGGGAGTTCCTCAAAAAGTCAAAAATAGAGCTACCATATGATCCAGTAATTCTACTACTAGATATTTATCCCCAAAATATGAAAACACAAATTCAAAAAGATATAAGCACCCTTATGTTGACTGCAGCATTATTACAAAAGTTAAGACATAGAAGCCACCTGAGTGTCCATCGATAGAAGAATGGGTCAAGAAGATATGGTATACATACACAAAATGGAATATTACTCAACCACTAAAAAAGAATGAGACCTTGGGGCACCTGGGTGGCTGAGTTGGTTAAGTGTCTGACTCTTGATTTGGGCTCAGGTCATGTTCTCACAGTTTGTGAGTCTGACCCTTGCATCAGCTCCACACTAACCACGGAGGCTGCTTGGGATTCTCTGTCTCTCTGCCCTCCCCCCCCCTTCTCTCTTTTTCTCTCTCTTTAAATAAATAAATAAATACACGACTTAAAAGAAAAAAAAAAAGAATGAGATCTTTCTGTTTATCACAACATAGATGGACCTAGAAGGTATTATGCTAAGTGAAATAAGTCAGAGAAAGACAAATATCAATCAAATGATTTCATTTATGTGTGGAGCCTAAAAAAAAAAAAAACAAAACAAAACAAAACCAGACAACAGAAACAGACCCATAAATACAGAGAACAAACTGGTGGTTGGGCAGAGACAACTCGGAGATACAGGCTTCCAGCTATGGAAGGAATAAGTCATGGGTATAAAGGCCCAGTACAAGGAACATGGTCAACAGCATTGTAAGAGTGTTGTATGGTTAAAGATGGCAGCTACACTCATAGTGAGCACAGCATAACATATGCAGTTGTTGAATTGCTATGTTGTACACCTAAAAGTAATGTAATATTGTCTTTTAACTATACATCAATTAAAAAAAAGCCACACATGGCCTCAAGAAGAGTGCTGCTTGGTTCACTCATAATCTGGATTTATCTTTGAGTTGCACTGTCCATTTTACGCCATCCCTAAACCACATCTCTAACACTGTTCTCTGTCACATGTACGATGGATGGACATATCCTTCTCCACAAGTTCCTAATGACCAGTTGCAGAAAATGCTGACTCTCTGTGTCCCCAAACACATACAGCACATATTTCAAAAGACAGGGTGTTCATCTTTTACCTAAGAGTCAGCTTCCCTCCAACACGCTTAACTAAGTATCTTCTTATGCCAGTAACTTCTCACCCCAGGACAGTTTCTCTTTCTGTGTCTGGGCAGCCCAGCTTCTCCCTCCCACCTTTTCTCTCCCCTCTTTTGTTGTCCCTCTATGCCGAGAAATAGGGTGCTTCACATCCCTGTCCTTTTCATTGAAGAGAATTAATTCCAGCTTTGAGTCTAAGCTCAATAGAAATCTTCTGATAGTACAGAGCTCACCTTATTTCTGAGTACCACTAATAAATACCCTTTCTAATGGGGCCATCCTCAGGGTATGAGGGGTCCTTGGCAAATAATTTTGTGCAACACTTGTCTACTATTAGCAGTTTGATTTTTTTTAAGCTTATTTATTTTTTGAGAGAGAGAAAGAGAATCATCGGGGGAGGGGCAGAGAGAGAGAGGGAAAGAGAGAATTCCAAGCAGGCTCTGCACTGACAGAACAGAACCCAACACGGGGGTTGATCTATGAATCATGAAATCATGACCTGAACCGAAATCGAGTGGGATGCTTAACCAACTGAGCCATCCAGGCACTCCTTGATTTTTTAAATGTACAGAATTCAAGGTGTGATGTAAGGCATGGCAGTTTGTGGATGAAGAGATAGAATAATAGAGTGGACATACAAAATGGTTTATTTTCCAGTCAGTGCATGTGAAGTTTCTTCTTAGTATCTAGGTACCATCCCTTACTGTCCGCACCCAGGTATCATCAATTTATGTTCTCTACTGCCATACGCATCATTCCTGGCTAATATCCTATCACCCCCTGTGAGAAAAAGGTAGCAGTGGCATTATTACTCATGATGCCATCGAAAAAAATGTAGGACTGCAGTTCCCTAATTCCATTTATTTAACACTGGTTACACCATTACTCCTGACACTATATCATCTGTCATGCTGCCCAAAAACACTGGCTTCCAATGACTCTCACAAAAGTTTTTAGAGTGTTTCACTGACAATGTCCACAAGTGCAGTTCGTACATAGAGGATGAAAGTTTTATATTCATGCTAAATTTACTTTTCAGAATTGTATTAGTGTTCTACAACACATCCTCCAACCCCATGTCTTCTTTGAGCCCTTTAAGACATAATCACAGCATTCTTTCCTTTTTAATGTTTATTTATTTTCTTTTTAATGTTTATTTATTTGGGGGAAGGGGCAGAGAGGGAGGGAGACAGAGGATCCAAAGCGGGCTTTGCACTGACAGTGGACAGCTTAACATGGGGCTCGAACTCACAAACCATGAGATCATGACCTGAGCTATAGTCATAAGCTTAAATGACTGAGCCACCCAGGTGCCCCCATAATCATGGCATTGTTAGAATGGGATCCTTCTTGGTATTGACCTCTTCCTTGCCTTCCACACACTACCACCAGTGGGGAGGATTAAAGGAGTGAGAAGCATTCTCATTAGGGCAAGGAAGTTTGCTTGCTCAGCAACGTGGGAGAGCAGGAAATCACCATCTAGATCAAGGCAAGAGAGGACATAACCTGAAAGGGTCCACTGGCACTGCAAAGTAACAGTCTTGAAATACTTGAGGGGAGACATAGACAGCCACCCCTAAGCACAGCTCAACACATGGCATGGAGCCTACAGAGGAGATAGGGCAACTGCTCTGGGTCCCAACAGCAAGGGATCATGAGCAAAAGAACCCTGCCTCCAGTCCTGCTGCCCTCAGGTGTTGCAGACTGGAGGTAACCCTGCATTCACAACACGGGTCCATATAAATGGCTCAAGTCCAAGGGAAGACAGTGGACCGCAGGCATTGCAGGGTCCAAAATGCATTCTGCGTCCAATATTTGGGGATCATTACCCCAAATGATCACGTCAGCATCATTCCAACAGCCCAATCTTGTGGGAGCTGACAAATACAGCACCGCCCATAGGAGTTCTTGGCTCACCAGGCTACCCTACAGAACCAGGAGCAAGCCAGAGAGTCCTGGGAGGATCCCACAGGCCTCAGGATGTCTGGCCAACCTGTCACGTGGGGTGGAGAGCTGCAGATATTCCAAGGAAGAAAAAAAGACTGGGGCCTACTCATGTCCCAGTTGAGGCCCAGGCCACCCTGACTAGTTAACACTAAAAGCATCCAGCACAGTTGTAGGCATCAGAAGGGGATTCAGAAAATTTCAAGAAAGTCATAGTTTAAGGCACAGACCACCTCAAGGCATGGTGCCTAGGGCAGGAGCCCACTTGTCCCAGTCTAGAGGTGGCACTGATTCAGCCACAGCAGCTCATACTTTTAAGTCTGCCATGGCAGAACCATGTAGTGTACAAATACATATACCTCCCAGTTTACATTAAACTACACTTAATTAAATACATATTTCTTGATACTTCACAAAATGGCAAGGTGTTCCGTCATCTGAACAAATCTGGAAAATAGCTGTCATTTAGTCTAATTTACAACAGACTAATGTAGTCTGTTTACTTTCTTTTTAATTTTTTTTTAGTATTTATTTTTGAGAGGGAGAGAGAGAGAGAGCCAGAGCAGAGGAGGCGGGGAGAGAGAGGGAGACACAGAATCTGAAGCAGGCTCCAGGCTCTGAGCTGTCAGCACAGAGCCCTACACGGGGCTTGAACCCCCATACCACAAGATCATGACCTGAGCCAAAGTTCGACGCTCAACCGAGGGAGCCACCCAGGCGCCCCATCTTTACTTTCTTTTTGACGACACTGAAGCCAAATAAGATCAGTCACTTGGCATTTCACTCCCACCTCCGCACCATACTGCTCACTGTCTGGCACTAATCAGGTTCCCAAAGCATAAAGTGGCCTGCCTCACCACATCCAGCGCAGAGGTCTGGATACCCTCTACACAGAAGCTATGGCTCACCGCCAGTACTCACTCAACACCTTCCAGACAAATGACCCAAACTCCCATAACATGGATGGTCTTGAGAATTCGCTTAGCTCTGTTCCGCATCTGATGCGGTGATGATACAGAAGTTTATTACATGATGAACATGACCGACTAGGTTTCAAAACCCAGAAAATCCTGAAATCAGAGCCTCCGCACTGACCTCAGTGGTGGGATAAACAAACAGGCAGCTGTGATCACTCCAATGTAATCCTATTAATCACCCCAGCCCCAGAATAAAATAGGAGACAACCAAGACTCCTGCACCAGCACTAAATTAACTTCCTCCACCGCTGCCACACAGAGGAAACGATTCATCATATTCAGGCCTGAAGCTCATTTTCCACATGAAAAATGGACTTAAGTATAATTTAATGAACCGCAGAAAACAGGTACATTTCCATAATGTTTGGGGATTTATATGTATTAAAAAAAAAAAAGCAAGAGCTTCTTGGCTGAATAATGATCAAAGCCTACAGTCCTGCCCAAACTGAGGTTCATTTTTTTTTTTGAAGTTCACTTTTAAAGAGTTGACCTTTCCTGGCACAGATTCCTCCTATGCTCTTTACTGAGTAAATAAACAATTGCACCTCTGTGAGGGCCTGTGTTTCTTTTTGTTCTTGGTGACTTTCCATCTCCTAATGGTATAATGATGGCAATCTCCAGCATCTTAACTGTCCTCGAAACCTAAACCAGACACCGAGACTTAGTAAACCTGCTTCAGTCTTTCTTGCTCAGGATGGTCCTCTAAATAGAGTGTTAAGACTACATTTGGCCAAGCGATGAAGGGTTTTTGGAGCTCCACCAATTTCAAGGACATTTTAGGCTCTTCTCAAAGACCACAGACAAGGAGACAGGAGAAGGGAGCTATCAGCATGGACTGGGGTCCACAATGAGAGCTTCCTAGGACCTGCAAATCTTAAATTGGGTCTTAAAGAGAACAGAGGATGTGACCAGACACAGAGGTGGAAGAAGGGTGTGCCAAGAGGTGGGATTAGAATACTCAAGACATAAAGTAAGATCTTCATAGAAATTAGAGGGGATCTGAGGAATGAGCAGCTTATCTACACTGGTTGGTACATAAAATAAAGGTGGTTAAAAATAACATTTGCTAGACATGAGGAAGAGAGTAAAAACCAGTATGCATAAATTCTGTTTTTAAGCTGAAAACATTAAAGCATAGAGAAGGCCTTTAATCAAAAATAGCCAATGGGGGTTGGGGAGCTTAGGAAGATGGCAGAGTAGGAGGACCCGGCGCTCACCCTGTCCCACGTTTGCAACTAGAGACCATCCACATCCAAGTCAATAAACCAGAGAGTGATCTGAAGACTGGCAGAGCAAACTCCATAAATCAATATAGAGAAGAAGCCGCAGCTCCAAGGTTAGGAAGGTCAGAAGAGTGGAGGGAGGCTGCCCACAGGAGGGAGGGAACTGCCTGTGGAGAAGGCAGAGAAATGCGCCAGGAGCTCACACGGGAAGACTAATCCCTGTAATATTTGGCTTTAAAAACCAGAAGGGCTGGAATCCCTGAGTTTGTAAAACCAGTGGGACTTTGGAGCCTGGAGCACAGAGGTCAGTTGACTCAGCACATAGGGAACAGGCAGGGTGAGGGACAGCTGGGTCGCTGCCCTTAAAGAGAGAACAGCCTGCACGAACAGGCAACATAAAAACAGCAGTTTACACAATACCAGGGGCAAAGGGAGACACATCTGTTTATACTGATTTCAGAGTGTGTTTGGGGACTTCCCCATAAACAAGGGAGCTAGCAGGAGCCATTTTCCTCCCCCACTCACCAGCATAAACACAGGGCCATCTAAGGGAGGTGGGGCTGTACAGACACTTGCTACCTAACCTCCTAGCAGTGAGCTATGCCCACGAGTTCTCCTGAGGACTCACCCACTCCAGCCTGGGCAAATTTTGTTAAAGCCTCCCATGAGCCCTGTACAGCCATTGGCTGCACAGCTGCCCTCACACCCTGGCACATCCACCTCAATGTGCCCAGCCATGCACCCCCAGCCACCGTTGTGTACCACACCCAGCTGCTTGTCCCCAGCCACCATCACACACAAGGCCCAGCTGCGCCCAGCCATTGTTGCCTGCCATGACCAACCTGGCACCTCTTGCTGCCCCAGCACACAGCCTCTAGCCCCCACAGTGCTTGAAGGATCCAGCATAGGACGATTGGCCCAGCACAAATTTTGCTAACACTGCCTCCCCACTCCCAAGTTCTCCAGTGGGCACTCCCCCTCAGAGCTGGCCTGGCTGCATCCCACCAACACCACAGAGAGCAAGCACAGCCCACAACAGGCAGAGGGTCAGTGCAGCTGACTGCATTGAAAGGAAGAAGTGACTGAGACACAACAGCAGGGCATATTCAACACATGCAGGATATTCTCCTGAAGTGCCAGGTTCTGGTGAACAGCGGACACAGCACTGGACACAGCACTCCAGGGCACTCCAGCACCTTTTCTTCATAAAGTCATTTCTTTCAAGAGCAGAAGACACATATGACTTTCTTAACACAGAAAAACAGACAGAGAGAGGCAGACAAAATGAGGAGATAGAGAGAAATTTATCCCAAATGAAAGAACAAGGCCCCAAATATCTAAGCAAAACAGATATACATAACATGACTGATAGAAAATTTAAAGCAGTGATCATAAGGACACT
Organism: Panthera uncia; assembly: GCF_023721935.1. Lineage (NCBI taxonomy): Eukaryota > Metazoa > Chordata > Mammalia > Carnivora > Felidae > Panthera > Panthera uncia. Next base: position 9,425,426 of record NW_026057577.1, on the reverse strand, counting down.
CACTGGACTTGAGTAAAGAATGGAAGACATGACTGAGACTCTTAGAAGACAGATAAGGAATGATATAGCAGGGATAAAGGGAACAATGAACAAAATGAGAAACACAGTTGATAGAATGAACAGCAGGATGGAAAAAACAGAGGAATGAATTAATGACCTAGAAGACAGAGTTACAGAAAGTAATCAAGCTGAACAAAAGAGAGAAAAAAGAATCATGCAAAATGAGAATAGACCTAAGGAACTCAATGACTCCATCAGACCTAATAACATTCATATTATAGGAGTCCAAGAAGAAGAAGAGACAGAAAGGGAGTAGAAAATTTATTTGAAGAAATAACAGCTGAATACTTTCCTAATCTGGGGAAGGAAACAGACATCCAGATCCAGGAGGCACAGAGAACTCCCATCAAAATCAACAAAAGCAGACTCATACCAAGACATATTACAATTAAACTGAAACAGTATGGTGGTAAACAAACAAAACAAACAAACAAATAAAACCCTTAAATCAGCAAGACAAAAGAAAACACTAACTTACAAGGGAAAAGCCATAAGGCTAGCAGAAGATTTTTCAACAGAAATTTTCCAAGCCAAAAGGGAATGGCATGATATATTCAAAGTGCTAAATGGGAAAAATCTGTAGTTGAGAATATTCCATCTAGCAAGGTAGTCATTCAGAATAGAAAAAGAGATAAAGAGTTTCCCAGACAAATCAAAACTAAAGGAGTTTGTGACCATTATACCAGCCCTGCAAGAAATATTACAGGGGACTCTTTGAGTACAAAGGAGAGATCAAACGACACAGTATAAATGTAGGAAACACAAAAGCAGTAAAAATAAATATTTCTGTGGAAAGTCCAGGAAATGACAAAATAAAAGGATATAAAATATAATAACACATACCTAAAACGTCAGGAGGAAGGAAAAATGAATGGGTTCAAACTTAAATAATCATCAACATAACACAGATGGCTATATGAAAAAGAGGTAACCATGTATCAAAAACTGCTGAAAAACATGTAAATAATAAAGAAAAAGGAATCCAAATATATCACTACAGAAAGCCAGCAAAACATGAAAGAAAGAGAAGAAAGGATCAGAGAAAATCTTCAGAAAAAAAACACAAAACAAGTAAATTTAGGCAATAAATACATATCTATCAATAATTGCTTTGAATATAAATGGACTAAATGCTCCAATCAAAACACACAGGGTGACAGAATGGATAAAAAGAACAAGATCCTTCTATATTCTGCCTGCAAGAGACTCATTTTAGACCTGGGACACCTACAGATTGAAACTGAGGGGACTGAGAAAACTGTATCATGCAAATGGATGTCAAAAAGAAAACCAGAGTAGCAAAACTTATAAAAGACAAACTAGACTTTAAAACAACTGTAGAAACACCTGGGTGGCTCAGTCAGTTAAGTGTCCAACTCTTGACTTTGGCTCAGGTCATGAGCTACATGTTCTCATTCATTCGTTCTCTCCCCCCCCCCGCAAAATAAACATTTTTTTGAAATAAAACAAACACTCTACAAGAGACAAAGAAGGACACTATATAATAATAAAGGGGGCAATCCAACAAAAAGATATAACAATTATAAATATTTATGTACCCAATATGAAAGCACCCAAATATATAAAACAATAACAAACCTAAAGGAACTAAGTGACAATAATACAATAATAGAAGGAGACTTTAACACCCCACTTACATCAATGGACAAATCATCTAAACAGAAAATCAAAAGCAAACAGTGGCTTTGAATGACATACTGGAATACATATATTTAACAGGTATATTCAGAAGATTCCATCCTAAAACAAAATGCACACTCTTTTCAAGTGCACGTGGAATATCCTCCAGAATTGATCACATATTTTTTTAAATGTTTATCTATTTTTAAGAGAGAGAGAGAGAATTTGAGTAGAGGAAGGGCAGAGAGAGAGGGAGACACAGAATCTGAAGCAGGCTTCAGGCTCGATGCTGTCAGCACAGAGCCAGATGCAGGGCTCAAACTCACAAACCATGAGATCATGACCTGAGCCAAAGTCAGATGCTTAACTGACTGAGTCACCCAGGTGCCCCCAGAATTGATTACATATTAACCCTCAAAACAAGCCTCAACAAATTCAAGAAGATCAAAGTCATACAATGCATCTTTCTGGCCACAATGCTCTGAAACTTGAAGTCAACCATTAAAAAAAAAAAAACTGTAAAGACCATAAATACCTGGAGATTAAATAGCATGCTACTAAATAATAAATGGGTCAACCAGGAAATAAAAGAAGAAATTTTAAAAAGAACATGGAAACAAATGAAAATAAAAACACAGTGGTTCAAAAACTCTGGGATGCAGCAAAAGTGGTTCTCAGATGGAAGATTATTGCAATATAGACCTACATCAAGAAGCAAGAAAAATCTCACATAAGCAACCTAACCTTATACCTAAAGGAGCTAGAAAAATAAATAAAGCCTAAAGCCAGCAGTAGGAATGAAATAATAAAGATTAGAGCAAAAATAAATGATATAAAAACTAAAAAAACAATAGAACAGACCAATGAAACCAGGAGCTGAGTCTTTGAAAAAAATCAAAAAAATTGGGTGCCTGGGTGGCTCAGTTGGTGAAGCGTCTGACTTCAGCTCAGGTCACGATCTCACAGTGCATCAGTTCAAGCCCCATGTCAGGCTCTGTGGTAACACATCAGAGCCTGGAGCTTGCTTCAGATTCTGTGTCTCCCTCTCTCTCTGCCCCTCCCCAACTCATGCTTGCTTTCTCTCTCTCTCAAATATAAACATTAAAAAAATAATAATAATAAATCAATAAAATTGATAAACCTCTAGCCAGACTTATCAAAAAAAGAGAAAAGACAACAACCAACACTACAGAAATACAAACAATTATAGGAGAATGTTATGGAAAATTATATGTCAACAAACTGGACAAACTAGAAGAAATCAATAAATTCCTAGAAATTCCTAGAAATATATAAACTGCCAAAAGTGAAACAGGAAGAAATAAAAAATTTGAACAAACTGATAACGAGCAAAGAAATTGAATCAGTAATCAAAAAACTCCCAACAAATCAAACTCCAGGACTAGAGGGCTTCAGAAGCAAATTCTACCAAACATTTAAAGAAGAGAGAATATATATTCTTCTCAAATTCTTCCAAAAAATAGAAAAGGAAGGAAAACTTCCATTCTATGAAGCCAGAATTACCCTGATACCAAAACCAGATAAAATACCACTAAAAAAGAGAATACAAGTCAGTATCTCTGATGAACACAGATGCAAAAATCGTCAACAAAATACTAACAAACCAAATACAGCAATATATTAAAAACATCATTCACCATGATCCAATGGGATTTATTCCAGGCTTGCAAGGGTGGTTCAACATCCACAAATCAATCAACCTGATACATCACATCAATAAGAAAAAGGATAAGAACCATAAAATCATTTCAAGAGATGCAGAAAACACATTTGACAACATCTATGGGAGTACAACATCCATTCATGATAAAAACCCTCAACAAAGTAGGCTTAAAGGGAACAATCCAAGGGGCGCCTGGGTGGCTTAGTCAGTCGGTTGAGCATCCGACTTCAGCTCGGGTCATGATCTCACAGTTGATGAGTTTGAGCCCCGTGTCAGGCTCTGTGCTGACAGCTCAGAGCCTGGAGCCTGCTTTGGATTCTATGCCTCCCTCTCTCTCTGCTCCTCCCCCACTCGTGCTCTGTCTCTCTCTGTCTCACAAATAAATATAACCATTAAAAAAAATCTTTTTAAAGGGAACAATCCACAACACAATAAAGATCTTATGTGAAAAACCCACAGTTAACATCATCTTTAACAGGGAAAAACTAAGGGCTTTTCCCCTAAGGTCAAGAATAAGACAAGGATGTCCACTCTTATCACTTTTATTCAACACAGTACTGGAAGTCCCAGCCTCAGCTATCAGACAGAAAAAGAAATAAAAGGCATCCAAACTGGTAAGGAAGAAGTAAAACTTTTACTATTTGAAAATGACATGATACTATATATAGAAAATCTTAAAGGCTCCACCAAAACACGGCTAGAACTAATAAATTCAGTAAAATCGCAAGATACAAAATCAATGTACAGAAATCTATTGCATTTTCATACACCAATAATGAAGCAGCAGAAACAGAAATTAAGAAAACAATCCATTTACAATTACACCAAAAATAATAGAATACCTAGGAATGAACCTAACCAAAGAGGCAAAGACCTATACTCTGAAAACTAGAAAACACTGATGAAAGATATTAAAGATAACACAAAGTAACGGACAGACATTCCATGCTCATAGATTGGAAGAACAAATATTGTTAAAATGTCTATACTACCCATAGCAATCTACACATTTAATGCAATCCCTATCAAAATACCAATAGCCTTTTTCACAAAACTAGAAGAAACAATTCTAAATTTTGTATGGAACCACAAAAGACCCCAAATAGCCAAAGCAATACTGAAAAAGAAAAGCAAAGCTGGAGGCATCCCAATTCTGGACTTCAAGCTATATTACCAAGCTGGTAGTCATCAAGACAGTATGTTACTGGCACAAAAACAGACATATAGATTAATGGAACAGAATAGAAAACCCAGAAATGGACCTATAACTGTACTGTCAATTAATCTTCAACAAAGCAGGAAAGAACACCCAATGAGAAAAGGACAGTCTCTTCAACAAATGGCGCTGTGAAAACTGGACAGCTACATGTAAAAGAAAGAAACTGGACCACTTTCTTACACCATACACAAAAAGAAATTCAAAATGGAGTAAAGACCTAAATGTGATACCTGAAACCATAAAAATCCTTTTTAAGAGAACACAGGTAGTAACCTCTTTGACATCAGCCATAGCAACTTTTTTTCTAGTTATGCCTCCTGAGGCAAGGGAAACAAAAGCACAAGTAAACTATTGGGACTTCATCAAAATAAAAGGTTACTACCCAGTGAAGGAAACAACAAACAAAACTAAATGGCAACCTACTGAATGGGAGAAGATACTTGCAAATGAAATATCCAATAAAAGGTTAGTATCCTAGTATTACTTGGCAATCACAAAGAATAAAATCTTGCCACTTGCAACTACGGAGATGGAACTAGAGGGTATTATGCTAAGCGAAATTAGTCAGGGAAAGACAAATATATGACTTCACTTATATGAGGACTTTAAAATACAAAACAGATGAACATAAGGGAAGCAAAAATAATATAAAAACAGGGAGGGAGACAAAACATAAGAGACTCTTAAATATGGAGAACAAACAGAGGGTTACTGGAAGGGTTGTGGGAGTGGGGATGGGCTAAATGGGTAAGGGGCACTAAGGAACCTACTCCTAAAATCATTGTTGTGCCATATGCTAACTAACTTGGATGTAAATTTAACAATTAAAGTAAATTAAAATACCAAAAAAGCGGTTAGTATCCTAAATAAAGAACTAAAACTCCACACCAAAAAAAAACAAAAACAAAAACAAAAACAAAAACAAAACAAAAACAAAACAAAAACCCAAATAATCCAATTAAAGAAAGAATGGGCAGAAGACATGAACAGACATTTCTCCAAAGACGACATACAGATGGCCAACAGACACATGAAAATATGTTCATCATCACTTACCCTCCAGGAAATACAAATCAAAACTACAATGAGATATAACCTCATACTGGTCAGAATGGCTAAAATCAACAATTCAAGAAACAACAGTGTTGGTGAGGAGGTGGAGAAAAAGGATTGCTCTTGCACAGTTTGTGGGAATGCAAACCAGTGCAGCCCCTCTGGCAAACAGTATGGAGGTACCGCAAAAAGAAAAAAACTACCTTATGATCCAGCAACTGCGCTACTGGATGTTTACCCAAAGAATACAAAAATACTAATTCAAAGGGATACATGCACCCCTATGTTTATAGCAGCATTATTTACAATAGCCAAGATATGGAAGCAGTCCAAGTGTCCACTGATTGATGAATGGATAAGGGAGATACAGTGTGTGTGTGTTATGGAATGTCATTCAGCTATAAAAAAACAATGAAATCTTGCCATTTGCAATGACATGGATGGATCTAGAGGTATAATGCTAAGTGAAATAAGCCAGTCAGAGAAAGACAAATATCCTATGATTTCACTCATATGTGGAACTTAAGAATCCTAACAAATGAGCAAAGGGGAAAACAAGAGAAAAAGAAAGAGAAAGAGAAACCAAGAAATGGACTCTAACTCTAGAGATCAAACTGATGGTTACCAGGGTGGGGAGGTGCTTGGGGGGATGGGGGAAATAGGTGATGGGGATTAAGGAGTGAACCTGTAATGAGCACCAGGTGATGTATGGAATCATTGAATCTCTTTAACTGTACACCTGAAACTAAAATAACACTATAGGGTAACTGGAATTAAAATAGAACTTTTTTACAAAGTAGGCAAAGGTGAATGCTTAACAGAAAATTCTGTAATACACAATTTTCCCCTAATTTATCATAAATGTTATGTAACTTATCACTTTCATTACGATCTGATGGTCTGAACACAGTATCTCACGTGGTACTCTTTAATAATGGAACACAAGTGGTAAGAACAGCCAGTGGTGTGCAAATCAGAACACCAAGCTCTTGGCCTAGCTCCTGAACCAAACTACTGGATAGCTTTGGCTAAATCTGGACAACTACTGTAACCAATTTAAGAATAAATGGATTCTCCTGCCAATTATGCTTTTTAATTGTATTTACAGAGCACTCAATGTCTCCATGTTAAGGCATCAACACCTTTGGGGGTCTTCTTGAATGGTACTCATCATAACCACCTATAAGGTCACCACTGTTACCCTCACCTTACATGTGAAAAAATGGGATCAAAGTTCAGTTCTGGTAGACTCCAAGGCCTCAACTCCTGCATTACCCTCGCCTCCATCTTGTGTCTGGACACGACACCTCCTCCAGACCTTCCTGAGCATGAGGGATACCATGATCCATGACCTGGGAAAATGTGGTTTTGATTTTGCTCGGCAGACCAAGATTATCCAGCAGGTATGGAGGGATGACTTTCTAACACTTATCAATATTTCCAGTTGAGTGTGTGTGTGTGTGTGCACACACTGATGTGTTGATGTGCTGTGATTGTTTGGGGTAGGTGGTGAAGAACGATTTCCAGATAGCTCACCATAGCACTGGGACCCCCCAGAAATCATGAGAGTCAAAGATGTGCCATTTCAGCAGGCTGGAGAATTCCATGGAGTAAGTAAACCCTTCCTTTCACAGCTCTCTAGCTCCCGAGTTATACGGTTGTTCTAGCTAAAGGCTACGAGCACAGAACAACTCTGTAGGACACAACCCTTTGGCTACAGCAAGGCCAGCCTCTCCCCATCTTTGTGAATATATCTGCCTCAGACAATCCAGCCTTTGCCACTTACTAGCTTTGTGTGACTTTGGGCAAGCCAATTCGCCTCCCTGAGCTTCTTTCCTCAGCACTAACGTAAGAACGTGAACAGTACTTCTCTGTGGCAATTAAATGAGATAATGCATGTCATATAGTGGCACAGGGCCTACAGTATGAAGGCTCAGTGAATGGTAATGACGTTGCTACTCCCAGTTCTGTATTGGTTTGTGAGGTTCTTCCTACCAGGAAAGCTTCCCCTCCTCTTCTCAATGACCTCCCTCACCTTTCTCTCCACCTTTCAGGACAGGTGAAGACATTTCCTCCAGGCTCCTTGGCATGTCTCTTTTCTGGACACCTGGGTGTCCCGTGGGCTTACGTACTTCACCGTTCTCCAGTCACTTCATAGGCAGAGTACGGTCACCCAAGAGCATGGTGCCATGACAGAAGAAAGAGCCCCTGGGCACTGCTGTTAGCTAATCCCAAGTGTGAGGGACTACGCTGTGACATCCATTGTGTTTTCTAGAAAAAGGAAGGCCAATGCATTCAGAGAGTTGCTAGAGCAGTCGGGAGGGTTAGGTAGGAGAATGGGTGTGATAGAGGCTGTCCTCCTTGAGCCTTGCTGACAACAGTTCCTGAGGTTCTGTGAGTAGTCACACCCAACGCAGGTACACAAGTGACTAGGTTGGGAAGTCTCCAGTTACATCCTAGTACGCAGCTATCCAGCTACTCCGAAGCCAGCTTTTCTGAAACACTTAAGCATGCTTGATTTCTTCTACAAAAATAAAGCCAGAAACTAAATTCCCCTCTTGGCATGTGTTCATGCTTTCTACTCCCACTGTTTGCAGAGCTGACTGTCTACCACTGTCAAGGTCACAGAGCCCTCTCATCCTTCTTACAAGCAGAGGCAGCGACTGAAGACCATTACCCAAAAAGAGCTGTCTGCCCCTTTCCCTGCGTGACTTCTCTTCATGGAAGCAGATGGTAATTTTATGACGAATCGAATGAACGGGTGAGAAACTGTCCAGGGAAGCAGAAGATGAGGACTTGTCCTCATCCCTATAATCCAAGAATAATTCTTTCAACAGTGTAAGTAAATTGATAACTGTTCCAAACCAAAGTCTCCTACAATTGGCCAGAGGGAAAAAAAGGTGGATGGAGTCCAAGTAGAAATTTATCTAATTCAAGCAACATGGGAGATGTCACCTGTAGGTCTGAATTACTAAATATTGTTTTCAGTTTCAAAATGGGCCTGAAAAATGCATTTGTAATCGCCAGCCATATTTTCAGGAAGTAATGGATATTGCCAAACCACCTCCTAAAGCCTGTGGTTAAGGGAGTAAATAGAAACTGTCTTCTGACAACTTTCCAGTGAACCCTTTCTTCACACACTGTATGAAGCTGATCCTGGTCAAATAATCACAAATTCAATACTAACGAAGATTTTTTTTTAAATAACAATTTACTTTATCCTCTACATACCAAAAATTTTAAAGAAATCTAAATTCTACAGTGACTCCTCATGTAATTTTGGGGGTCACTTTCATTAGATACTCAAAAAAAAAACTTCCATTCTACTCCTGAAACTAATATTACACTATATGTTAACTAACTAGAATTTAAATAAAAACTTGAGGGGGCGTCTGGGTGGCTCAGTTGGTTAAGCATCCAACTTTGGCTCAGGTCATGATCTCACAGTTCCAGAGTTCGAGCCCCGCGTCGGCCTCTGTGCTGACAGCTCAGAGCCTGAAGCCTGCTTCAGATTCTGTGTCTCCCTCTCTCTCTGCCCCTTCCCTGCTCACGCTCTGTCAAACTCTCTCTCATAAATAAATAAACTTTAAAAATATATATATTAAAATAAAAACTTATTAAAAAAAGAAAAAAGAAAAAAAAACTTCCAAATGTTGCAAAATTCTCCCTTTGCCTGTCTGACTGCTAACAACATCCATTGTTTTCTTTGCCCGGTATTCATTACCTCTGGCAATGACCCTCTGGTTTCCCCATAAGGATCCACTTGTCTCCCACTCTTGGTCTTTGTAACTGGCAGGGAAGGTGGAGAACACGAGGGCTGGATTCCCCACCATGGCTCCTGAGTGAGCATTTCACGGCCACTTCACCCGGAAAGAGCTGGAACCAATCAGACCCTCCCTTATCTATGTCATGTCTTCTGTTCTCTACCTTCTGCTTCTTTTCATTCCACCTCTACAGCTCTGCCTTCTCCACTTCTTCACACACATGGCAGAATCTCATGCCAACAAATGCCAGGTGTCTTTATAACCCAATTCCAGAATACCAAGAAAAAGATTCTAGCAAGCACATATTTTTCTACCACTGGGCCAAGCAGCTATTCTTATATTAGTACAAAGTTGGGTGACCCATTCCTCATCAGTCTGGGATCAAACACCAAAAGAGTAGGTAGGCTATTTCGTTGGATGATACCCCAAAGGCTATTTACTACTGTCTCCTTTTCCCTTTTAATTACAACTTCTTTCCTGCAATGTGCCGGTATTTCCTAGATCACCCAGAATGGTCATTTCTCAAGTGACACAAAGCCTACCATAATTCAGACAAGGTGGCAAAACTTGGGAAGTCTAGATATCAGCATCTGCTGGAGAATTCGACATTTCCATAGCAACAATGGCACTGGTGTCATCTTCTATCAAGGGTCATGCAAGTTATCCAAGTGAATGTGTAGGATTTTCATAAGGGGTCTATCATCAACCCCATCTATTCTGATGCCTCATGCAAGGTCCCCAACAGCTGATTCGAAGCAGAGGACATTAATTTGTTGTATTTATAATTTCAACAATACTAGCGACAGTCTGGAGAATTACAAAACCACATTGCAGGTGACAAATGCCTGCTTTTGATAGGATGTTTACAAGGCAAGTTAACCAAGAAAGATTATTTGCCTCAATTAGAGAAGTTTGAAGTTTCCCGGAACATCTAAATTACTGTTCACATTTTGCTGCTTGGAAGCATTATATTTCATAAACCTAACCATATGGAATAATCGGTTTAGCAAATTTAATGAAACCCTGACATATTACTAAATCGATCTAGAGCAGAGAGATTCCCAGAATGGAGGAGAATTAGGAATTCTCCACACCATGCTACAACAGAGATTCCATTAGTTGATAGGAATGCAGGAAGATATCAATCTATTTTTACATTATATATATTCCACCAACTAACACCGTGATGGAGAAAATATATACTTTATGACATAATTTAGCAAACACCCCCCCCACACACACCTCCCAGAATCCCAGCCACTCATTCAGCTGTTAATCCTGGGTTGCCTTGCAAATTTCTTTTCTGAAAGGGTCTTACCTGAAACTAGCAATCTAATTCCCTCTTCCATTTCTCTCTCACATCATCACCCTCTTTCTCTCCCCTCTTCCTGTTAGTCCCACTGCGGTGGGTGAATGGTACCCCAGTTATTGCATCATTCGAGATGGAAATTCAGGCAATGTCATCTCTCTCCCTCTCTCTCACCCACAACATTCTAACCAATTAACAAGCTATGTCCAGTCTCTCCAAGACACAGTTTTTCCTTTATATACACTTATTTTTCAGAAGCACTTTTAAGTCCATGGCAAAATTGAGGTATAGAAGGTACACAGATTTCCCATATATCTCATTTCCCTACCCACACAGCCTCCCACACTATTAACACACCACATCAGAGTGGCAGATTTGTTACCAGTAATAAGTCTACACTGACACGTCATTATCACCCCCAAGTCCATAGTCTACCTTAGGGTTCACTCCTGGTGTATATGCTATGGGTTTGACAAGTGTATAATGAAATGTATAACCCCCTGGCAGACAACGGTCTTTTTACTGTCTTAATTTTGCCTTTTCCAGAATGTCATATAGTTGGAATCATACAGTATGAAGCCTTTTCAGATTGGCTTCTTTTACTTAACAACATGCATCTAATGTTCTTCCATGTTCCTGCCTGGCTTAATAGCATACTTCTTTTTATCACTGATATTCCATTGCCTGGATGTACCCACTGTTCATTTATTCATTCACCTATGAAAGGATATCGTGATTGCTCCTAAGTTTTGGCAATATGGATGACGCTGATATAAACATTTATATACAGGATTTTATGTGAACTAAAGCTTTAATTCTTTGGGGGAAACACCAAGAAATGAAATTACCAGATCTAATGGCACATGGATGTTTCATTTTGGAAGAACCTGCCAAACTGTCTTCCAAAGTGGCTGCACCATTTTGCATTCCCACCAGCAATGGACAGGAGTTCCTGTTCCTCCACATCCTCACTAGCATTTGCTGTTGTCAGTACTGTGGATTCTTGCCATGTTTATAGGGATGCAGTGTTATCTCATTGTTTCAATTACCTTGCAAAATCTTTTGGTTGCTGTAGATTATCAGTTAGTGACCTGTGTTTTGGTTTCCTCTTCCTACCTAGATTCTAGAATCATGCTGACAGTCATTCCACTTTATTCATGGTCCATAAGGAGAGGCATGTTTCTTTTTTTTTCCCCCTGCATTTGTAGTTTTTGGAGAAGTTTTTTTTTTTCAAGTTTTATTTAAATTCCAGTTAGTTAACACACAGTGTAATATTAGTTTTCAGGTGTAGCATTTGGTGATTCTATACTTCCATGCAACACTCGGTGCTCATCACAAGTGCACTCCTTACTCCCCATCACAGATTTCAACCATGCCCCACCCACCTCCCCACTGGTAACTATCAGTTTGTTCTTCAGAGTTAGGAGTCCATTTCTGGGTTTTTCTCTTTTTTTTTTCCTTTGTTCATTTGTTTTGTTTCTTAAATTCCACATAAGAGTGAAATCATACAGTATTTGTCTTTCTTTGGCTGATTTTGTTTAGCATTATACCTCTAGACCTATCTATGTCATTACAAATGGCAAGGTTTCACTCTTTTTATAGCTGAATAATATTCCATTGTGTGTATGTATGTGTATAATAGAGATCGAAAGACAGAACTATTTTGATATACATAGATACATTTCCCAAATCTTTGTCCATTCACCTGTCAATGGACACTTGGGCTGCTTCCATAATTTGGCTATTGCAAATAATGCTGCCATAAACATAGAGGTGTATGTATCCTTTCAAATTAGTGTTTTTGTATTCTTTGAGTAAATACCCAGTAGTGTGATTAACCACACTGTAGGGTAGTTCTGTTTTTAACTTTTCGAGGAGCCTCCATACTATCTTCCACAGTGGCTGCACCAGTTTGTATTCCCACTAACAGTGCACGAGGGTCCCTTTTCCTCCACATCCTTGTCAACACTTATGCTTTCTGGACCTTTTTTTTTAATTATTTTAGCCATTCTAATAGATGTGAAGTGATCTCTCATTATAGTGTTGATTTGAATTTCCCTAATAAATAACGTTGGGAATCTTTTTATGTGTCTGTTGGATATCTGTATGTCTTCTTTGGAGAAATGTCTGTTTATATCTTCTGCCCAGTTTTTAACTGGATTTTTGGGGGGGTTTTGGTGTTGAGTTGTTTAAGTTCTCTATACATTTTGAATACTAACTCTTTATTGGATAAGTCATTCAAATATCTTCTCCCATTCCATAGTCTTTTAGTGTTGTTGGTTTTTTCCCTCGCTGTGTAGAGACTTTTTATTTTGATGACTTCCTAATAGTTTATTCTTGCTTTTGTTGCCCTTTCCTCAAGAGATATATCAAGAAGGATGTTGCTACAACCAATGACAGAGAAAATACTACTTGTGCTCTCTTCTAGGATTTTTATGCTTTCAGGCCTCACATTTAGGTCCTTAATCCATTTTGAGTTTATTTTTTGTATGGAGTAAAAAAGTGATCCAGTTTCATTCTTTTGATGTTGCCAACCAGTTTTCCCAGCACCATTTGTTGGAGAGACTGTCTTTCTGCCATTGCATATTCTTGCCTCCTTTGTTAAAGAGCAATTGACCATATAATTGTAGGCTGGTTTCTGGACTTTCTGTTCTGTTTCCTTGTTCTATGTGTCTATTTTTGTGCCAGTGCCATACTGTTTTAATTACTTTAGCTTTGTATTGTGACTTGAAGTTTGGAATTGGGATACCTCCAGTCAGTTGTTCATTTTATATTCTCAACTATATCCTTAGAACTTTTAATAGTGCCTGGCACAGACGAGGGACAGGATAAGCATTTGTTAAGTAAGGAAATGAATTCCACCAATACAGTCCAGGACAACAAAAAAAGAGTCTGCATTGATTTAACTTTTCACATACAGACCCATCCTCCTGCACACCTATTTCTAATATAAATAGCTAACAGAGAAACCAGAAGAATAAAAACCTTTGTCAAAACTTTGTAAAAGGGACTTTTTGGTTGGCTGTGATTGTCACTAATAGGTTGTCCACTTTTATTGTTTTCTTCCCCACATTAAGTGCGTAATTTTACACTGCTCCTTTAATTGATGATTTTAACTTGGATGATGAGGTTAAGGTCTGACTTCATTAATATACACTTACACAAATAATTACTTTATGAACGATTCTAGGAAGCTGCCGGTCATTCTGAATAAGAATGGTCTCAGTGTGTAGCCAGAAAGAACTAGACTGGACATTAAGAACTTCAGACTGATTAGATTTTGAAAATCTCCCAAATAGGGTAATAAAACAGTCCTATTAAGAGATCTTTAAAGGAGAGAAAGCAAAACTTTTTTCAAGTTTTAAAAAATTCTTCAAGAGGTTCCTCAAAAAACTAAAAACAGGAATATCATACAATCCAATAATTCCACTACTATTTACCCAAAGAAAACAACATTAGTTCAAAAAGATATCTACATCTGATGTTTATTACAGCATTATTTACAAGAATAAAGATATGGAAGCATGGGGCGCCTGGGTGGCTCAGTCAGTTGAGCAACCGACTTCAGCTCAGGTCATAATCTCACAGTGTGTGAGTCTGAGCCCCACATCGGGCTCTGTGCTAACAGCTCGGAGCCTGGAGTCTGCTTCAGAGTCTGTGTCTCCCTCTCTCTCTGACCACCCCCCCGCCAACCCCGTTCATGCTCGGTCTCTCTCTGTCTCAAACATAAACATTAAAAATATTTAAGAAAAAAAGAATAAAGATATGGAAGCAGCTCAAGTGTCCATTAATAGATGAATGGATAAAGAAGATGCAAATATGTGGTGTGTGTGTGTGTGTATATATATATATGTAATATGTATATGTATATATATGTGTATACATATGTGTGTGCATATATATATATGTGTATATATATGTGTGTGTGTATATATATACATACACATACACACACACACACACACACACACATATATATATATATATATAATGGAATATTACTCAGCCATAAAAAAGAATGAGATCTTGCCATGTGCCACACCATGGATGGACCTAGAAAGTATTATGCTAAGTGAAATAAATCAGAGAAAGACAAATACCATATGATTTCACTTGCATGTGAAATCTAAAAAACAAAACAAGCAAACAAAGTAGAAACAGACCCATAAATACAGAGAACAAACTGGTGGTGGTTACCAAGGGGAGGATTGTAGGGATGGACAAAACGTGAAAAGGGAGAGATAAAGGCTTCCAGTTATGAAATGAGTAAGTCACGGGATCAAAGGTACAGCACAGAGAATATAGTCAACGATTACTGGGCACAGCATAACATACATACTTGTTGAATCACTATGTTGTACACCTGAAGTTGATGTTAACATTGTATGTCAACTACACTTCAATAAAAAATTAAAAATAATAAAATTAAAACCTATGCCCCAAGGAGAGCTGTCTTCCATGGGTTTATACGGTTCCTGTCTGCTCTCTGAATCCTGATTCCTTCTCCATCCTTAGTAAGTACATTGCTGTCTGAATTTGAAGTCAAAACATTACAACAGTTGAGACTTTGGCTACCTGATTCATCTCTGCCTTTCAAGTTTCCAGGTAGAAAATCTTATCCAATAGGGGAAATTAATTTCTTTGAACTGAGAGATCGGAGAGAAACGGCCTTGCCACATACAGACATATGCATTGTGGAGTAATATGACCTCACTCCCATGGGCAGAACTGGGTTATTCACCTTTACAGAAATTATTTTAATTCGATCTGAAAAATAAAACACAATATAGACATTTCCTGTTTCTCCACCCACAAGCTTCTTTAAATTTATACCTTTTAATTAGCTTTGTAAAATGAAAAATGCTCTTTACATAAACAGTCCTTTGAGGTTATTTTATTCAGATTATATACTTCCTGGATTATCCCCAGAGATAAGGCTCTAAGTCACCACAAAAAATGGCAAAAAAAAAAAAAAAAATCAAATGAGATCAATTGTGTTTTAGCCAAAGCCCTTACGACTCAGAAGACTTTTTAAATGGACTCTGTTCCATTTATTTCACTTTGTAATTTCCCTTGACTTCTCATTCTATGTCCTTCTCTGGGTGGTATTATCCAAGTATGATCAGAATTACTAATAGTTCATACCTTTACCCTGAGTTCTAGAACTACCTAGAAACTGCCCACCTGACATTCTCCTTGGATATTTCCAATACCTCTTGAAATGCACAAATCTAAATTTTAACTCATGATCTGCTCCTAGATTCTCCTCCTCGAAAACATGGGCCTCTTCTAGCGTTGTGTGTTTCAGGGACTGGAGCTACCATCCATTCAGTTGTCCAAGCCAGAAAGCACTTCTTGTGTGAGGCCTGCTGATTTATACCTCCCAAAATATCAGTAAAACTTATTTTCTAGATTTCCAGTAGCACCACTCCAGTCCACACTACATTCCTTTTATGGCAATCCCCATCCTACTGATCCTCTTAAACCTACTCTTGCTTCCTCTTCGATGCATACTTGACTATGTAGGCAAAGTGGTCTCTTACGTATTTTTTTTTAACGTTTATTAATTTTGAGAGAGAGAGAGAGCATGGCAGGAGAGGGGCAGAGAGAGAAGGAGAGGGAGAATCTCAAGCAGGCTCCATGCTCAGTGCAGAGCCCGACATGGGGCTTGATCTCAAGAAACACAAGATCACAACCTGAGCTGAAGCTGCGAATTGGACACTCAACCGACTGAGTCACCCAGGCACCCAGGCAAAGAGGTCTTTTAAAACCAAAGCATGTCCCTTCCATCCCAATAATATTTTAGGAAAAACAATAAATTCCTTAACCTGGCATAAAATGGTGCTCCTGACCACATTCATTCCTCTGTAAGGACTCATGAGTAGGAAATCATGTGTCCCCTTTTCTGTGTCTTCACTGGAGCCCAACATTTACTCTGTGTGGGTGAATAATTGATAGGTCTGACCCCTCACTAGACCAAACAATCTCAAAGGCAGAATCTGCCTTTTTTTTTTTCCTCTCACAATTTTATTGTAGCATGAATACAGTTCACAGCACCAATAGGTACTCAACAATCAATGGTTCATTGAGTGAATGGACAGATGACTTTTCATCGAAGGGTAAGTAGCTATCTCTTGGTATGATTTCAGAAAGAAATAGATACCGAATAGCACTTTCCTATGTAACTCTTCTATCTCTCCCAGGATATTTGAAATTCCAATACTAACGCAGGAGCCCTTTTATTCCACTATTTGAAAGGAGGCTTAAAATAGAAATGCCATTGGGAGCTGGAGAGAAATGTATTTCGTGGGGCCCTGGAGATGATGTGTCAAAGCAGAAGGAAGGCTGCTTTTGTTGTCAGGCTCCCTGCGGCCTTGGAGGAGTCACCTGACAACAGATCCTGCAATGTCTTCTGTTGTTAGTGCCCCCTCTCTGCAAAGCTGAAGGCTTCATTCAATCCCAGTCCCTAGATTCCTTCCTATCTGAGAGCAAGAGAAATTTGAGGCGTTAAGAACTTAATTTTTTTTTTAAATGTACACAAATGTAAAGATGAAGAATCAAATCATGACTGCTTAAGATTAACTATAGTAAAAAAAACAAAAAAAAACAAGCAAACCCTTAATTGCTCTGGAATTCATCGGAACCTGGTCATAAACTTGACCTTGAACTTTAGGCCCAAGATCTGTTTCCTTTTCCAAGAACCCTCCGAAAATTCTTGCCTCAGTTCTAATAGTTTGTACACAGTTGTTATTTCTTAGATCCATGTTTTTATGGTGTTATCCTACCCAGTATTGGCTACTTACTTGTGTTCTGGTCCCTCCCAGAAACTGAAGGGTCACCAGAAATGTCCCACGCCTTGACAGGGACCGGCCACCTAATGACAAAACCCCAGATGATGAACATCTGCTTCATGTGCATTGATTCTCTATTCCTGTCCTCTGTTCCTATGGGGGCATTAAGGAGGCACATTTTTGGATGCCCTGGACTGTTATTAATTGATTCTCTTTTATTCAAACCCTTCTTCCTAAGAGTCTCTGCTCTACATGAATGTGCAAGTCTAGTTACAGACCGTGGTTCCTCCCTCTTTGTCCCATCTTGCATTTCTTTGATCATATGCACTTGGGTCATTACTCTCTAGGGTGTTATGGGTAAGACAGGAAAGCTGTGCATGTCTAGAGAAGTGATATAATCACTTCTGAAACTAGTTGTAGTGGAGAGACTCTAAAATGACCCCAATCATTCCCCATGTCCCAATATTCATATCCTTGTGTAATGCTCACCTCTGTTTCCCCCAACATTGGCAGGGCCCATGATTTGTTAACTAAGCAAAAGGATAAGACCAAGTTGATAAAAAGTCACTTCCTCGATTATGTTACCTAAGATTGTAATTTCCTTCTTGCTAGAAGAGTTTCTCCATTGATTTTCTCCATTCCTGGCTTTGATTGATTTAGCTGCCCTAGGGAGTGGTCTACATGGCAAAGAACTAATGGCAGCCTTCAGCCAAGGAGTAAGGCCCTCAATCCAAGAGCTCACAAGGAACTGAATCCTGCCAACTGCTACATGACCTATGAAACAGAGCCCTCCCCAGTCAGGGATCAGATGAGACCCCAGACCTGACTGACCCTTTGACTGAGCCCAGTAGGAGACCCTCGCAGCTCATCTGTCCCCAGATCCCTGACCCACGGAAAGTGAGATAATGTAGATTGTTTGAAGGTGTTAATTTGTGGTAATACGTTATAAAGCAAAAAATGGCTAATATACTAGTTATTAAAATTATAGTTTTCTTGGTAATTTTAAAACTCAAACTCTTTCCCACTACACAGAAGATAATCAGCACACTTAACTGGGTAAAAGCCTAGGATAATGGGAAAAAAACTTGTGATCTGGAAATCAGAAATATGTGTGATTTTTATTTATCTGTGAAACCCTGAGCAAACTGATTAGCCCACTCTATCTGGGCCTCTGTTTCCCTATTTAATAAGCATTAAGAGATACAAACCAGCGGCCTATGGAATTCATAGTCACCAAATTTATTGTTTGTCCCCCTGTGTTAGATTCACAGTGCTTGTTGGTTTTAACTAATTACCAAAATTTAAAATTAAGGTTATCTCACTTTAAAAAAATAACAATTTTTAGTTCTTCTTGAAAAAAACTACACAATCCTGCCTTGTTAGACATCCCTTATCTGCAGGTGGATGGCTGCAGCCTATATCTGGGGGACACTTGCTCTCCAAGCTCAGCATGGTTTCCACCAGTCTTGAATTCCTGAGACTAAGTGTTGCTTCTGATTATTACATATGCATAGCATTTTTAAAATAGTTATTAAAACATGAAATACTTCAAATGCAAATATGTCTTGCAAAAGTGGGAAAAGAAAAACTAGAAACAAAAGAAAGCAGGCTGATCCCTAACCCATTTCTGTACGACTCCTGGAGACATATGAGCTGTAATTCTTGGTTTAACCAAGTAGGTACAGGACCTATATGCATAAAATGCAAAACGCTGATGAGAGAAAACAAAGAAGAAGTAAATAAATGGAAAATGATTCCATGTTCACGCTGAGAGACCCAGTATCATTAAAATATTAATCCCCCCCCCACCATTGATTAATAGATTTAAGAGAATACCAGTCAAAACCACTGCAAGCTATTTTGTAGCTGTTGAAAAATCGATTCTAGAATCTAGGTGGAAAGGCAAAGACCTAGAATATCCAGCATAATACTGAGGAACAAAGTTGCATGAATAGTACTATCCTATTTCAAGTTCTACCATAAAGCTACAGTAGTCAAGACAGCATGGTATTGACAAATGGAATATAATCCAATAGACAGAATGAAAAGCCTAGAAATAGACACAGACAAATACAGTCAACTCACTTTTTGACAAAGGCAATCCAGGGGAGAAAGGACAGCGTTTCCAGCAGATGATGCTAAAATAATTGGACTCCCATACTCAAAAGACTGAACTTAAGCATTTTCCACATGACATAAAAATTAACTCCAAATGAACCACAGACCAAAATATAAAAAGCAAAACTGTCAAACGTATAGAATAAATGTAGAAGAAAATTTGTATGATGAAGGATTTGGCAATCAGATACAACACCAAACACTTAATCCAAAAAAAAAAAAAAAGCTGATGTTAGTTTTTAATTAACATTAAAAGCCTCTGCTCTGCAAAAGGCAGTGTGAAAAGAATGAAAGATAACCCATGGGCTGAGACCAAATATTTGCAAATCACATATGTGATAAAGGACCTGTATCCAAAATATACAAAGATTTTTCAAACTCAACAGTGAGAAAGCTAACACGCCAATTAAAACATTAGAAAATGACTGAAACTGATAGCTCAATAAAGAATATATACAGAAGATAAATATGCATTTTAAAAAAGGGTGCCTGGGTGGCTCAGTCTGTTGTGTGTCGGACTCTTGATTTTGACTCAGGTCATGATCCCAAAGTCATGGGATTGAGCCCTGCATCTGGCTCTGCGTGGAGCATGGAGCCTGCTTGGGATTCTCTCTCTCTCTCTCTCTCTCTCTCTCTCTCTCTCTCTCTCTCTCCCCTTATGCCCTTCTCTCGAACTGACACATGCTCCCGCTCTCTAAAATAAAATAAAATAAAATAAATTGTTTTTTTACAGGCTACATACCATAAAGTTTCATTTATATGGTATTATCACAAACACAGAAGTAGGAGTCAGGAAAAACATCAATGATTGCTGGAGATCTGAGGGAGGGTATAAATGAAACCTAAGGTATTTTTAGTGTGGTATAACTATCCTGTATCACACCATAATGGTGTGTACATATTCTTATGCGTTTGTCAAAATCCATAAAAATTTCGAGGAGAAAGTGAATTTTAATGTGTGCAAACTTTAAAAAATCATTTAGGGACTCAGGGAATTCCAGAATAGAATGCAGATTTTGACAAAAGAATCTGTTTTACAAATGTATAAAACTGAGGAGACATTAAGGAAGCAGGCAAAGATCAAAGTATCTTTGGAAATGAGTGGAGGGAGTGACACTAAAGGCAAAAGGCATTATACATAACCACTGTCCTCTAGTCTAGGGGTAGAGAGAAACAATTCTGAAACTACTATTCATGCATCCTGGAATCCAATAATTGAGTAAATGTACGAGGAAATAATGGTTTTCTCAACAAATGAGGCTGTATAAATTGGATAGTCATATAAGAAGGAAAAAAACTTGGCCCTTACACTTGATACATAAAAACCAATTCCAGATAGACTAGAGACTTCGGTCTGAAAGGTAAAGCTAGAAAGCCTGTATAAGATTACATGACCTTCATGACCTTACAATTGCCAAAGACTTCTTAAACAAGAAAGAGCCTCAAGCATAAACAAAAAAAGTTACTAAATTGGACCTCTTGAAAATGTAAAACTTATGTTCATCCAAAGTTACAACTGAGGGCAAGAAGAATAAAGAGAGTCAGAAGCTAAACCAGCAAGTGGAAGATGTTCTCAATATATGCATCTGATAGAAGATTCACAATATATAAAGATACTGTGTAAATCAATAAAAGAAAACAAGATATAGGGGGGCCAGGGTGGCTCAGTCGGTTAAGCATCTGACTTTGGCTCAGGTCATGATCTCACAGCTCATGAGTTCGAGCCCCGTGTCAGGCTCTGTGCTGACGGCTCAGAGCCTGGAGCCTACTTCAGATTCTGTGTCTCCCTCTCTCTCTGCCCCTCCCCCTCTCACGCCCTCTCTCACTCGCTCTCTCTCAAAAATAAACAAACATAAAAAAATTTAAAAAAATAAAATAAAATAATATATTTTTTAAATGAGTAAAAGTACAGAGCAGGAATTTTACACACAAAAAAAGAATATTCAGACAGCCAATAAACATACATAAAGATGCTTAATTGCATTACTTACCAGGGAAATTTAAATTAAAGCAGCAATAACATGATATGTACCTGTCAAAATAGCTAAAAATACAACAAACATACTAACATCAAGGGTCTGTGAGGAAGTGAATCGACAACTCTCATATACTGCTGTTATTATTTAAAATGAACACAACCACTTTGAAATTAAGATAACCACTTTGGAAAACTCAGAAAGCTGTATGTTAACCCCATGAACCAGCAATTCTACTCCTCGATACGTACCCTAGATAAACGAATGTATGTGTGCAACCAAAGACATGTCCAAGAATGTTTACTACAGTACTCTTCCTAATATGCAACTAGTGGAAAACAACCCAAATGATCATGAACTGGACAATACGTAAATGGTAACACTCAAACAATGGAATATCATATGGCAATGAAAGAGAACAAAGTACTGTAACATGAGACAACACGTAGAAGCCTCGCAGATGTAACCTACAGTTAAAGAGGCCAAGTAAAATGGAGTCCGTTTCTTGTAATTCCATTTTTCTAAAGTTCAAAAACAGACAAATTAATCCATGTTGATAGAAGTCTGCAGAATGGTGAGTCCCTTTATGGGGGTTACTGATGCAGGGAACATGAAAGAGCCCTCTGGATGAGCTGGTGACACTCCCTTTCTTGATAGGAATGGTGACTATATACATACGTAAAAACCCATCTTTTGGGGTGCCTGGGTGGCTCAGTCGGTTAAGCGTCCGACTTCGACTCAGGTCATGATCTCACGGTCCGTGAGTTCGAGCCCCGCGTCAGGCTCTGTGCTGACAGCTCAGAGCCTGGAGCCCATTTCAGATTCTGTGTCTCCCTCTCTCTCTGCCCCTCCCCTGTTCATACTCTGTCTCTCTCTGTCTCAAAAATAAAATAAAACGTTAAAAAAAAGTAAAAAAAAACCCATCTTTTGTACGTTACTTTATTATACTTCAATTAAAACGTACACCGGAAAAGACTATAAATCATCCCAGAGCCCAGATGCACGATGACTGATACACCACCTTGTTTCGAGAGTTTATGCCAAGTTACTCCAGAGGGGAGTAGCTTATATCACATGGCCCTAACAGGTTACTGATATATTTTACATTTGCACTAGTAAGCTGAGAAAATTACCAAATTCGGGGCGCCTGGGTGGTTCAGTCAGTTAAGCGTCCACCTCCTGATTTGGGCTCAGGTCATGATCTAATGGTTCATGAGTTTGAGCCACGCCTCGGGCTCTGCATTGACCATGTGGAGCCTGCTTGGGATTCTGTCTCCCCATCTCTCTGTCTGACCCTCCCCCACTCATGCTCGCTGTCTCTCTCTCTCTCAAAATAAACTTTAAAAAAATTATTAATTCAATTTTCACACAAAAACACGTGACTAATGTATTTTATTATGTTTTTCTACTATTGGTTATTTTGTGTAGACTTGCAACAGCTTCTAATTTTCAATCCTGACCATCAGATCATCGATGTTCTCTAAAAGGGCCTCAAATACCATGGTTTTGAAGACTCACTGTATTGAAAGAAATAAAGTTAATTGTCAATGAAAACTTCCCAAACACTTACTTGATAAAACAGTGCCTCAACATGGCCTAGGAAGTAAATTTCTCTTTCTGATTTTTACAAGGATTCTCTACAGTTGTGTCTATACACGTATATAAAGTGGTCATTTATTTTTCTTCTACTTCAGTTTCCGCTACCTGCCCACTTCTTCCAGGTTGCATTTTTGCTATACAAATGTGGTTTTACAAGGCTAGCTGTATGAATCTGATGGCTTCATTTAAAAAAATTTTTTTATGTTTTTTTATTTTTGAGAGAGAGAGAGAGAGAGAGACAGAGACAGAGACAGAGCATGAGTGGGGGAGGGGCAGAGAGAGAGGGGATCACAGAATCTAAAGCAGGCTCCAGGCTCTGAGCCATCAGCACAGAGCCCGATGCGGGCTCCAACTCACGGACCGCAAGATCATGACCTGAGCTGAAGTCAGATGCTCAACCGACTGAGCCACCCAGGTGCCCCAAATCTGATGCCTTCTAAGACACTGTGGTTTTAACTCTGACAAGGCTACCGGTTGTTCAGTGATGCTTTGGGACCCAGATGCAGAGAATGATTAGCTAGGCTTTGCCAAGTGAAGATGTAGACAGTGTCATTCTGACTCTGCTTTTCCTTAATGAAACTGTTATTCTTTGATTTACAAAGAAGCATCAGGGTTTGAAAAGGTGGTTTTGACATTAGGGGATAATAAAGTTTAGAGCAAAATATTAAGAAATCACAAGCTAAAATGACAACAATGCCATATATATATATATATATACACATATATGTGTATATACATATATACACATATATATGGATATATATATACACATATATATGTGTATATACGTATATACACATATATGTGTATATATGTATATACACATATA
The DNA here is from genome assembly GCF_023721935.1 of Panthera uncia. Taxonomy (NCBI): domain Eukaryota; kingdom Metazoa; phylum Chordata; class Mammalia; order Carnivora; family Felidae; genus Panthera; species Panthera uncia. The sequence goes on along the minus strand of NW_026057577.1, from coordinate 9,401,383 downwards.
TATGTGTATGTGTGTGTGTGTATATATATATATATATATTTATATATATTTGAGAGAGAGCAAGTGGAGGCGGGGGAAGTGGCAGAGAGAGAGGGAGAGAGAGAGAACCCCAGGCAGGCTCTGCACTATCAGCATAGAGCCGGACACGGGGCTCCATCTCACGAACAGTGAGATCATGACCTGAGCCAAACCAAGACTAGAAAGCTTAATAGACTGAGCCTCCCAGACACCCCAACAACAACATCATCTTTAACCAAGCCATGGTTCTTATACCACTGCATCAAAAATATGTGACACTCGGGGCACCATGGGAGGCTCAGTCGGTTAAGCGTCTGACTTTGGCTCAGGTCATGATCTCATGGCTCATGAGTTGGAGCCCCGCATTGGACTCTGTGCTGACAGCTCAGAGCCTGGAGCCTCTGCTTCGGATTCTGTGTCTCCCTCACTCTCTGCCCTCCCCCACTCGTGCTCGCTCGCACACTGTCTCTCAAAAATAAGTAAACATTTAAAAAAAAATTTTTAATGTGATGCTTATTAGAAGTTCAAAGGCTGGAGCACCAGATTCTCTCTCCCTCCCTCCCTCCCTCTCTCTCTCTCTCTCTCCCACTTGCATGCTCTCACTAACATCAAATTAAAAAATTAAAAAATTAAAGTTCAAAGGCTAAGGCTCCTCCCCACAGAGGTAAACCCTGGGAACCCAAAGCTCAACAATGCCTCCAGTGATACTTACTCTTACTGTCACTAACGTTTGAGAATCAGTGGTTTAGATCTTATTAAAGGTTTGTAATTACACACCAGGGTAAGAAGGGTCAAACTACAGTCCATTAATCATGGTCCTGCTGAACTTCACAAAGCTGGCTTCACAAAGACCCTAAACCCTAATTCTCTAAGTGTGGTCTCCAGATCACCTGCATTAGCATTGCTGAAGTCCCCATAAGGCTGTCCAGAGCTACTGAATCAGAAACTCTGGAAATGAGACCCAGAAAGCTGTACTTTCACGAGCCCTCTAGGTTATTTTGACACATACTAAGGTTTGCAAACTCCCCACCAAAAAAAAAAAAAAAAGCCACAACTTCTTTACCCTCCATTTACTAATGAGCTATATTACTACTACATTCATATGTTGCCTTGGCCAGAGAACATAACTGAATTTTTATTTTATTTTTTTTAATATGAAATTTATTGTCAAATTGGT